>NC_090998.1:27762651-28065681 GCF_041146395.1 Eulemur rufifrons | reverse complement strand
TAGGTAAGTTGACACAGTAGGTACAGTTGCTCAGTTCTCACATCGCCAAGGCAGCCTGGAACCACAGTTGACCCTTGGCTAACCCTCAGGAATGAGGTTCTCGGGATGTCCTTTATGTCAGTAATTGATGATTTTGTTGTGTACACTGGAGCAATGTACCATGCTCCAGCTTGTTAACTTGCTTTGCACAAACATTAAGATTGATGATATACCCCTGATTTCATGGTTGAGATCCTGCGTTTTGGTCGCTATGGGTAGTAGCATAGCAGGATATGGATATGTGACCAGTCCCCCATAAAAGCCTTAGACTTTGAAACCTGAACGGGCTTCCCTGAGCAGAGACATTTCACACATGTCCCCGTAGTTCATGTCTACAGAGAAAGCATGTCCTGTGTGGCTTCAGATGAGACAGGACTTGAAATACGTGTTGGACCTCTCTAGATACCAACTGATGCATGTCTTTTTCCCATTGCTTTTGCTCTGTATCCTTTGTTGTAGTAAACTTTAGCTGTGAGTTTAACTTGCCATTGAGTCTTGTGAGTCTTTCTGGCAAATCACCAAACTTGGGGTGATCTTGGAGCCCCCAAAACACCACCTATTCCAACCCACATATATGCTGCCTTTGTAATATCTCTGCTAACAGGTCATCCTGTCATGGTTTAAATATGTCCAGTCGTGGTGAACTCACTACTTGTTGGCACATGAATTTAGAAATCTTTTGATTTTAACATCTATAGGATGCAATATTCACAACTAAAAATTGAACAGCAAAATTGAATGATAAGCAAGCAACCATTCTCTCAGACAGAGTGCTATCCTTTTTAAGAATTTAGAAGAGCCTCAAGTCAGTAATTATGATTTTTATCAAGGATCATATCTGGAAGCAGTGGAAGAAAAAAATCTACCTCAAATAACAAACATTAAAAGATAAACAGTAAGAGTTGGGAAGGATATAGAGAAATAGAAACTCTCATCTAATGCTGGTAGGAATGTAAAATGGTTTGGCAGTTCCTCAAAATGTTCAACAGAGTTATAGATGATACAGCAATTCCACTCCTAGATATATGCCCAAGAGAAATTAAAACACACATTCACACAAAATCATTTAGAAATCTTCATAGCAGCATTCTTCATCATAGACAAAAAGTAGAAACAACCCAAATATCCATCAACTAATGAATGAATAAATAAAATGTGGTATATTCATACAATGGAATCTTATTCAGCTATAAACAGAAATGAAATGGTGATGCATGCTACAACATGGATAAACTTAGAAAGCATGTTAAGTAAAAGAAGCCAGTCACAAAGTACTACATATTATATGATTCCATTTACATGAAATGTCCTGAATAAGCAAACCCCTAGAAACAAAAAGCAAATTGATAGTTGCCTAGGGCTGTAGGGCTTGGGGGGAAATGGGAGTGACTATTAGTGGACATGGGATTTTTCTTTGGGGTGATGAAAATGTTCTAAAATTGGCTGGGCGCGGTGGCTCACGCCTGTAATCCTAGCACTCTGGGAGGCCAAGGCGGGCGGATAGTTTGAGCTCAGGAGTTCAAGACCAGCCTGAGCAAGAGCGAGACTCCGTCTCTACTAAAAATAGAAAGAAATTATATGGACAGCTAAAAATATATACAGAAAAATTAGCCGAGCATGGTGGCGCATGCCTATAGTCTCAGCTACTCGGGAGGCTGACGCAGGAGGATCGCTTGAGCCTAGGAGTTTGAGGTTGCTGTGAGCAAGGCTGACGCCATGGCACTCTAGCCTGGGCAACAGAGTGAGATTCTGTCTCAAAAAAAAAAAAAAAAAGCTAGAAATTATTAAGCTTAGTCACTTAGAAATGATTAAGGCATGTCAAAGGCCAAGATAGACCGAAAGCTAGGTCTCTTGTGCCAAATGATTAACCAAGTTGTTATTGCAAAGGAAAAGTTCTTGGAAGAAGTGAAAAAAATGCTACTCCAGCAAACACATGAATGATAAAAAGGTGAAACAGCCTTATTGATGATATGGAGAACATTTTAGTGGTGTGGCTAGAAAGCCAAACCAACCATAACATTCCCTTAAGCCAAAGCCTAAACCAGAGCAAGGCTCTAACTCTCTTCTATGCTATGAAAGTTGAGAGAGGGGAGGAAGCTGCAGAAAAGAAGTCTGAAGCTAGCAGAGATTGGTTCATGAGGAAAGAAGCCATCTCCATAACATAAAAGTGCAAAGTGAAGCAGCAAGTGTTGACATAGAAGTTTAAGCAAGTGATCCAGAAGATCTAGCTAAGATCATTGATGAAGGTGGCTTTGCTAAACAATAGATTTTCAATGTAGAAAAAACAGCCTTCTGTTGGAAGAAGATGCCATCTAGGACTTTCATAGTTACAGAAGAGAAGTCAATGGCTGGCTTAAAAGCTTCAAATGACAGGCTGACTCTCATGTTAGGGACTAATGCAGCTGGCGAATTTAAGTTGAAGCCAGTGCTCATTTACCATTCTGAAAATCTTAGAGTCCTTAAGAATTATGCTAAATCTACTCTGCCTGTGCTCTATAAATGGAACAACAAAGCCTAATGACAGCCCATCTGTTTATAGCATGATTTAGTGACGATTTTGAGCCCACTGTTGAGACCTTCTGCTCAGGACAAAGGTTTTCTTTAAAAATTTACTGTTCATGGACAATGCTTCTGGTCACCCAAGAGCTCTGATGGAAATGTGCAAGGAGATGAGTGCTGTTTTCACAACATCCTAACCTAACACAACATCCATTCTGCAGCCCATGGATCAAATAGTCATGGAGACTTTTAAGTCTTCTTAAGAAATACATTTCATAAGGCCATAGCTGCCATGTATAGTGAGTCCTCTGATGAATCTGAACAAAGTCAATTGAAGATTCACCATTCGAGATGCCATTAAGAACATTTGTGATGCATGGGAGAAGGTCAAAATATTGGTATAAACAACAGTTTGAAAGAAATTGATTCTAATCCTCCCAGATGACTTCGAGGGGTTCAAGAATTCAGCGGAGGAAGTAAGTGCAGATGTGGTGGAAATAGCAAGAGAACTAGAAGTGGAGCTTGAAGATGGGACTCAACTGCTGCAATCTCATGATAAAACTTGAATGGATGAGGAGTTGCTTCTCATGGATGAACAAAGAAAGTGGTTTCTTGAGATGGAATCTACTCCTGGTGAAGATGCTATGAATATTATTGAAACGACAACAAAGAATTTAGAAGATTATATAAACCTAGTTGATAAAGCTGTGGCAGAGTTTGAGAGGATTTGTTAGAGTAGGAGACTAGGAGACGGGGCTGAGACCAGATGCAAGGGCTTGCAGAGTGCGTGCAGGGTTGAACTCTAACTAAGAGGGGTTGATAACCACAGACAATAACACCTTCAATTGGCTTGTCAGCTATCTAGGTCACCTTACACAAACTTTGGCTAATTACATATCATTACATACAATTACATACAATTGCATGACTGTTCTAAACCAACCATATAAAGAATGAAAATGGGAGGGAACCGAATTCTAGGAATTACTACTTAAATTCTTAGTAAAAACCAACTCCTTAGCCTTGAATACTCCTTCCTTCAATTAGTAAGACTTCATAAGACCAAAAACCCCTTTTTTTCAGGGCAGCTGCTCTTTTTGATCCTGCCTGTGCTCACGTGCACTCTGTCTTTCCTCTCTCTGTCTCTCTGTCTCTCTCTCTGTCTCTCTCTCTCTCTCACACACACACACACACACACACACACACACACACGGGCACTTTCACCTTCAATCTTTCAATTAAAAAAAGTTGCTTGCTTTGGTTTATGTGGTGCATCCTGAAATTCTTTTCTTCCACAATCATCAAGAACATAAAAGAACCTCTACTCGGAGGATGGTAACAGATTGACTCTAATTTTGAAAGAAGTTCTACTGAGGATAAAATACTTTCAAACGGCATGGCATGCTACAGAGAAATCTTTTGTGAAAGGAAGAGTCAATTGATACAGCAAACTTTATTGTTATCTTATTTTAAGAAATTGCCACAAACACCCCAACCTTCAGCAACCACCAACCTGATCAGTTAGCAACCATCAACATTGAAGCAATACCCTCTACCAGCAAAAAAATGACAACTCGCTGAAGGCTCAGATGCTCTTTAGCATTTTTTACCAATGAAGTATTTTTTAATTAAGGTATGTAGATTTTTTTTTAAACATAATGCTATTGCACACTTAATACACTACAGTATGGTATAAACATAACTTATTAATATATGTACTGGGAAACCAAAAAGTTCATGTGTGACTCACTTTATTGCAATATCCACTTTATTGCGGTGGTCTGGAACCAAACCCAAAATATCTGTGAGGGATGACTGTATCTCAATAAAGATGTTATTTAGAAAAAGGCAACCATTGGAACCTTTAAGTCATTACTTCTAGACTAACAAAAACATGTTATTATTATACTGTGTGTCATGGATAGTTTACAAGTATGAATTAGTCTTATAATAAAATTTTTTTGTTTTGCTACAGAGAGTCTTGCTCTGACGCCTGGGCTACAGTACAGTGGCATCATCATAGCTCTCAGCAACCTCAAACTTCTGGGCTCAAGCAAGCTTCTTGCCTCAGCGTCCTGAGTAGCTGGGACTACAGGCACACACCACTGCAACTGGCTAATTTTTCTATTTTTAGTAGAGATGGGGTCTCTCTCTTGCTCAGGCTGGTCTCAAACTCCTGCCTGAGTTTGAGATCTTCCCACATTGGTCTCTCAGAGTGCTAGGATTACAGGTGGGAGCCACCGTGCCCCACCTAAAATATTTTTAAATTATATATTGGTAGAATCCCTTGCTAGTTGTTAATTTTAACTAGATAAGACTCAGACTCCTTGTTAAAATAAAAAATCTAGCAAAGTCTCAGATTTACCTCCCTGCAACCCCCTCCCATTGTGTACAAAAGAAAAGAGAAACAAACAATCCTCTGATTTGCAAAGCAACTTCATAAGAATTTATCCTATTTACACATACAGAAATGTCAATTACAATATTACTAACAGGACAACAAATTATCAAGTAAAGCAACCAATCAGAATTACAAGCTGTATGGAAAGAGTTCACTCAGCACATTTGCTTGTTTTCAGGAATACCTGGAGTCATGGTACCAACCCTTGGCCAAACTCTGGGAGCTAAGCCCTTGGCAGTAACACAGTAACTAGTTAATGAGGTTGTTTTGTGCTCTGGAGGCATGATGTGTCAGGTTGTCAGTATTGCTTAACATAAATATTAGGATTATCAGAGAATCTCCCTCCTGGATTGAGGTCTGCACCATGGTGGTCACATAGGAGAAATGTGCCTATGTGACCAGATTCCTGTAAGAACTCTAGGGCCTGAAACCTAAGCAGGTTTACCTGGGCAGAGCCATCTCATACATGTTTCTGTAATTTGCAACTAGACAGAAAGCACTTTAGTGTGACCTGCATGGAGGGAGGACCTGGAAGTCTGCACCTAATCTTTCCAGTCTTCACCTTGCCATACTATTTTTCTACTGATCCTATGTCATATCCTTTGCAGTAATAAACTTAAGCCATGAGTATAACCTGTTACTAAGTCAAGTCTCCAAACTAGTGTATTCTCAGGACCCCTAAAGCACAGCATTTCTCCAAAGATTGTTTTCGAGGACAGAGTAACTAAGTTCTAAGTCTTAGTAGTTTTGTAAGATTCTTTTCAAACAGGCAGATTTATAATAACATGAAACAGAACATATTGAAAACAGTGATGAACAGTCTCCATATTGCATAGAAGAAAAGAAAGATTGATATGTTTGTGAATAGCCACTATGTAACATTTTAAAAAAATCAGATATTTTGAACAAGTTTGATATCTCAGAAAGATATCTTTCCCTCTGTGCTATAGAGGAGAAGAATATATCCTTTCTCTCTTTCCAAGACTTTTGTTAATTACAGAGGCTTACATTGATAAGACAAGCGCTGGATTTTCATTAGTTGGCATTAAAAGCAAAATGCAGGCCTGAGGGAAAAATGCAAGTTCCCGACCACATAACAGAAACACTGTGCTGTGGGGGCCTGGAGTGCTCAGCAAAATTGTTACAAAGTAGATTAAGCAAATACCAATGTAAATATTGGGCCCAGGAAAAGTCCCCAGCGCTTTCTTGCCCTGAAACAGTGGGCTCAGATTGCCCTGACTGCTTTAAAACTGCTTTGGCTGTCCTATAGTGCCCTAATTTAGCTAATTGTAATACTAAAATCCCCACCTAGTGGAAAATTGTAACATCATTAACATAACATGAGCTGTATGATGAGGTATTGCATATGCTTGGTTTGTTTCATGGTAAAGAAGCAGTGATACAATGTAAAAAGCCCTGCATCATTCATCCTCAGGGGATTTAAGGCACTACCACAGGGTGGGCAGATGCAAATTTTACATGCAAAGAAAGCTCCTATGGAAGAAATCCCTGTGCCTCACAGGAGCAAAGACCCTTATAAGCAACCTCTAATAAACTAGTCTAATTCATCAAGCTGGTCGTCTGATTCATTCTTTGATCTCTGATCCATCTCAGTTTGGGGGAAGTTTTTCTATACTGTCCTGGAATTTTCCCGAAACAGGTCTGTGAAGATCAATTTTACTGGCATACATGCAGTAAAGAATGAATAAGGTCTAATAACAGTGAAATATGGAACATATAGCATTACTTTTCCACAGTGTACTATCACATATTTATAAACATGAATATAAAGGAAATATCATTAGGGCATCATGCTGCACAAATTTATGGCAATATGCATAAAAATACCCTAAAAGCTGCTTTATTTATTTATTTATTTTACTCAATTTTATGTTCATGTATGTTTTTCACAAGGTCAAACTTTACTTTGTTGTAACAAGAGATAATAGACTTTGAGCTTAAATATAACAAATTTGGATGTGACCAAGGACGTTAAACTTAAGTTGATCTATGTACATTTATAGCAAGAGGGTGAAAATTTGAGGTTGTTCGTCAGAGTACACAGTTATCTCAAGTCTCTCTGAAATATAAATCATTTACTTTTCACAAAAAGGCCTACTTTTTTGCGTAAACACAAATACACACCAATAAATTAAATTTAGTGGTAGATAAAATAAGACCCCTTTGCTATTTTATTTTGCCTTACATATAAAAATAGACCTACTCTGAAGACACAATTATCTCTTGTAAATATACCAGGTAAGTACCTGGAACCTTGTTACACAGAACAGAGCAATAGTTCCCTAACTCTGCCAAAGTAAAACAAAACAAAAACTGGTGAAACAATTGTTTCTAATGTGAGCCAGGAAATTGTTTCACAGATCCAGAATGAGGAAGATTGTTTTTCCCCAAGTTCAAGTTCTTGCCGCTCATTGTCTTCAGGTGTTCTTATTAATTATTGAGGTCATATATTTTGTTACCAGGTCAACTAGCTTACTCTTGCAGTGCTGATCCTGGGATAAAAGTTTTTCCCTGAAAGTCTATTTCCAACAGCCGGAGGGTACATCTCTAAGGCATACCTCTAAGTGTGACACAAAACCTCAAAGGGATTTTTTGTTAATGATAAATTTGACTACTAAACAAAAAGTTATGATAACATAAGTCACCATTAACAAAATCAAAAGACAAATGGCAAACACCTATGAAATAAGAATATCTAAAACACTCAAGATTTGTTAAGGTGATTGGAATGTAATACCAGGGAGAAAGGACTAGAATGTAATTGAACTAAATATATCAATTGGGTTCTAAACCTAAAATATTGATTTTATACTGTTCAAAGAAATTTTGCAATCAAAACAAAGGTCAGAAGAGACAAATAAAAGATAGCCACAGAGCAAGATTTTGACAATGATTACATAATACTATTCAGAGAAATGTACTATGGTGGACACAAATACTGTGGTTGTTCCATAGTTACACACTATTGTAGGATAAGAATGCTTTATTTTAGCTTGAATAAAGTATTTCTTCAAACTACACACTTCCTGTTATTCTAATTTATTCTCCCTTAGGTAAGCTGATTATATAAATGCTTCCCAATTACCTAAACAGAGGACATGAAAAAATATATAATTTTCACTCTAAATTTTTCTAACAGATATCCTGGTTTATATAGCTTCTTGTGAGTTTGGTTATTATGAATCATTTGGTTAGCATGGTGTGCATGGAATCTGATCAATTCTGCATCCATAACAATTTTATTTTATTTTATCTTTTTTTTTTTTTTATAAAAGTGGGCCCCCAACCAGTGGAGCTAGGGAGTGGGTCTTCCGTATGCCACATTTCCTGCACCCCACCTCGGGACTGGGATTCGGCACTGGGCCCAAATTAACAATTTTAAAATTTTCATGTCTGAGAACTGGGAAACAGACTGTAAGTTGAGGGTGCTAATTAACAATTTCACATTATGAGCCCTTACCCAAGCAGCCAACTGATCTCAGATATGTCTGTGTCAGTTAGCCTTTGCTGTATAGCAAATCACCCTCAAAATTAGTAGCCTATAATAGCATCCATTTATTGCTAATAATTCTTTTTTTTTTTTTTTTTTTTTGAGACAGAGTCTCTCTCTATTGCCCAGGCTAGAGTGCCATGGCGTCAGTTTGGCTCACAGCAACCTCAGACTTTTAGGCTCAAGTGATCAGTGATCTTCCTGCCTCAGCCTCCCAAGCAGCTGGGACTACAGGCCTGTGCCACCATGCACAGCTAATTTTTTCTATTTTTTGTAGAGATGGGGTCTCGATATTGCCCAGGCTGATCTCAAGCTCCTGGGCTCAAGCGATCCTCCTGCTTCAGCCTTCCAGAGTGCTAGGATTACAGGCATGAGCCACCGGCCCGGCCAGAGAGCACTTTAGATGGCAAGGATGGAGAAAGCTTTTTGAGGAAGTGACACGTGACTGAAACTTTAACACTGAAGAAAAGGCCAAACACATGAAAGGAGGGAGAAGAATGTTAAAAACTTTGAAACAACAAAAGCAGATACCCTGAGACAATGAAGAACCAGTACTGAGGAAAGAACCCAGAGGGAGCCAAAGAGAGAGTGTGTGAAACCAAATTGGAGAGGGGGGCAAAGGCCAGATCATACAGCCCTGGAGTCCTTGGTGAGAACTTTGGAATTTATTTGAAATACATTGAAATTCTGTTGCATGATTTTACTGAAGGCAGTGACATTACATTTACATTTTGAAAAGATTATTGTGGGTGCCGTGCAATGAATGCAATAGAAAAAAAACAAGATTGAAAGCAGAAGGCATGGTGGGTCATGCCTATAATCCTAGCACTCTGGAAGGCCAAGGCAGGAGGATCACTTGAGGCCAGGAGTTCAAGACCAGACTGCGCAAGAGTGAGACATCGTCTCTACCAAAAAAAAAAAAAAAAAAAGCAGAAAGGGAGTTAAAGGACTTTTGCACTAACCCTAGTGAGATACTATGAGGTCACTAAAATGAGGGTGGCAACTGTAGAGATGAAGGAAAATAAACAGATTAGAGAGATATTTAAAAGTTAGAATTGATGGGATTTGGTGATTAATTAGATATGAATATTTAAACAGGAAGATAATCCCCAGGCTCCTGAAAGGAGAAATTGGGTGAACGTTGGTGCCGTTCACTGGGATATCCAAGTGGAAATGTTAGGTACACAGTTGACAATAGGGGCTCAGAGGAAATTTGACAAGGGGGACATAGTTGTCCACAGATGGTAAGTGAAGTGGTGGATGTGGCTAATGATGCCTAAGAAGAGAACAGGAGGAGAGAAGAGAAGCCACCCTAAGTCTCAAACTTGAGAGACTGGGACAAGTACAGCTGGCAGTAGGGGATAAACCGACACAGGAGATGAAGAAGAAATGAGCAGAGATGTGGGCAGAAAACGGGAGAGTATAAACGCTACTGAGAGATAAAGGAGATGGGGATTGAAAAAGCCGCTGCATGTAGAGACAAGGAGGCCATTGACGGCCCTGGTAAGAGTCCTTGCGGGGGAGAGAGGACAAAGGCAGATTGCAGTGGCAGAGGACTAAGTGCGAGGGAACAGGGAGTGTGGGAGACTTTGAGAAATGTAGATATAAAAGGGAGGAGAGAGAGGCCACAGAGTAATTTCTGAACAAATAATAGTTTTTGTTATTAATATTTTACAGTCATTTAAAAAAAAAACTTTGAGGCATTAATTTTCTTTCCCACATCACCAACCATGGATTGGTCATGATTAAGAGTGGCTAAGTCTCATATCTCCTCAGGAAAACACAGCACTAGTGAGTGACAGCGGCATCCTACGGAGAACTTCAATTTTTTGGTCACAGCATTAGGAGTTCATGGTTTAACACGTCATAATTTAATAGATTGTTCAGGTACTTAAAATTTTTCATTTAGGTGTCAAATTTACTTGCTTAATCTGCATTAATTTTTAACGCTAATTTTATTTTTTTTAAATATGCAATACGTCCAAAGGGTTCAAAATTCAACAGTGAAGGTTTACTTGTTCGTCAACCCCTGGTTTCTGTCCTAGGCAACCGATGTGGTGAGTTTAGCGACCTCATTCTTTTTAACAGCTACATGAGTATCCACCATATGCACTGCTGTGCTTTAGTTAACCAGCATCCCAGTGATGGATGTTGGGGTTGTTAACAGTCTTTTCCCATTGTGAATAATGAAGCAATGTATAATTTTGTAGGTGTCATTTTTTACATCTGTGAGTGTCTTAGGTCTGTTTCCCTGGAAGCATAGACTGGTGGAGATTCTTGGGCAAGTAATTTATTAGGAGAGCACCCTAAGGACAAACCTAAGAGAGTGAGAGAAGCAGGACAGGAAAGGGGAGGAAGTAAAGCAAATGTGGTTCCAGGTGGAGTCTAGATTCAGCCTGTTCCTACGGGGAGCTCTGGAGCATAAAGTGCAAACAGAATCCATCTGCCCTTAGGCAAGGGACCAGAACATTTGTACTCCCACAGAGTCACTGGCCATAGTATACATAATTCCCATGAACTTCAGTTCCAGGTGGGCTCTAATCATCTAAGGCCACTCCTCAGGCTTGTAGGTGCAAATATTACCAGCAGCATCCACAGCTGCTGGGGGGATGGGCACACCAAAATGGTAGCTGGGATCCCCAGAGATCTAGGTGGGGCACCAACAAGTTCTGCCACAGTGAGTATCACTATAGGATAAATTCCTAGAAGTAAAACTGCTGGATGGAGCTAACATTGTTAGTTACCTGCTCAGACTGATAAGGAAAACCCCCATCTATTACTTGGCACAGCAGCCACCTGAGACCCCCACCCCTCACGGAAGACCCGCATTAGCATAACACTAAGCTATCTCCTGGCCCATCAACTAATCTATTACCTGGCCCGTAAGCGTAACACTAAACCTATTACCTGGTGCATCAACATAATACTAACCTATTACCTGACACATCAACTAACATATTACCCAGCAGGGATTAGTCACCTGAGACCCCACCCCTTGGACCACCCCAACTTAATAAAAGTGGGAAAAATTGGGTAGATGAGGCTCAGAATTTGGTGGCGAGACCCCTCTGAGCCTGCTGGCGAATAAACCTTGATTCTCCAACTCTCCGTGTGCCACTTGGTTTGTCCTTGGCACCACTCACTGTAACACTTGCTGTAACAAGACAATATTCCTCCTCCCTGCTAACCACACACACACACACACACACACACACACACATATCCTTCTTCCCAGTAGAACCCTGATTTTTTTGAAGTAGCCATGTATCCAATTTAAAAACTCACTTTTCCATCTTTTTTTCACCTGGGCTGCCCATGTGATGCTGTTCAGAGAAATAAGATGGAGGTAGCGGTCTCTGAGGTTAGTGACCCCTTCTAAATAAAAAGACAAATCTTTTTCCACCCCCTTCACCCTTCACTTTATATTCCTCTTTCTTCCAGGAATATAAATGTGAATCTGCAGGTGCAGCAGCCATCCTGTGCCCATGAACCAGAGGCAGGAAAATAAATGCACGGAAATGGGGGAATTCAACATAAATCTGTATTAAAATATGGTGTGGTATTTTCTCTTTCCCAGATCTCAGTGCATAACTATTATACAAATCTACTTTTATTTATATGGTATTTTACAAATTAACAAGTGTGTTTTCACAAATTTTTTTTCCACTTCACTTTATTTTTTACAATACCTCCTCCTCCATGTGATAGGTCTTGGTACTCAAAAAAAAAAAAAAAAAAAAAAAACCCCAAAAAACTCCTGCAACACTAAAAGCACATAATTTGTTTATGACTAATTTTGACTTAGTTTGCTTTCCTCCTAACACCTAGCTGAGATGAGCTACTCTAAAAGTATGAGATTTTTACATTTGGGGAAATGATGTAAAAGTAATCTTGTAACAGAGAGTATTTGGGGAAGGGGGTCCACATCCTAAACATAGAAATGATAGCGTAGAGTTTCATAAGGACACCAAAAGTCAAAGAAAAGATGCACTCAGTGGGAGGGAAAGAGGACAGAAAGGATGTCCACATGTTACCAAAGATAAATTCTGACATTTTGCACTGTGGCTTGTGGGAAAATACATTTTCCCCATATTTCTCAGTGTTCCTGCAAAAAACCCCAGCCTCCTGAGCCACAGATATTGATCAACTATGAAGATGAGAGCACTTGCTTTTATTTCCCATTTGCTTCCACTTAGAGGACAATAAACTCCTATCTCACCTGGAGTTAAAGCCTTACATTCCAGGACAGGGGTCTTACCCTCCTCCCTGCAGAGACACCGGAAAGGATTTAAAGAACTATCTCCCTTCATTTACATGTCATAGGAGAGAACACCCTCAAAGAGGCTGGTTTTATCTTCCCAGTAGAGACAGGTATTTAGATTCCAAAAGGTAAGAATCCAAGATCTTTCCCCTTCTGTTCCTGAGGAAATTTTGTTTATCTCAGGGAGCAAAGACTTTTCTTTCTCCTTTGAGGCAGGAAGAGGGCAATGGTTGTCCCTCTTCTGTATAAACTCCATATTTCAGGGTCCCAGCTTGGGCCTCTCTGAACTCCTGCTTATGCAACGTCTCTACTTGGATACCAGCAAGACATCTTAAACTCAGCTTAAATAAAAACAAACTCCTGATTTTCTTCCCAAACCTATTCCTTCTATAGCATTCCCCATCTCAGTGAAGAAAATCTTTTCTTTTACATGCTTAGGGTAAAAATCTTGGCATCATCTTCGATTTCTGTCTTTCTCTCATACTCTACATGAATCATTTAAGAAATCTTACTGACTTTAAATTCAAAACATGACATATCCATACTATGGCCACTTCTTACCAATGCACTGCTATCACTGTGGTTTAAACATCATCATTTCTTGCCCAGATTATTTCAATAACTTCCTAACTAATCTCTCTACTTCTCTGTGTCTAGTCTTCATACCATATCTGAGTGATCCTATGAAAACGAAAGTGAGATCAGGTCACTTTGGTGCAAAACCTCTAATGACTTCCTGTCTCACTCATGATTTTACACCCACATCCATCCTTGGCCTCCCAGACCTCCTATCCTTATATTCTTCCCCTTGGTCCCTCAGCTCCAGCCACACTGGCTTCCTTTCTGCTCCCTGAACACAAGCGTGCTTCTACCCTAGGGCATTTGCACTTAGTCTTCCCTCTGCTTGCAACACTTTTTCATCACTTACCCATGTGGCTTGCTTTCCCATTTCCTCAGGTCTCTATTCAGATGTCATCTTGATGTTGATGCTTCCCCTGATCTCCCTATATAAAATAGTTTTCCATACCCCTGCCCCCGAAATACCTATTCCCCCTTACTCTCTTATTTTTTCCCATAGCACCTATCACCACTTGTATAACAGATACACTATCTATTTATTGTAGTGTTTTGTATTCCCCAGTTAAATGTAAACTCCCTCACAGTAAAAACTTAGTTTTGTTTACTACTGTAGCCCTAAGACTTAGATCAATTCCTGTCATACACTAGGTGCTCAAAAAAAAATTGTTAAATATATGAATAAATGAATCATAATAATATGCAGGAAACCCACATAAGATTTACACAGAATTATAAATGGTAACTGTATTGGGTTAAAAGCCTTGGAGAATAAAGAACAAGGTTGTGTAGATGTGGGTATGTGGAAGTTTTTAGTTCTGTGGAAAAATTGCCCTGGTTGGCAAATAAAGAAGGAGGTTGAATACTTGGCTCTCAGGCGTGAGGCAAAGAGAATGAAAACCAAATTGTGTTTCAGACTCAAGACTACCAGATCTCAAGTGAGCCAACAACACGTTGGAAGCTGACCAAGGGGGTGAGTGAGGGGACTCCACAAAATGGGACTCCCCAGGCATGTCCTGGTTACTGCTAAAGTGGGCCTCATCTTCCAGATAATACTACGATGAGAAATGAAGTGGGCCAGACACGGTGGCTCACGCCTGTAATCCTAGCACTCTGGGAGGCCGAAGGGGGAGGATCACTTGAGCTCAGAAGTTCGAGACTAGCCTGAGCAAGAGCGAGACCCAGTCTCTCCTAAAAATAGAAAAATTAGCCAGTTGCAATGGGGGTGCGCCTGTAAGTCCCAGCTACTCAGGAGGCTGAGGCAAGAGTACTGCTTGAGCCCAGGAGTTTGAGGTTGCAGAGAGTTATGATGCTGCCACTGCACTCTGCCCCAGCAAGAGAGATTCTGTCTCAACAACAGCAACAACAACAACAAAAAAAAAAAAAAAAAAGAGAGAGAGAGAAATGAAGTAAATAGTCAACAAAGGCTGCAAAACACATAGTTCTATTAGTGCCATCACCTTGGATGAAGATCTGGGGAGAAGTCCGAGCAGCATTAAAAGTGAGATAACCTGAGTGCAGATTTTATATTACAAATAAAAAGTGAACCGAGACTTGTGCTTAAGGACTTCCTGGGTGCTGAGCATCTGTAAACTTTTCTCGGACTGGCTTGATGGTTGTGGTTTTGTCACAGCAAGTGAGTGGTCCTGAGGACAGACCGAGTGGCACACGGAGAGTCGGAGAATCAAGGTTTATTCGCCAGCGGGCTCAGAGGGGTCTCGCCACCAAATTCTGAGCCCTGTCTACCCAGTTTTTCCCATTTTTATTAAGTTGGGGTGATCCAAGGAGAGGGGTCTCAGGTGTCTAATGCCCGCCAGGTAATAGGTTAGGTTAGTTTCTGCACCGGGTGATAGATTTAGTGTTATGCTGATGTGCCAGGTGTTAGGTTAGTAATATGCTAATGTGCCAGGTGTTAGGTTAGTATTATGCTGATGAGGGTCTTCCGTGAGGGGTGGGAGTCTCAGGTGGCTGCTGTCCTAAGTAATAGATGGGAGTTTTCCTTATCAGTTTGGGTTTATAAATTTGGTTTTACTTACCAACAGTGACTCGTTTTATACATCAAAAACAAAAACAAGTGGGATTTTTTTTTCCTAGAAAGACATACAGGGTGTCTCAAAAGTTGCCATGCATAGAGAAAGTGGGAAATTGTAGCTGAACGTACCTTTATTTACAAAATGTTCCTGACAAAATTTTTCCTTTGTATGGAGACTTTTGGGACACCCTATTCTCTAAGTGGTTTGTGTGCTTTGACATGCTTGGCCAAAACCACTGCTCGGTTTGCTTTCCCTGCCTCTTACAGCAGTTAAGACGAGATGGCCTACATAGGGAGACTGCCACAGAGGACAGCAATGTCAATCAATGGTATTAATGATAAAGAAAACCCCCATCTATTACTTAACACAGCAGCCACCTGAGACCCCCACCCCTCACGGAAGACCCGCATCAGCATAATACTAACCTAACACCTGGCCCATCAACTAATCTATTACCTGGCACATCAGCATAACACTAAACCTATTACCTGGTGCATTAACATAACACTAAACCTATTACCTGGTGCAAAAACTACCCTATTACCTGGTGCATCAACATAATACTAACCTATTACCTGACATATCAACTAACCTATTACCTGGCGGGCATTAGTCACCTGAGACCCCACTCCTTGGATCACCCCAACTTAATAAAAGTGGGAAAAATTGGGTAGACGGGGCTCAGAATTTGGTGGCGAGACCCCTCTGAGCCAGCCGGCAAATAAACCTTGATGCTCCGACTCTCCGTGTGCCACTCGGTTTGTCCTCGGGACCACTTGCTGTAACACTTGCTGTGACATTAATAATACACGGTGCAATCTTGGTCTAATGTACCAAACACCTCGGGTCACCAATGTCAGTAATAATTATTATTTAAAAAGGTATGCTTATATGGCACTTTACAAATTCAAATGTGCACTATAGACTCTGACTTATTTCTTGTATTTATTTTCTTTATTGGTTTGTGGGGTTTTTAGAACATGTTTTTATTGATCTGTGGGGTCAAGTACTTCACTCTTACAACCACCCCATGAACTAAGTGTCAAAGCTCCCAGTTTACAATAAAGAAATTGAGGCTCAAGGAGGTTCAGGTGACTGCTCAAAGCTATTCTGTTGTGACCTAAACCTATAGTGACCGTATGTCCTGGTGTGTCCAGGATGGCCCTTGTTTATCCTATTACCCTAGTGTCATTATTAAAAGCACCCATCACTCTCCAGAGTCTCCTCATTGGACAATAAATTACATGGTCATTCTGCCAAAACCTACTTCTTTCGTTCACTCAAGTCTAATCTTTTATTTCATTATTGCTTTGTTTCCTCCACTTACAGCAAATTTGGGATGGCTATAAGAGCTGAAAGGGCTGGCGTCAGACTGCAGAATCACATCTGTGAGAAGAGAGCATTTCAAATTGCAAACAATTCAACCAGTGACTTGTAAAGTTGAAAATTACCGATCAGAGTCTGGATCCCAGCTCTACTACTTCCTAGCTGTGTGGCTTTAGGGAAATGAATGTGGAAAAAAATCAACCAGAGTACCATTAGCATAGCCTTCATTCAAAACCGTCTGGGCCTGAGAAGGCTCCCGCTGCAGCTAAAAACAGGCAACCCTGGCAAAGGAGGGGGCATGAATTTTATTGAACTTTAGCTAGGGTGGGGGAGGGGGCCGTCAGCCAAAACTCAGCTAGTTTTGAGAAGAGTGGATCAAAACATTTTTTGAAAGAGGGTGGAATTTGTTGTTGCAGATTAGCAGCCACTGCAATTTGGATTTCTGGGATCCGATGAGAGGAGCAGCTAGGGACTAAGACCCTGTGTGGGAAGAGGTGGAAGGAACCACTGCAGGAAGTGCACATGCAGGGGAAAATGTTCCACCTGGAAAACTCTCAGGACTGCAGGGCCTCTAAGGTTAATTAATTTCTCCAAGCCTCATTTTTCTCATCTGTAAAATGAGGATGATAATCGTTCTGAGAATTGAAAGGACTCAGTCCATAAGTGTTCAATACGCGATAGCTATTATTCTTTCTTTGAATGTCTTTCCCCACCCTATGCCCTTAGTGTAGTAGCTAAGGATATGGGTTTTATTTACATTTTACATAAGTCTGAGAAAATATCAATTGTTTACAATAAAGATGAAAACTCCAAAGGCACCTGGGTGAGGCGGAGGGTCTGCACAGAGATTATGGAGGAAGGGAACCTCCAAAGCCATAGTTGGGCTTTACACACCTGACAGACCGGAACAGCGTGGTGATTTACGGTGGCTTGAAAGTGCTTTATTTGTTACAAATTACTCAGAGATTTTACTGTATTTACCCTGATGAAAAAACAAAATTCTTCTTTTGCCTTTTTGAAAATAAGGTAGCTTTATTCAGATGCCAAAAGTATTAATGATCAGTCCACCAGCTTTTCTTTAGCTCTAAGACTAAAAGAATAGTGATTAATTCCCATCTACCATTTAGTAGTTTTCATTTCCAAAATTCACAAAATTGTCATTATTTTCTTCCCAGCAACTGTTCAAATCCTGTCTAGAACCAAAGGCTCTGGTAATACTGACAGTTTCTCTTGTGTCAACATCCTACACATTTTTACTTTCTGCAACAGCAAAAAGTGCTTTAGAAAGAGATATGTGCTGTTAGTAATCAAGGCCCGAACAGGCTGGCCACTTTTTCATGTGCTACTGACAGAGAAATAAGCCCCTTCCAAAGTCAACAGAACTTCACTGCATATTTCTAAAAGTTAAAAACTCCCCTAATAAAAGAGATACTTTGTGGTTTACTCCATGGAACAAATATCATACAGAAATGTAACAGGTTTATAAAGTTGGATCACTGTTTCTAAACTTAAGGTTTATACCTTTTGGCATCAAGCCAAATGGTTCTTCCCCATCCCGTGAGTATACAAATATTCAGTTGCCTTTTTTCTTTCGTGTTTATTGTTTTATTACAAGTGATTCAACATGTCATTTTGTTCCTCTATATTTCTGTATTTTAAATTGGACAAGTGTTACTTTTACAATAAGAAAAAAAGATAATTACTGAAAATAAATAAGAAAAATACATATCCATATAGAATTTGCATAGTGTCAAATACATGATAAAATAGACTTGACTTCGTAGAAAAAAGGATGAAAACGAAGGTGTCTGAAGACTGCTTCCTGAAGGAGGTGGAATTGAAATGGGCCTTGAAGAATGGAAGGCAAGTCGGTTAACAGGAGAGGAAGAGAAGCAGGCAGATCAGGGGAGTGGAAATACAACAGAGGATTACAAAGTTTTTGTTGGGGAATAAGACAGTTTGTCTCAAGTGTAATATTTATGTATAAGAGAAGACTTCGGAGATGTGGGGTCTACATTGTAAAGAGCTTGGAATTAGGATTTAAGGCATTTTACACTTTATTTTGCAAAACTCAGAGACAAATTTGAGAACTGCCTGGACAAAGAGACAAGTTACTGCAGAGCTGGCACGCCCAATGAAAAAAGTAAGGAGTATTTAAAGTATAAAAATCACAAGGTCAGGAAATAGCTCAGATTGTAATATATTAGTCAACAATTCTGATTAGATAACTTTTGGGTTGGTTTTGATCAAAAGAAAACCATAATGTTTCTGTCTTTCGAGTGAAAAGTTTATGGTTTATCTTGGAATTCAAAGCTTTTCAAATATTTGTTTTTCATGGCTTATCTTAGATTGCAAAGCTTTTATTAATAGGAATGTCAGGCTTTTCCAGGCAATGGGACAGGATGGGCTTGATTAGTCACTGTGGTGGGCAGGGTTAGATAAGTTATCAGTTTTATGATATTTTACAGACTAGAGTATAAAACCTCAAATGTCCATGGGCTTCAGTCAGGCCACCAGGTAGGGTTGTGCACTGCACAACTCTATTTTTTTTTTCTTTCAAATACTGTCTTTGCTGCAGACACGACTCTAGATGTTATGTGCACAGTGCCCCCTGGAGTTATAAAAGGCAAAATCTATTCTGTCATACTTAGAAGTCAGGCAGGTAACACAAATCAGTGAAGCATAGGGCCCATTTAAGAGATTCCAACTAATTAAAAACTAATGTTCAGCACACTGTGGAGTTGTAATAAAATGAATCTGCAGACTATGTTTAGTTTGGAGCTCCAGTTTGGGATCTCTCCTATAAAATATAGAGGCAGTCAATATTTTTTTTTTTTTTTTTTTTTTTTTTTTTTTTTTTTTGAGACAGAGTCTCACTCTGTTGCCCGGGCTAGAGTGCCGTGGCATCAGGCTAGCTCACAGCAACCTCAAACTCCTGGGCTCAAGCAATCCTACTGCCTCAGCCTCCCGAGTAGTTGGGACTACAGGCATGCACCACCATGCCCGGCTAATTTTTTCTATATATATATTTTAGTTGGCCAGATAATTTCTTTCTATTTTTAGTAGAGACGGGGTCTCGCCCTTGCTCAGGCTGGTCTCGAACTCCTGACCTCCTGACCTCGAGCGATCCACCCGCCTCGGCCTCCCAGAGTGCTAGGATTACAGGCGTGAGCCACCACGCCCGGCCAAGGCAGTCAATATTTTTGAGCAGGGTAATGATGCAAAGAGGTATGTAAAATATATTACTATAGAGAAAAGAGACTAAAAAAATTAGACAAGTCAGAAAAATACTTCAATAATCCAGGGTTGAAGAAACAGGGGACTGGCCCAAGGTTACAGGAACAGACATAGAAAGGAAAAAATTAATAGGACTTAGTCATGGGATTCAGATTTGATTCAGAATCAAATCAATTCAGAGTTGATTTCCCATAAGGAAAAGAGAAAGAGACCAGAGTGATGCAAGGTTTTGAACGTGGGTCCTTAGAAAAATATCTGAAATAAAAATATTTACTTTGGAAACACCAAATTCAGACCTTTTTTTAAAAAAGATCATTTTAGACTACTATAGTAAAAATCATGTTTTGAAAGATTGTATTATGCTATGATATTGCTCATAATAAAAAGTGGAAAAAAGATAAGAAAAATTTGGAACTGTGCAAAAATGTTAAGAGCAATTATCTATGAGAGCAATATGATTACAAGTTATAATAATTTTCTTCTTTATACTTGTACTGAGTTTCCAAAATTTATACAATGTGTTATATTTATAAACAGAAAAAATACTTTTAAAGATCCCAGAGACTTGCCTTTTACATAATCCATAAATTCAATCTGCATTATTTTGTTTTTGTGGCAACCATTTGCAGTAGTAAGTGCTAATAGGCTTGCCTTTTTGGTGTTGGAAAAATTGGGCTTTTTCTAGGGTGCTAGATAAAAGTCTTTGTAATCTCAAGGAGATAAAGATTTAATGTTTTCCAGTCATATAGGTTGGTTATGGCATTATATTCTGATTCAAAAACTAATTTCAATTGTGTTAATGATTTTTAGAAAAGACATAGTTTTTTGGTTTGTTTGTTTGTTTATTTTAGAGTTAGCTATTAGCCCTGCCCAAGTTGTGTTCATTCATCCCTTAAAGTCTATCTGAAGTTTTGCCAAGAACAGAAAGATTCAAAGCAAAAAGGAATAATAGTAGTATCAACAATAAAAATAGCCTGTTTATAGGACTTTAAAGTTAAAAAAAAATGGCTTCACATATATTTAATGCAAGACTCACTTGACCTTTAAGAAAAAAAACCAGGATGTAATAACTATAGCAGGTATATTACTTTCAGCTATATTTTGTGGAGGAGACATTGATACTCACAAAGGTAAAGCCTCTTTCTCAGGATCACAGAGTTATCAAAGTTTAACCCAGAATTCAAAGCAAAGTCTTCCAAGTACTGTAATTTTTCTAACAGATTATGAATTGAAAACCATGCAAATTGTGCTTTGCCCACTGGACTAGACCTTCTCACTATGCTGACAGCTGGGCCTGTTCATCTGACCCCCACCTTTGTGCAGCCCCAGGAGCTGGTCAAGCTCCAGGCTCTTGCTGTGGTCCAGCCTGCTCCAACACCCAGCACAACCCAAAATACAACTAAGGAGAACAGAAAGTTGCTAAAAACTCTACTTGTTTGAAGGCATATTTGGTATTTTAAACTTTGCACAATGGTTTGTACTTAAGTCCTTCCTCAAAAGACTACAAGAGTGAAGGTCTGAGATAAATAATGGACATGACTGAAAATTTTGTAAGTTTGCCCATAAGTTCACCTCTACTAGCAGAATAATTTTTTACTTATCACGAATGATTAAACTCTTGGATAACCAGAAGCAGAACTTCAAGAATCAGCTTCAGTTCCACATGGTTTTATCCTCAAAATTAGTTTTCCCTTCATACTTTTTTTATATCATCCCATTTGGCAGTTGCGCGCACTTGCCACAGAAGTCCTCATTGTTCTGTGATCGGGGGATTCATTTGTCAGCACTGATCATGATTCTTATAATACTTTGAACACAATTTTTCTTTGATGCATTCTCACATTGTGCTTCACACCTGGCTTGGGTTTTTTGTATGTGTCATTTTTTTTCTGCCAACATTATTAACTGCTCACACATACTGTTTGGGTATTTATGCTTTTATGCTAACACCCATACTTCTTTGTTCTGTAAACTCTTGTCGCTGGATAATTTGGATACACTAACAAATAGCTCATTTATCACCTCACTACTCACTTTAAAAGCAACATTGCTTTCCATAAAGTTTATACTGTCAATAAATATTTATCAAATGAATGATTAAATAGGTATCAGCTAAGAAAAGAGGTATTGTAGCCAACTTTGGGATGTCACAAAAAGTAGTAGATTTAATTTTTAAAATATTTTTTGATGAGAAATATAAATGCTTTAAGTCTAGTTGTAATTTAGAATTTGAAATATTTTAAGGTGTGAAGCCTAATAAATTTGAAGAACAAGATTTTTGTAAAAATGACCCTACATGGCAACTTCTCAGAGAAGAAGTCCATCCTCCTGCACAAAGCTAATCTTGGATAATTTATTATAGAGAAATAAGTAATACAAGAGAAACTTATTTCTTTACAACAAATTACCCAGGACTTAGCAGCTTAAAGCAATAAACATTTATTATCTCACACAGTTTTAGATAGTGGGGAATCTGGCAACACCTTAGCTGAGTTGTTCCGGGTCAGGGTCTCTCACGAGGGTTACAGCCAAACTGTCAGCCAGGGCTGCCATCACCCGCAGGCTGAGCTGAGCTGAGGGATCCACTTCCAAGCTTGCTCAGGTTGGTCATTAGCAGGAAGCCTCAGTTCCTCACCACGTGTGCTTCTCGGGGCTGCTTCTGACATGGCAGCTGGCTTCCCCCAGAATAAATGATCAGAGAGAGAAAGAGACAGAGAGAGAGGGAATGCCACCAAGACAGAAACCACTGGATGGTGTACAATCTCATCTCAGAAAGCCACAGTATCTTTTATAACCTAATCTCAGAAACAATGTAACATCATTTCTGCCATATTCAGTCAGTCCCTCAGACCATCCCTGGTACAATGTGGGAGGCGACAACACGAGTGTGTGAACACGAGGAGGAAGGATCATTGGGGGCTGGCTACAAACTTCGCTTGTATTCTTTATGGTCTTCTCCCACCCTCTTGCTCTTACAGCTTCCTCTTGACTAGCTCTAACCCCTTCTTGGTTCTGGATACTCTGAAACTATACCCTGAAGCTTCACTCTGTACCATCTTGGGAAAAAAGAAAAAACAAACCCCTTTCTATACTACTACAGGTTCAGCTCTAGATAACACCCCATCTCCCAGGTTGCATCTCCTGAAATAGAAGTCCTCACATACCTCAACTTCCGCCTTTCCCATTTATTCGTTGGTCCTTAGCAATTTGATCTGCATCCCAACGTCTCCTTTGGAACTGTGATCCCCAGGTCACTGGGATATTGTAAAGTCTTCTTGGTTGAAAATTCTAGTATTTTTCAGTCCTTGCTTAATCTCCGTAAAATTTGTTTTCTCTTTTCCCTTGGCTGCGGTGACATCATTCTTCCTGGCTTTTATCCACTGTTGATCTTCTTCCTTTCTCTCTTTATAAATATTGATATTTTTTTCACATTCAATCCTTCTCTCTTTTTTCTTATTCTAAACACTCTTCCTTTGTAAATTTTTCTATACCAGTGCCTTTAGCTACCATTGCATGCTGATGACTGCCAAATTCAAATTCCTAGATTAGTTCACTTTCTGGAGTTCCACGCTTTTATAGCCAACTCCTTGCTTAAGAGTATGAAAGTTCCACGGGTTTCCCAACTGATAGACGTGTTGGCTTCATTTGAGGCGATCGATTACTTCTGGGAACTTCTGATTGGGAGTAGAAACCTTTTTTTGTTTGTTTGTTTTTTTGAGACAGTGTCTCACTCTGTTGTTGGAGCGAGTGCCCTTTCGTCAGCCTAGCTCATTGCAACCTCAAACTCCTGGGCTCCAGTGATCCTCCTGCCTCAGCCTCCCGAGTAGCTGGGACTACAGGCACGCACCACCATGCCTGGATAATTTTTTATATTTTTAGTTGCCCGGCTAATTTCTTTCTATTTTTAGTAGAGACAGAGGCTTGCTCTTGCTCTGGCTGGTCTCGAACTCCTGAGCTCAAGTGATCCTCCCGCCTCGGCCTCCCAGAGTGCTAGGATTCCAGGTGTGAGCCACCGTGCCCAGCCTAGAAATCTTTTTTAATAAAGAGAAACTTAACTCCAAAAAGAGTTGCATCTGTTTGGTACAATCCCTAAGGCAAAGGCGTGATGGAATGTGGAAACAGCAAAAGGTTTTGCACCTTTTTCAGAAGAAGCCACTAATACAGCCACAAAGCCATTGTTTATACTTTTTAGCTCTACATAAAAAGAGCAAAAGGCTCACACTCTTTATCAGTTTGTGCAGAAAATATAAAAATGACAGCTGCACCCAACTTCATAATCAACTCCTATCTGCCAGTACCTCCTTCAGGTACCTCATGGTCCCTGTCCCAAGGCTTAGAACCTTAACCACATCTATTCTCCTACACAAATTGCTTAACTAAGACCAACTTCTCCCTGGAATGCTGAAGATTTCAGACCTAAATCTCTCCTGAACCACTGTTATGAAACCAAGTTCTGAGAGCCATGTCCCATAGGGTGTCCCTAGCATAAACACTGGGTCTATATCCTGCGGCTGTTACTGCAGCTACTCCTGATGTCCCACATTCTCTGACATAAATGTGCTGTGAGCAAGAGTTCATAATGCAATATAATGGGCCGGGTGCAGGGGCTCACGCCTGGAATCCTAGCACCCTGGGAGGCCGAGGCAGGAGGATCGCTCAAGGTCAGGAGTTCGAGACCAGCCTGAGCATGAGCAAGACCCTGTCTCTACTAAAAAATAGAAAGAAATTAACCGGACAACTAAAAATATATAGAAAAAATTAGCCGGGCATGGTGGTGCATGCCTGTAGTCCCAGCTACTCGGGAGGCTGAGGCAGTAGGATTGCTTGAGTCCAAGAGTTTGAGGTTGCTGTGAGCTAGCCTGATGCCACGGCACTCTAGCCCGGGCAATAGAGTGAGACTCTGTCTCAAAAAAAAAAATAATAATAATGCAATATAATGCAATAACTATACACATTATGATATTTTAATAATTGTGGAATAACATCATAATGCCCAGTCACAAGCTACATGCAGCAGTCTCCTAGTCATATTAATATATATACAAGATTAGAAACTTTGGCACTTCCAAGTTGATATGTGCCCTTCCTCAAGAGTGAAGCCTGATGTCAGGTGGGTGGATGTTTCCTCTTATTCAAGCTAAGACCCTTATTTTCACCAGTGTAATCACTGGCATTGAGGCTGAGCCCTCAGAACTTCTCTGCATGTTTGAATCTCTAAGGTATCCACTCTAAGACTGATGAAATCATCTCCGTACTCCAAGCACATCTACTTGAGGAGTCTGCCCAGAAACCAGTCAATAGTGCCGCAGTGCTAAGGTTTAAAACTGATCATGGATCACAAGAAGAAACTCATGTTTTATCCAAAGAAAAATATGTAAACATTAAAAATCTTCAGTGGTGTGAGAAAAACAAATTTCAAATTAAAATTGATTTTTAAATAGAAAAATCAAAACATATGCACTGAGAAAATGCCATGTTTAATAAACTTAATGCTACTCCTAGATTATTTAGGAAGCTTTAGAAAGACAGAGAAGAAGAAAGGAAACAAGGCAAGAGTGAAAGAAGGAAGGGAGGGAGAATAAACATAATACATAAAGGGAGCCTTCTTCTCTGGAAATCAACAAGAAAGGTATGAGGCTTGATCCTAGATACCCTGAAACTATCTTTTCAAGTTGGCCAATATTCTCTCATCTCATAGTGTTATTTTTTATTTATTATTGAAATTGCATAAATTTATGGCTGGTGTTGTTTTAGATTGATGTGTTTGTAGTTTTGTTATTAAAATCTGTTGAGAATGCTTTATAGACCCTTTCATAATTAAGACATAATTCTGATCCTTTACTATGTAAATTATTTGTCACTGCATGTAATCTTGACATTCGAATGATCAAACTGGAAAGAAGACACAAAAAATTTCAAGCAGTATCTTTGGTACCAGGACAAACCAGGAGCATTCTGATCCTGATAGTGGTTCAAAGACTGGATGTGCTGCCTTCCACGGCATACCAGACACCCACAGTAAGAAGATAAACTACGAGACGTGACCTTCAAGTCCAACATCGCTAAATTATAAAGCAGAATTTCAGCAGCAGAGCAGATTACAACCTCAATCACTCCAGTAAGTCACTCTTAGTATCACACACACTTATTATAGAATGTAGGTAATGCTAAGGAGATTTTGGTGGGTTTTTTTTTCAAAAGTTTATTCTTACGAGCTAAGTTTATGACATCATGGCACTGGCATGAATCACAAGATTAAAAAAGCCTTCCAAGATTCTGCAAACTTGGTATCTCTGTCTCCTTGACATTCTCCTGTGACATTCCAGACAGGCTGTTGCGAATGAGGTGGAGATGGACAGGGCAGCCTAAAGAAAATTATAAATATTTGTAAAATCTGCTGAGGGGATTTGGAGAAGGAGATGGCCCAGAACAATTAAAAAGACCGCCAAACTCTGTTGGAGGTTCACCTGAGCTTGGAGGGCATGGGTTTATTGTGCCTATTGCAGACCAGACACTTTAAGTTCGTTTTCACATTTAATCCTCATGACATCCAAATATGTAAATATAAGTCTCCTGATTATATACAATTTAAATCACTAATACAAGCTGCCATGGCTAGTTAGGGTTTTGTGGTTGCAAACAACAGAAAAATCACTTTTATCACAAGATGAAAGGAATTTCATTGGAAGAATATGGAAACAAAAGGGACAAAAGGGAAGCCAATGAACCAATATGTAAAGAACAAAACCAAAGCATTTTCACAGGTCTCAGTAGCAGAAATGGATAGACTGATTCTTTGGGACATAGCTGCCTGCATAAATCACTTAGTATCTTTGGATCACTCCACTCGAGTTCAATCCCAGAGAGCAAGAGAGAGAACCTGTCTTAGCCAGAGTCACATTCGTAGGGGGGCTGCCTCTAAGACTGGAATACAGCCTTGGACAGGTACTTCACCAACGGAGAATCGAGATGTTACCAAAAAAGAGGGGGTTGGATGGTAGTGAGCAAAAATTAGCAGAAGTCCACTGCAGTTAAAGTAGCAGAGTCTATACATGGCAGATGTAAAACCTAATGGTTTATGATCTTTACCAAGGTAGATTGTCATTTGGAAAATTACATCACGAGAGAAACAGAAGAGTAAGAATGTGAGGGAGTTAGTGCTGGAAATAGTGATGGATCAGGGACCTCTGAGCTAGGGAGGGAATGAGGCCAGAGGGGGCCTCGGAAACCAGAACTGGAGGAACAGGTGGGAAGACATGTGAGGTGAGGAAATTTCTGAGAAGATGCCAGAAATTCTATGATGTAAACCAAGTGAGAGGCGTGCCACGAGAAATTAATGTATGTCATGAAGGGTCATCAAAGAGCAAATAAAGTTCCAATTGTGTTGTATCAGAAAGATATAGTCAGAAGCACACTAATTATTATATTTGCTTTATTGAAAACTTCAGCAGGAGGGAGACAGGGAATCACCGTAGCCATCTTAAAAAAATAAAAACTACTCAAGACATACATAGCTTTTGGTTGAACAGAGAAAAAATAAAAATCATATTGATTATGGCACTTATAAACTCAGTGAAAAATGTCTGAAGAATATTTTATGAACTAACATTATTTTTCTACCCACCCTTTCTCCCAAGAGAACTGTACTTTGACTACAGGTAATGCTCTCAAACAAGAGCACTAACACAAGCATAGAGCAAAAGGTAACATCTTAGGTGCCTAAAGATAGTCCGACTGGTGAAAGAAATCGAAAACAGGTGTTTTCATTTGCTTTGTATTAACAGAAAGAAAAATATGTCAGAGAAAATCTGCCATTTATGAAAAGAGCAGAGCATAGTTAAAATGAATCTTCCTAGTTATAGGGGAGAACAGTATCTCCATCCTTTGTTTCCATCTGCAGTAACTTCAGCTAGACCAGGGGTTTTCAATCCTAGGTGCACATTAGTTCCCTGGGTGGCCTCAACCTATGGGAAGGGCTGAGAATCACGGTGTCTCTCCCCACCGCTCATTCATTCCTCCCCAGGGAAATAGGGTGACTAATCAGACACATGAATTGGGGAGAATAGACCCAGCTCAGCCCTTCCTCCACTCTTTCTAGACCTGTGTCTTGCAGAGAGTGGGTCTGCTCTCTGCTCACGGACCTGCCACTGCTTGGAAGCCTATGTTGTTCAGCAGTGACCACATCTGGAATAAGTTTGGGGAAAGTTTGAGCATGGCCACTTGGCCATATCTTCTAGTCAGCTTTATTAAGCTGATATTTTGATCTTCACTTATCTGACTCCTGTATTTCTTTCAATTGATTCTAAATTCAAAAGATACTATTTAATAGCCCGCACACGGAAAGTGTTTTCAGCTGGTCTGAACTCTTACCAGAGACCCAGAGTCCCTGGGAATATGACCTTAGATTTACCTTCTTGCCACTCTGCAACCCAGAACGTACTGCAGTAAGATAAATGTGGAATGTTAGCAGGTCAGACTGTACCTGGGTTACAGAAGCATTCATTGTGAACCCCTGATGGATGAGTTGCAGCTGCACTGAGAGGCACGTGACTTGGCAGTTACTGCTAGAGACTGTGCAACAAGCATAGGCTACACATAGGCAGGAGATGGAAAGGGCGGCTGCCCTGACATGACTTTTTCTGCACCGGGTTCAACCTCGTCTCTTGCAACTGAGCATGCCGTGCCTGCGTGGTGGAGGAGTGTGGAAGCTGCACCTAACGTGTTGCCAGACATCAGAAGGCTTCTGCTGTTTAGCCATGTGCATTGTTTACTACATATATTTTAAAGCTAAGTAAACTGGTGTGGGGAACATATTGTGATGTATGTCTTTTTTTTTTTTTTAATCAATTTTGAACCTAGAACCAACTGATAGTGAGTAACACACGTAACAAGTAGTACACTAAATTCCAACACCTGGGACCTGCTCGTCAATAATTGGATTATTAAAGTTCTTTGTTAAATCATTTGTTGCAGTCAATTCTGTAGGTTAGCTCACCTATCACACATTCCAACCCTTAGTTGCTTTGGAAATGATCCCATTTTCTTTTCCTTTTCCTTCCACATCAGGAAATCACCCTTCTTTCTAACTTGTCTCTCCAAGAGTGCCAGAACATCCGAGGTGAGTGGGGAGAGGTAACCAGATACTACGAGGTTGGCTGCAGGGTCTCCTGCAAAAGAGGTGTCAGAAGAGTGGAGGGAGCTGGGTGTGGTGGCTCACGCCTGTAATCCCAGCACTCTGGGAGGCTGAGGCAGGAGAATTACTTGAGGTCAGGAGTTTGAGACCAGCCTGAGCAAGAGCGAGATCCCGTCTCTACTAAAAATAGAAAAATTAGCAGGCCGTGGTGGTACGCACCTGTAGTCCCAGCTACTCCGGAGGCTGAGGCAAGAGGATGACTTGAGCCCAGAAATTTGAGGTTGCTGTGAGCTAGGCTGACGCCACGGCACTGTAGCCAGGGCAACAGAGTGAGACTCTGTGTCAAAAAAAAAAAAAAGAGTGGAGGGCAAGAAGCTCTTGCTTGAAATCATGTTGTGCCAAGTTGGAGGGGAACAAATCCTTGGTATGAGGCTGCCACTAGGATAATTCTTAAATTGCAAGGCTTGGAGGGTCAGTGCCTCTGATTGTTGGGATTAAGTGGACAATTCATTGGTGCTATCTGGAGAGGACATCTGCAGAACAGGCTTCAATAAGATGGAAACAGATTTAGATTGAGTCACAGCTACAGTGCCGTCTGGCAGTGGTGAAGCAGGAGTTGGTGGTGCATGACGACACGCATGGGAATCATTGGGATCCATGGCTGGGGATAAATGTGGTAAGAGGTAGAAATCTTGGGAAAGGCTGGGGTCAAATAACATGGTGGTGTTCAGAGAGAAAGTGGCCTCTGGTCAGAAAACAGGATCTGCTCCCTGAGTGTGACATGGTGGGAGAGGGGGAAAAGCAAGCAGCTGGGGAAGGGAATGGTTCCCTGGGAACTTGGAATCCAAGGGAGGAACAGGCTCTGGTGGCAGAGAGTCACCCAGTGGTGAGGATCACAGGAAGTCAGGTAAGGGGGTCATCAGGTCAGGTGAGAGAGTGGAGGATGGAGATGGAGAAGGCTTAGGCAGAGGGGCTGGCGTTAGGTCTCCTGGAGGACTCGCTGAGAGCACGGAGCACAGAGTGAGCAATGACTGTCACGGAATCTGTAAAAGTGAAAAGGGAAACAGAGGGAGCAGCATCTTCCAGGGACTCCTGGGCAGCTGTGGCTTGGCTTCAGCAGTGTTCTATGGCACACCTCGCAGAGGGGGTCCGGACATGACAGCTGACAGATGTGGATGGTATCATGACGCTGGCCCAGAGGGCTGCAAAAGACAGAAGCTACAAAACTGCAGCCAGGACCAGAACAAGGAAAGGGGAGCCTGCTAGCCTAGCTGGGGTGGGGCCGCCTCACCTTGCCCACATCCATGACTTCACAATATACTCTCTAGCCTCTCCCCAGGGCCCTCACTCACATCTCCCTTCCCATGGCTACCCCCTCCCATGACGACAGCAGGGTGCACTGAATCCCCGAAATGCATAGAACATGCTTTAAAAAGGGGACCAGGAAAGAAGAGGAAAGATTCATCACCTTTTCATAGCAGAAAGCAGCTTCCTTCCCTCCTCTGCCTCTCTCTGGCAAATTCTCCAACCCAGGTTATACGTAAGGAAGGCAGAAGCACAGGGATCACACAGGAGTCCCTTTATGGGAGACCCATGGGATATTAAACTCCGATAGCCCCCAAAATCAGCAGAGAGCTCAAGCTCAACAATAATATTAACAAGGTTCACATGTATATATAGTTTCATTTATAAACTACTTTCACATTAATTATCCCAAGTGATGCTCAAAACCACCGTGTGAAGCACAGACATCAGTGCTTACCTCAAAGGAATCTGAGCACCCTGGAAGTCAGAGTACTTACACAAAGACAAGACACAGAAGTTCTGACTCCAAATAAACCAGGAGTCCTTCCTTGACATCTCACATGGCCACCCATTGCCCAGGTCCATCGCTCCTCATGCCCACAGATGGGCAGAGCGGGGACTCCGACAAATGTCTCAGGTCTGATTGCGTTCCCGTGAGCACCTCCTTTGAGGGCTCTGTTTTCCCAGAGTGACGGTATCTAGCAACTGACGTCCTCAGAGATCATGGACCTGGAATCTCGTGGGAGGAGCAGGAAGGCTCCCCCTTGTAGAGCTCAGGTCCTGTAGGCAGGCCGTGCCTCTCAGTGTCCCACCTTTCCTTCTCCCCTGGGCTCCGCCCTGACGCTGAGAACAAAGAGAAAAGAATGAGAGGCTGAAACTTGTTCTCTCACTCCTCTAAGAAGCTCAGACATTCATTGTCCAAGAATAATGTGACTCTCCATTTTAATTAATAGAAATGTGTTCCTTTTATCAATTTTTAAAAATGATAAACTATTTTCAATTTTTCCTTCTCTGAAAAACTCAAAGGAGGATTTTGCCTGCGAAATCCCCATTTGATGTTCTCAGAAGTCCTCTGCTCAAGGAGGTCACAGAATCAGAAGCCGACAGTCACATCTGTTCCCTCAGAGGACCCTGTATCCTCGGGACAGAGCTTGGAGGCTCTTGACATTGCTCTCCTGAACAGCCCAACATGAAGGAAGGCTTGGTTGAGTGACACCTGGCAGGGAAAAGTGATGATCAAGCGTCAGGAGAGACTGTTCTCCTTCAGGGAGCCCACACTTTCTAAATATGCCGATCCAGGATCATAAAATCACTGTGTTTGGGGTTTTATCCTGGAACTCTCCACCACACCCAGATAGGCAGCCTGTGAACCTGAGGTGGAAACCTTAGTCCTCCCAAGCCCCTACCCCTGCTGTAACCGACTCCATAAGCAAGAAAATGTTTTCTCAATGTCTTTTGTTCCCTCATATTTCAAATGAGTTTTCACTGTTCACATTATGGCTGGGGCTGGCAGCTTGAAGTGACCTTGGCAGTGACTTTTATCTCAACCCTGGTAGCTTAGGGGCTACAGTCTCAAAACAGGCAGAAAATAGAGAGCTCTTGGTAAGATTTGCTGACCAGAACTTTGTAACTTTCTGTTGCATTGAGACATTCTCTTTTGAGTTTATTTCCCCAGAAACAGTGGAACCTCCTTGCAGCCATGAGATAACTACAAAGCCTCACACCACCTATTTGTCCGGAGAAGACAAGATAAACGAGACTCCACCACAGACTGTGCCCAAAGACCCACTGAGCCTGCGCACAAGGCTGAAAGAACGACCATTATTAACCCCTAGCTCATTATAATACTAAAATCCGCACTGGGAGGGACTTATCTGCCATTTTTTGATCATGGAACACATGTACTAGCATGATTTCTCACTGAGCTTGCGTGTCCTACACCCTACCCCAAACATGTAATGATGCTCACTCTCCTCATGCATTAATCATTTCACCTCCAGAAAAAACCCCTGACCCTGTTGGTCGGGGAGGTGGATTGGAGGCAGTTCATATCTTCCTCCTCCCAGTGGACATGTCCACTGAAATAAATTCCTTCTTCCTTGACAATCCTCGTTGTCTTAGTAATTGGCTTTCTGTGTGGCAAGAAACATTGAGTCCCCTTTGTGGGTTTGTTAACAATTTAGGGGCTCATCCAGGATCCGTTGCTTGTGGTTTGGTGGCTGTGGAACAGGGAAAGACTTTAAAACCTCTCTAGCAGCTGCCTGGTTGAGTTTCTGCCAGAGGGTAGTTTTGGTTTCTTCCACCGACTTCACTGTCACCAACCCCAAACACATCCCTGATAGCCAGGGAAGAATGGACCTGTGACCTTTGGATTTTGGCATTTGCGTCTGGACAGGTGAGTGCTGTTTAAAGGTACCATGCAGCGGAGATTCTCCACTTGGGAAGATTCTCTGGAATTCCCATTTGGATTGGGAGCCTCAGCTATTTGGAAGAGTAGGACCTAAAACTCCTCTCTCCATTTGGGGAATTTCTCTGGAGTTTCCGTTTGGGCTAGAGGCCTCAATCATTTGGGAGTTTTAGGGAAAATCCCCTTTGGGTTGGAAGCCTCAACCATTCATTTGGAAGAGCAGGACTGTTTGTATTTGGCACTCTTTTCTTTTCTCTTTTCTTTTCTTTTCTTTTAACTTTTAATAGAGGCAGGGTCTCACTCTTACTCAGGCTGGTCTTGAACTCCTAAGCTCAAGGGATCCTCCCACCTCGGCTTCCCAAAGTGCTAGGATTATAGGCATGAGCCACCATGCCCAGACTTATTTGGCATTCCTTAGGCTTATTTGTTGGAACTGCAGTCCTTTTGCTGTGTGTGTGACTATAGGAAATAAGAATTCAATTCCTAAATGTAGCCCTTTATGTTATATTCTTCAAAACTGGTCTGAATACAGTTATGAGCCTATAAAAAAGATAAAAATGGTATATTTGTGTAATACTGCCTGGCCCCAGTACTCTCTCGGGTCTGGGGAGACATGGCCCCTAAATGGCTCATTGAGCTATAATACTATTCTCCAATTAGATTTGTTGTCACCATGTTGGGAAATGGGATGAAATTCCTTATGTACAGTCTTTTATGCTTCTATATCAAAAGGAGCCAGATCAAATTAAATATATGATTCTAATGCAGAGGACAGAAGACTTCAAGAAGGTCAAGGAACAGCAAGCCAGATATAAGAACCCCATCTTGCCATCAGGAGGAAACACCCATGTTGAAGAAGACCTTTGGGCAGCCATAACAGCAGCTCCAGCTGTGGCCACACCAGCTCTGCCTCAGACTGTGGCTGAGGTACCGGCAGCAGCTTTGGCTGCAGTGGTGGCTCTGGGTGCAGCTCCGATTTCTTTCAGAGATCCCTCTCCTAACTCTCCTGCCCCCCCTTATGACTCTGGACCACTTTCTTCACCCCGACTGGCTCCTCCAGCCCTCTATCCTTCACTTTCTTCCTTCTCTGAGAATAGTCATGGGGAGCAGGGGGACATGGTCTTTCCCTCACGCACCAAGCAGGGTACACAATTTGGTTGGGGTCTTCCCTCCTTCCCAGCAAGGCAATTTCCTTTGAGACAGGTCCCTATAGGAGGAATAAATGAGAATGGACAACTGGCTGGGTTAATGTGGATTTATAACCCATTTACCACTTCTGATTTGTACAGTTGGAAACAGAATAACCCTGCCCACAGTGACGATGCAAAGTGTATAACTGATCTGTTTGAATCCATTTTCACCAGGCATCACCCCACATGGGCAGATGTCCAGGGCCTGCTTAACATACTGCTAACCTCTGAGGAGTGGCACATTGTCCTGGAAAAGGCTGAAGAAGAAGCTGACCCAGTGCATGTGGAAGACTCAAATAATCAGGTGAGAACTGGAGCTAATTTAGCCATCCCAGTGCATGACCCCAACTGGGACCCAAACAATGGAGTTGAAGGTAAGATTCAACATTTTTGAGATTGTATCCTGGTTGGGCTTAGGAAAGGGGTTCCCAAAACTAAAAGCCTGAACAAGGTTCAGAATATAAGATAGGAAACACATGAAAATCCATCAGCCTTCCTAGAAAGGATTATGGAAGCATATTGGAAATATACTGATATACGTCCAGAAAGTCCTGATAATTCAAGGTTAATTAACATGACCTTTGTTGGCCAGAGCATGCCTGATACCCAGCAGAAGATACAGAATAGAGGAGGTTCTCACTTTGTCCATATCTCATTTAATTGAAGTGGCTTATATGGTCTTTATAAACTGTAAACAGACCAAAGAAAAGCAACAGGAAAAAAGAAAGGTATATGAAATGAAACAAGCAAAACTTTTGGCAACAGTTCTGACAGAAAACTCTAGGTGGTCCCTTCAACAGGGACCACTGCCCCACAGAGGAAAAAGATTAAGAGGAAAAATTCCCTTAAAAAAGGACCAATGTGCCTACCACAAGGAGATGGCTCATTGGAGGAAGGATTGTCCTACAACAAAAGAGTGATGGGGAACCTACTGTACAATTGGTGGACTGAATGCAGAAAATATGGAATGATGGGTCCCTAGGACTCTCCAGAATCCATGAGAATTATAGCCAGTGATAAATATCTCCCACCAGGAGCCCAGAGTAACCCTAAAAATGGTAGAAAAACTGAATGATTTCCTGATTGATACCAGTGCAACCTACTCAGTTTTAAAACTTAAATTGGCTAAGCTTACTAAAGAGTCAATGCTGGTGACTGGGGTATCCAGAGAACCCTCCCAAAATAGTTTCTCCAGCCACTGGATTATGCTATTGGGGATTCTTTCCTCACACACAGCTTTCTGTATATGCCTGAGTGTCCTCTCCCATTGCTTGGTAGAGACCTTCTCTCTAAATTGCAGGCTCAAGTGACCTTTCAGAATAAACAAGTGCATATTGTAGTTCCCCCAGAACATGCCTGTGCCTTGCAAGCAGCTCTGCTTGCCCCTTTGGCTGTCCCTCAAGAGCTGCCTGCTGAAGTCCTCAATCAAGTCAACCCTGAGGTATAGGCTACCGGACAAGTGGAAAGGACACACATGGACCCCGTTCATATCAAGGTAAAACCGGGAATTTCTCCCCCTCAACTCAAGCAGTATCCATTAAAGCTTCAAGCTAGGGAGGGCCTTCAACCCATAGTTGTGGCCTTTTAAACATATGGATTTCTCTGGCCTTGTCAATCTCCTGATAACACTCCCATTTTGCCAGTTCAAAATCTTGGAACTCAGGAATATTGGTTTGTTCAGGTTCTGAGAGCAATAAACCAAATAGTGGAAGACATTCGTCCTACAGTACCTAATCCTTATGCTCTTCTCACCATTCTATCTGGCAATTTTGCTTGGTTGTCAGTGATAGACTTAAAAGATGTCTTCTTTTACATTCCCCTTGCTCCTTAATCACAAGAACTCTTTGCTTTTGAATGGGAGGATTTAAGGACTAAAACCAAATGTCAATTCTGTTAGACTGTCCTCCCCGAGGGATTTAAAAATTCTCCAACCATCTTTGGAGAAATTCTAGTTAGAGATTTAAGAAAGATAATTTTAGAAAAAGGAGTAATTTTACAGTATGTAGATGACATTTTAATTGCAAGTGAAACTGAAGTTGAATCAAGACAACATGCTGTAATTGTATTGAATTTCTTAGCTGATGAAGGATATAAAGCATCCCAGAAAAAGGCCCAAATCTCATTGCCCATTGTCAAATACTCAGGATTTGAATTGTCTCAGGGGACTTGAAATCACCTCCCAGATCAGAGAGACGCAATAAACCAGGTAGCAGTCCCCACCACTCGCAAGCAGTTGTGAGGGTTCCTGTGTACAGCAGAGTTTTGTCAGATTTGGCTTCCTAGCTTTGACCTAACAGCCAAACCTCTCTATGCAGCTTTAAAAGGAGAGGAAAAAGAGCCCCTTGCTTGGACAGGAGAATGTCAAAGGCTTTCTTGACTATTATAGCCCGAAAAAGTGGTGACTGCCCCTACACTGGGCCTGCTGGATTTGTGGAAGCCTTTTGATTTGTTCATCCAAGAAAGACAAGGAATTAGACTGGGGGTGTGAACCCAAACTTTGGAGGCTCATAAGTGTCCCATGGCCTATTTCTCTAAATAATTAGATGTAGTAGGGAAAGGATAGCCCACTTGTCTGAGAGCAACTGCCACTACTTGTGATATTTTACAAAAAGCTGGAAAGTTTATGCTTAGACAGATGGTTCATACTACACATTATGTGTTACTCCTACTAGAACAGAAGGGGGCTATTGGTTGATGGCTGGCTGGTTAGGCAAATATCAAGCTACTCTGTCAGATAATCCTAATGTAACTTTAAAGGCAATGTCGACCTTGAATACCACCATGTTGCTGCCTATGGACTCTCACTCTCCAGTTCATCATTGCATTCAAATCATTGACCAAGTATATTCTAGCCACCTGGATTTGACTGATCAGCCCTTGTCAGACCTGGATGAGGAATTCTTCACAGATGGGAGCAGCTTCATGGAACATGGGCAACGCAAAGCTGGGTATGCTGTGGTTGCCAGCCAATAGGTAATTGAGGCACAAGCCCTACCCGCTGGGACATCCACCCAAAAGGTGGAATTGATTGCATTGACCAGAGTCCTATAACATGGGAAAAATAAGCGTATCAATATATATACAGATTCTAAATATGCCTTTATGGTGGTGCATGCTCATGGAGCTCTTTGGAAGGAGAAAGGATATCTTACTTCTGAAAATAAAAGAATTAAATATGGGCCTCAGATTCTTAAATTATTAAAAGCAGCTTTACTGCCTAAGGAGATAGCCATCATGCACTGCTGCAGACATCAGAAAACAGACACTCATATTACAAAAGGGAATACTATGGCAGATTTAATGGCAAAAAGGGTAGCCTGACAAATGAATTGTCAATTGACTCTAATTTCCTGTCTTCAATTTGATAAATATATCCTCAATATTCTGAAAAGGATCTAGAAAGAGCTAAAGAATGGGGACTCTCAAAGTATAATGATCAAAATTGGCTCACAAACATGGAAGGGAAGGTCCTCCTTCCTGAAACTCTTGTCAGACCAGTGCCTGAACAGATTCATCAGAGTAGCCATTTTGGATGAGATGTCGCCTTACAATAGATACAGCCTCACATGGCTGGGCCCAGCTTACAGAGAACAATTCAAACACAGTCCAAAGCTGCCTTATATACTTGAAAAACAGCCCAAAGCCTCCGGGAGCCTCGTAGCCACCCCTAAAGGAAGTATAATGATAAAGGAAGGAACACAATGGAGAGGAAGTTTCCCAGGAGAGAACTGGCAGGTAGAATTTACCATGGTGCCACCAGTCCCTGGACATTTTCAATATTTGCTGGTCTTTGTTGACACTTTTTCAGGAGGGGTTGAAGCTTACCCCACCAGGAATGAATGGGCATCAGAAGTCACTAAGGCCCCTTTAAAGGCACTTATTTGTAGGTTTTGACTTCCATCAGCTCTCCAAAGTGATAACAGAGTAGGCTTTGTTGCCAAAATGACCCAAAAAATATCAAGAATTTTAGAACTTGATTGGAAACTGAATTCAACTTGGGGACCCCAGTCTTTGGGGAAAACTGAATGGATGAATAGAACCTTAAAAAAGACTCACTCCAAAATCTGTCATGAGACCAATTTAACTTGGGACAAAGTGTTATCCCTTGTCCTGTTAAGAATTCGGGTGGCCCCAGAAGTAAGCTGGCACTTAGCCCCTTAGAAATTTTATATGAGAGACCAATGCTAAGAGCTTCCAGCCAGGGCTCACCCAGTGATTGCCCCCAAGATGGAGGCTCACTCATATGTAAAACAGCTTGGTAATATGCTAACTAGTATTTCTGAATTTGCTTCCAACAGGCTCCAGTTTCCAACAGATGTGCCCCTTCATTTCATAAAGCCAGGAGACAAGGTGTTACTGAAAACCTGGAGAAACCAGGATCCTGAAGATCAACTACAGTCACAGTGGATCGGCCCCATTTGAAGTGCTCCTGACAACTCACTAAGCAGTTAAGTCGCAGGAATTACACCATGGATTTCATCACACTCCAATAAAAGAGGCACCCCTACCAGAGACCCCATACCTCCAGGATTCATCACCTTCTGAGAGACTGGAGGAACAGTGGGCTTGTACGCTCTTAGAGGACCTAAAATTACTCTTCTGCAAAAGAGATAAGTAACATGAAATTATGTACCCTATGTCAGCTCTCAGAGGGAAAGGATCAACTTCCTTATACAGACCCTTGGTTTAAAAATTTTACCCTAATGTTACCTAAAAATGGTTCTATAAACCTTCAGACAGGAGCAGGTACTGTTTTTGCACCCCTTGGATACATTTTTGTCTGTGGAGGCAGGAAAGGAACTCCTTGGGCTTATAATTGCTTAAACAGATGGTCAATGGGGGGCACTTGTTCATTAGGACTCCTCACAACTCCCTCTTCAGTCCATAACAGATCTGCAGTTGCTCATTGGACAAGTTCCCTAATATTGTTTTCATAGAAAACTAGGGGAATCTTAGATGGAGATTCCACCTGGGGAGCCCCAAAACAGTACCTCCCAGGGAGACTTCCACATGGAGATGACTACTTCTTTGGGTACACCCTACTGCCCTGGTGGGGAGTGGCAGCTCACTAACATGTGCTTCAAAACCTATCCATAACCTTGAAAATGACTGCTAATGACACTGCATTAGCAATAGCTGCTCAATAAAAATCTTTACACTCTTTAGCTCAAATGGTTCTTGATAAGCTCGATAATCACATTGCTCTTGACTACATTTCAAATAATGATGTTCTCCCCTCATGCACTATTCATTTCACCTCCAGAGTGGGGAGGCAGATTTGAGGCAATCCATACCTTCCTCTCCCAGTGGACATGTCCACTGAAATAAATCCTTTCTTCCTTGATAATCCTCATTGTCTCAGTAATTGGCTGTGTGTGAGGCTGTCTGTGAGTGTTAATGAACCCTACCTAACCTCTCCCTCTAGAATAGTTATGTTCTGTTACTCTCTAAGCCAACCAAACTCACTTAGAAATGTGGGAACAGGAATGGGAACCAACAACAAAGAATCTCTCTTGGGTGTTCCTTACCTTTTGGATGTCTGTATTTTTCTAGAGGGTTGGTAAAAATGGTCTCAACACCAGGTAGCAGAGGCACAAAAAGAACAACCCCAAACCACTCAGAAAGGTGAATTTGGAGGCGGCATCCAAGAAAGCTGAGCTGAAGTTGAGCCATGGCTCAGTGTGGTTGTTCAGAAAGCAGAGAATATTCTCCGCTGTCTGAATCACAGGGAGTGATCACAACTGAGTGCCGAGGGTGCTGGTGCTAGGGTATAGTCCCAGGCCTGCATCACAAGAGCACAGGAGTGTCACAAAGGGATTCTGAGGCTGGGGGAGGGGACACCAGGAGGAGGGTGTGGCCCCACCCCCCACCCCTCATCCCTGCAGATCCCTCTGCCCCTCCTGGGCCCTCTGGGTCCCTCTGCCTCCCCTTTTCCAACTTCACCCTTTCTTCATATCATATATTTGCCTCATTGAAATTTTCTGTTTGCTTCTTCTGTAACCCAGATATTTCCCGAGTCTCCCTCCACTTTGTAGAGCCCTTAACTTGGACCTCAAAAGTCTGAAATACTACCTGGAATTTCTGCTTGTATCCAGACATTTATACTCTCAGGATTACACATATCCTCAAATCCATGTTATCTACAGAATGTTTTTGCCTTACACTAACTCAGATATAAAACCTAAAGTTCTTTTACACTTATTTAGTTTTGTGAATACTGAATGTTTTAAAGTCAGCCTTTACTGTTTTCAGTCAGAGGGGCTGACTCAAATAATTAAAACTAATAATTCATTATTCAACATCCACAAAAGTAAAATAAGTATAAAATAAATGTATATAATTAAAACTTCAAGTGATTTTGGTGAAAGGGTGAATGAATGACCCAAAGGATACATTTCACACACAGGCCATGTGAGAGCAACATGGCTGGTTTATTCACCCAGGTCTGGGTTGGATGAGTCCAAAAAGAGAGTCAGCACAGAAGGGGGTTTAGTGAGGGTTTTAATAAGTGGGGATAGCTGACCTCTTCCCACCTGCCCTGTTCAGTTCTTTGTTTCTGGGCCAAACTGGCAGGTGAAGAATTGCTTCCTTCTATGTGTAGCAGAGGACGGTGGGCAGAACAGCTGTTTGTAGTAAATTTTTTTTTAAACAACGAACTCCTACTACTCCTTTGCCCCAGTCGCATCCACCCTTCTGCTCTGGCGTTGTCCTTATCAGGAGAGCTAGGGAGGGATAGCCTTGGTCTCCATCAGGGAGAGAGGGGGAAGGAATGCTGGCTGGAGCCATCAGATGTACAAAGTCCCGGGACTCCTTAGACTCCTGCAGCTATTGTTTTTACAAGTCTAAGTTTTATATTAACCACATTCTGCCCTATACATACTTTTCTGGTTCCCGCCTGGAATAAAGCTAACATTTGGGAGTAAATTTATAGCACTTATTTTTCTGAAGTTAGTGAAGCTTAAACTGTACAAAGACTTTTGGGACATGCTCTATACACACACACCCCACCCCTGACAAATCAGTCCAGTATTTTCAAATCTAGGAATCAATCTTTTCATCCTTTTATTTTGATCTTTCATGCATTATTTGACCACACTATTTCTAACCTTTCCTAAAATACAGATAGTCCCAGCCCTCTACATCAATTTTGTAACAGTTCTGTGATTCTCCCAAGCCAGGCATAGGTCACAGTGTGCTAAGCTTATTGACTCCCTCAGCCCTTGGTGGCACGGTAGGACCTAGGAATGTCAAAGCCTTAGGGCAGAATCTAATCTTGAGCAGCCTCACCTGATTATCCTATGGGCCATGGCAATGTGATCTTTTCCTAAGAATGCCATGGCTCGCGAGCATACATACACACTCACAAAACTTGAGAAGATCTCTATATAATCACCCCTGCAAATGTCCAAATATCAACTAATATGTCACACTTTATTCAGGCTCTTCTTGTCAGGTTTAAATAATCCCAATATCCCTCCCACCCCTCTTCCTATACCTTCTTTTCTAAACTCTTTATCATCATGAGAGGTATCCTATGAATTGTCTCCTAACTTCTCATGTCTTTTTTGTTTGTTTGTTTCTATCCAGATTCTAGAGCATTCTCTTGTCTTTCTTAAACTGTGCAGCCCTTTACTTGATACCCATGAGCCAACACTGTTACTTGATCTCTTTTGAAGGGACAAGACAGCCTTCAAGGCTGGCAAGATCTCCTTTCAATTACGCAGGAGTGGGTAACCTGCCTTAAGGATAAAATCTGCTATGGGTGCCACTTCCTTCTCTCTTTGATGTGCACCTTCAGTCAAGTTTTCATTTAATAAATATTTATTTCTGGAAACTAGGAGATGCAAACATCTGTGAATTAGGGGCTCCACTCTCCATCTCATAATGTAGTTTTAGCATTAAGTCCTACATAGTTCAAGAGCTTTACAAATGCAGAGAAGAGGTTTCCTTATCTCCGGCATTTAATTGTAAAGTGGTCTCTAGAACAAATCAGATACAGTGGGTCACAACTGCTCAGACACATCATGCTCCTTAGCAAAGAATTCCTGAATGTCTACCCTCCCTAATTTTTGATATGAATTAATGATTCTTTGAGAAGATGCTCAAAGAACAGCTTTTCTCTTTTAAAATATTAATAGTATTCCTTGGCTATTTTTGCAAGCATATGTGTGCCTAGAGTTAAAACCTACAAGAAGTTTCAATAAAAAGGCTTTTCCCCAAATGCTGATCAGATTCCTTTTCTGAACCTGGTAGAAGTTCCTTCAAAATTTAAAGGAACAAGAAACTAAAGGCACAACATTTGTAGGGTTTTCTTTTTTGTACCACCAATAATAAACTCCATTGACATTGAGTGACAGAGCTTCATAGCACTCATCCTTTCTACACTAGCATCAACTATAAATCATAAATTTGTTGATCTAATTTATAAAGAATTTTAGGCCGGGCGCGGTGGCTCACGCCTGTAATCCTAGCACTCTGGGAGGCCGAGGTGGGCGGATCGTTTGAGCTCAGGAGTTCGAGACCAGCCTGAGCAAGAGCGAGACCCCATCTCTACTAAAAATAGAAAGAAATTATATGGACAGCTAAAAATATATATAGAAAAAAATTAGCCGGGCATGGTGGCGCATGCCTGTAGTCCCAGCTACTCGGGAGGCTGAGACAGGAGGATCGCTTGAGCTCAGGAGTTTGAGGTTGCTGTGAGCTAGGCTGACGCCACGGCACTCACTCTAGCCTGGGCAACAGAGTGAGACTCTGTCTCAAAAAAAAAAAAAAAAAAAAAAAAGAATTTTACTTCCAGCAGTCTCAGTGGATTTTTATAACTACCCTGTGAGGTAAGCAGAGCTGCTATTATTGTGCCCATTTTATCAATGAATAAAGCAAAAGTTCAGAGAGAGTGACTTCTCTAGATTACACAGCAAATGAGTAGCAGAGCCCTGACTAATAAATCTCCTACATTCTCAATGCTTCTATTTTAAACAATATTAACAAGTGATTTCTTAAAATACAAAGCATACCCTAGTCCTAAAATTAAAGTAGCTTTGTGGCTAAGAATATTCACTTTGTCCATTAAACACTGGCAAATTTGGGAAGTAAAGAGAAGCTATTTTAGGTACTCTATCACCTCTTAGTTAACTTTTCCTTTCCGCTCTTTGCACTAGTATCTTTATACTAATAGTTTTTTCTATCTCCCTTGTATGTGTATCTCCCACTTGAAAACTTATGCTTGCTCACACTAGGTGACCTATGTCCGGCTTGACCTATGTCTTTAATTGGAAAGATGTACCCTTCAGAGATAAAACAAAGCAATTAACTTATAACTAATTGTTTAAACTTTCCAGCTGCCTGTAGTAAAATGTATTGTGCTTGCTTAACGCCTGAAAGAATGTTCCCTAATTGGTGCTGTTTCTGTAAACCTGCTCGCTTAAAGATTGTAACAGAAACGGGGGTCCGAGGCTGGTCCCAGACCCCACAGCTGTGGAGAAGATGATGTAATGTTGTTTCAACCACCGCACCTAAAGTCACGTAGCACTAACTTAGGATAGTATAAAATGTCCTGTTTTTTTCGGCTCGGGACCATTCTCTGTACCTGTACCCTAACAGGGCAGGAGGTGGTCGCTGACCAGCTGATAAAGACTCATAACTTGGCTCAACTTGGTCTCTAGGTGGTCATTTCTCGCACTCCATTCTGTAACAGTATGCTCTCAAGAACTATATTACATATGACTCCCAGGAGCATATTTCACACATTTTGCATACATCTAACAGCTAATCCTTGTAAGAGGCTCTAGCCAGAGCACTCCAGGCAGCCATTGGGAGCTGGCAGAGGTGGCTTCTGAGAGAGTGGGGTCTTCTCACCAACATCCCATGGCACCTCCCAACTGACCTACATCACCCCACAGAAGTCTGGGCCTGGATTTCACACTGCACTTTGTTATACCGTCTCCAAGGAAGAATATTTTCCAAAAGCTCCATTAGAGTAATATGCTACTATTTGAAGACTCAGTATAGATTAGTTATTAGTTTAGGATTCTCATATGTCTTCAATTTCCTAGGAAGTGTCCTCAGTGCTCACTCATTTGCATCCTGACCACTGCCCCTGGGAGAAGCCACATGGAGACAGACAGCTATTTTCAGGGTCCCCAAAAACCTGAAGAAGAACAGATTCTGAGGCAAAAATCCTGTAAAACTGCATTAAAACAGTAGTTGTGGAATGTCCTTCATATATTCACATGACTAACATTTACTGAACTCTACTATGTAGTCTTCCTAGTACTGTAGAAATATCAACAAAATAAGACGTTGCCTCTGCTCTCAGGTCATGGCTCAGGAAGTGAGACCTGCAAACACTACGATACAAACAACTACCAAAGAAGTTAGAATAATACACCATGGGAGGATAGATAAAGGAGCAATTAATTTTTCTGCCAGGAGGGAGGGGAGAGAGAGGTCAAGGAACATTTCAGAGAGCAACTCTCTGAAGTTGTGCCTTGTGAGATAACGACCTTCCCCTTCTCCTCCTCCTCTTTTTCTTCTTTTTAATAGACTTTATTTTTTAGAGCAGTTTTAGGTTCACAGCAAAAGTAAGTGGCAAGTACAGAGATTTCCTATTACCCCCATCCGCACACAAGCACAGCCTCCCCCACCATCAGCATCCCAAACCAGAGTAGAGCATTTGTTATAAATGATGAACAAACATTGACGCATTATCACCCAAAGTCCAGTTTACATTAAGGTTCACTCTTGATGTTTCACATTCTATGGGATTTGACAAATAGAATGACCTGTACCCATTATCGTCGTATCACGCAGAATAGTTTTGCTGCCCTAAGGACCCTCTGTGCTCTGCCTACTCGTCCCTCCCTCCCCACCAAACCCCTGGCAATCACTGATATTTTTACTGTCTCCATAATCTAGCCTTTTCCGGAGTGCCATACATTGGAATCACACAGTATGTAGCCTTTCAGATTGCCTTCTTTCTCTTAGTAATATGCATTTAACTTTCCTCCATGTTTTTTTCATGATTTGGTAGCTCATTTCTTTTTAGCAGTGACTAATATACCATTGTCTGGACGCACCACAATTTACTTACCTACTGAAGAACATCTTGGTTGCTTCTAATTTTGGCAATTGTGAATAAACCTGCAAAAAAATTTTTTTTTAGAAAACCTCCTTGTTGGGACATAATTCACTTACTTTACAATTCACCTATTAAAAGTGTAAAATTCAACAGCTTTTAGCATATTCACTATGTTGTGCATCCATCACCACAATCAATTTTAGAACATTTTCATCACTCCAGAAAGAAACCCTGGTCTACTTGCCTTCACCCTTCAACATTTGCATGACCCTCAGCCCTATGTGTACACTAATCCACTTTCTATCTCTATGGATTTGTCAATTCTGGACATTTGATAAAAATAGAATCATAAATATATTGCCTATTTGTGTCTGATTTTTTTCAGTTAGCATGTTTTCAAGGTTCATCTGTGTTGTAGCATGTATCAGACTTCATTCTCATTTGTAGCTGTGGAGAATGCTAGGATGCGCAAAAAGATTGTTTTTTTTTTTTTATTACAGAAAAGGTCTTAATAAATAACTTCGTACAAATAGCAGTTCGTACACATTTGAATCCATCTGTAGGATAAATTTCAAGAAACAGAATCGCTAGGTCAAAAGGCATGTGAATTTGTAACTTTTAAAATTATATTCAAAGTCACCCTTCATGGAGGGCCATTTATGCTCTCAGAGGTAACAAGAGTGCCTGTTTCTCCATAAACTCAGCCACATGATATATTATCAAATATATATTTTCTTTGCTAACCAGTAGTTCAAAAATGATCATCTCCGTGCATTCTATTGTGAATGAGATTAAACAACTTTTTCCCTGTATTAGAGCCATTTGTGTTTCCTTTTGTTTGAACTATGTAGTCATATTATTTGCCCATTTTTCTGTTGGGTTGTTTGTTTCTTTCTTTAATTTAGGTGCTCTTTGTGATATTAGTATCAAATGATTTTCCCCAAGTTGCCATTGCCTTTTGACTTAGTTTATGGTAGCTTTTTCTATGCAGAATTTTTAAAATTGAACTTATCAAGCTTTTTCTTTAGTGGTTCTTGGGCTTCTAGGGAATGATTAATACATTTAAATTTCTCCAAGGACTTATTCTATTATTTTGATAATGTTTTTTCATTTTAATCTTTAATTATCTGAGATCTTTCTTGGTCTTTTTTTTTTTTTTTTTTGTTAAGGTTCTTCTTTCATCTTACATTTTTTCTTTTTGGAGATAACTATCTAGTTGTCCTCAAACATGTATTGAATAGTCCACTTTCACTCTGGTGCTTTAAATATCATTTTGTCACATAGTAATTTCCATATGTCATTGGATCTATTTTTGGATTCCATTCAGCTCTATTGATGTATTCTATTGAATATTCTATTGATATATTCCATTCAGCTCTATGGATATTGGTACACTATTAATAGTTTCACACATATAATTACAGCTTTAATATAAGTTTTCTTCTCTGGTTTGACTAGTTCCTTGTCATATCTCTTCTTCATCAGATATGCTCTGACTTTTTAATTTTTCTGTATGAACTTTAAAAGCAGGCTGTCTCTTTTTTAAAAATCCTTAGAATTTGGGAGGGCAATGTTATAGATTAATTTACAAAGAATTTTAAGTTTTATGATGTTGGATTATCTTATCCTAGGTCAGGTCATGCCTTTTTATTTGTTAAAATCTTCTTTTGCTTCCTTTAGTAGGAGTTAAAAGGTTTCTTAGATTTTGCACATTTCTTGTTAGGTTATTCCCAGGAATTCTTTCTTTTTTGTTGCTATTGTAAATAGATCTTTTCAAACTGTTTTCTATTTGCATATATGAATTGATTTCTGAATGTTAGTTTCATGCTGGTCCACCTGAATTCACTTATTATTTGTAAAACTTTGTTGTTCTCTCAGGTTCTCATGTATTAATATGTAATCATATCATCTGGAAATAATTTATAAATTTACCACTTCTTTTCCCTGCAAAATTAATTTTTAATTAATTTAGTAGACTTTTGAAAAGTCTACTTTTATGTAATAAACTTAGAGCTTAGCAATATTTTTGACATATAATCCAAACACAATAAAATTCACCCTTTTAAAGTGCATAAGTCAGTGATTTTTAGCACAAGGTTGTGCAACCATCACCACTATCTAATTTTGGAACATTTTATCACCCCAGAGTAAAACTCCATAACCATTAACAGTCACTCTCCATTCTTCCTTCCCCTTAACCTCTGGCAGCCACGGATCTATTATCTGTTCCTATGGATTTGCCTATTCTGGACATTTCATATAAATGGAATCGTACAATATGTGGCTTTTTGTATACAGTTTCTTTCACTTGACGTAGTGTTTTTGATATTAATCCATGTTGTAGTAGTACTTCATTCCTTATATGATTAAATAATACTCTATTTTATAGATATGTCACATTTAGTTTATCCATTCATCAGTTGATAGACATTTGGGTTGTTTCCATTTTTTGGGTCTTATGGATAATGCTGCTGTGAATACTTGTATAAAAGTTCTTGTGTGAACATATGTTACCAGTTCTCTAAGGTATATACCTAGAAGTAAAACTGTTCATCATAGAGCAGCTCTAGATTTAACTTTTTAAGGAAATCCCAAACTGTTTTCCACAACAGCTACACCATTTTATATTCCCACCAGCAATCAATGAGACTTCCTATTTCTCCACATTCTCACCAACACCTGTTATTGTCCTTGTAAAAGTTATTATAAACAACATAGTGGGTGTGAGATAGTATCTCATTTTAGTTTTGATTTGCAATTCCCTAATAATCATAGCATTGAGCATCTTTTCAAGAGCTTATAGGTCATTTGTATATCTTCTTTGGAGAAATGCCTATTTAAATCATTCATCCAGTTTTTAGTTGGGTTGTCTTTTATTGTTGAGGTGTTAGCATGCTTTATATTTTCTAGATACAATTTACTTACCAGATATATGATTTGCAAATACCTTATCCCATTCTGCAGGTTGTCTTTTTACTTTCTGGGTAGTGACCTTTGGAGCACAAAAGTGTTTAATTTTGATGAAGTCTAATTTATTTTTCTTTTGTTGTCTGTGCCTTTGATGTTATCTCTAAAAAATCATTCTCTAGTCCAAGGTCACAAAGATTTATATCTAAGAGAACTTATATCTAAGTTCTTCTAAGAGTTCTATAATTTTAGCTCTTATGTTTAGGATGTTTAGGTCTTGACCCATTTTGAGTTAATTTTTGTATATAGTGTATGGTACTCAGGGTCCAAATGTATTCTTTCATATGTAGATATCCAGTTGTCCAGAACTACTTGTTGAAAGATTATTCTTTCCCCTGTTGAATTGTTTTGACATCCTTGTTGAAAATCAATTGATAGAAGTGTATGGGTTTATTTATGGACTCTCAATTCATTCTCAGCTATATGTCTATCCTTATGCCAGTGCCATGGTCTTGATTACTATAGCTTTAAAGGAAGTTTTGAAATGAGGAAGTGTGAGTCCTCAAACTTTGAACTTCTTTGTTTCAAGATTGTTTTGGCTATTTAGGGCCCCTTGCAATTCTATATCAACTTGGGGATCAGCTTTTCCATTTCTACAAAATAAAGCTATTGGAATTTTGACACGGATTGTGTTGAATCTGTAGATTAATTTGGGAAGTACTGATACCTTAACAATATTAGGTATTCCAATACATGAACACAGATGTCTTTTTAATTAGATAGTCTTCTTTAATCTCTTCCAATGCTTTTTTTTTTTAGTATGAGTCATCACTTCTTTTCTTAAATTTATTCCAAAGCATTTATTCTTTTTGATGCTGATGTAAATGGAATTGTTTTCTTAATTTCACTTTTTGATTGTTCATTGTTACTATATAGAAAAACAACTGATTTTTGTATATCAATCTTGTATTCCCACAACATTCTGAACTTGTTTATTAACCCTAATGGATTTTTTGTGGATTCTTTATGGTTTTCTACATACAAGATTATGTCATCTGCAAATAGATGTAGCTTTACTTCTTCTTTTCCAATCTAGATGCCTTTATTTCATTTTCTTGCGTAATTGCCTTGGCTAGAACCTCCAGTACAATGTTGAATAGAAGTGGTGAGAGCAGGCATTGTCTTATTTCTAATAATTTTGTTTTGTTTTGTTTTGAGACACAGTCTCACTCTGTTGCCCAGGCTAGAGTCCCATGGCGTCAGCCTAGCTCACAGCAATCTCAAACTCCTGGGCTCAAGCAATCCTCCTGCCTCAACCTCCCAAGTAGCTGGGACTACAGGCATGTGCCACCATGCCTGCCTAATTTTTTCTATATATATTTTTAGCTGTCCATATAATTTCTTTCTATTTTTAGTAGATACGGGGTCTCGCTCTTGCTCAGGTTGGTCTTGAACTCCTGAGTTCAAACAATCCTCTGGTCTTGGCCTCCCAGAGTGCTAGGATTACAGGCGTGAGCCACTGCACCTGGCCTCTAATAATTTTTAACTTCTAATTTCCCCCCAAATATAAAGATAATTGCATTGGGTAGGTAAATATTAGTGGTAATAGTAGCCATCATTAGTTTGTTTGTTTATTTGTTTTTAGAGACAGAGTGGTATTATTACATCAGAACTCCTGGGCTCAAGCGATCCTCTCACCTCAGCCTCTTCAGGAGCTGGGACTGTGGGTGTGTGCCACCACATTTGGCTTATTTTAAGCCTTTTGTTAATGGGGATGCTTCTAATATTTTCCTTTGAACATAAGCTGCCTTGGGTTAAAACAGATTTATGTTAAGGAAGTGTCTTTTATGCTTATTCTTTTACGAATGTTTAAACAACTACTTTTAAAAGGAGGTGTTCAAAGTTTTTATCACATTATCTTTCAAAGTCTGTAGAGATGATCTTCCTTGGAACTATTCATAAAATAGATGTCCTAGTATTTAATCATCCTCGTATTTCTAACATAAACTCCATTTTTGTCATGTTATTATTTTAAGATATTACAGGATTCTTTTTCCTAATACTTAGCACTATTTCATCAATATTTATAAGTGAGATTAGAGTGCAGTTTTTTTTTTTCTATAATCCTTGTCAGAATTAGTATCAAAACTATTCTTGGTTCATAGAAAGAATTGGGAAGGTTTCTTTCTTTCTCTACGTGTTAGAAAAGCTTAAATAGCTTTAGAATTATCTGTTCCTTAAAAGTACACCTTAACCACCTATGAAAATATCTGGACCTAGTGCTTTTTTTGTGGGATAGCTCTTTGTATTTTCTTTTATGGTATTATAATTGGTTTATTTAGATTTTCTGTTCCATTTGTGATCAGTTTTGATAAATTATACTTTCTTTAAAAAGAATCCATTTTATCTAGAATTTTGAAATTATCGAGTCAAGCATATTTTTGCTCTTCTTCCTAATTAGTTAAAAATCTTATCTTTTTTTCCAAGTAAGCAGCTCTTGGATTACTTAGTTAATTCTACAGTTTTTTTCCCTAATTAAGTAGTTTCTATTTTTATCTTTCTAATCTCTTTCTGTCTGCTTTCTTGGCTTTGTTCTGCTGATCTTTGACTTCATTTGGATGCTTTCTTTGTTTTTATTCCTTCTTATTTATTAATATAGTGAAATATTCCAGCTGCTTTATGATTTGTCCATCTGTGGATATGACCTAGTTTGGAATATTTGTAGAGCCATGTTTGTGTCAACATGACCTGGAATATATGCAATTTATGTCTGCTTAAAAACCAAAATCATTTAAGTGGGCAAGGACAGCTAGGTCCCGAACTTTATGCAACCTTTCTGCACTGTGACTTGTTTGCTCCATCTCAGACCCAAACTCAACCCCATGTGCCTAACCACAAACTAAAATTTGCTGCCTTGTCCTTCCTGTTTTCTTCTGCTTTTTTGACATAGTTCGTTAAGTTCAAGACTCCTTCTCACAATTTGAGTACGCCCCTTCCTCTTTCCACAGTCACCTGGCCCACGGTTTCTGCATATAAAAGTTTTGCTCTCCCACCCTTCCCTGAGATGTTTCTGTCTTAGGTTTTGAATGTCCCTCTACTGCCATAGTCTCCCTTAATAAAATCGTGCATTGCTAAAGTCCAGACTAGCATTTTTGCTTTGACACAAGAAGAGTTTGAAAAACACTTCAATTTCTAGAATTCCATTGACTTTGGATTATAATTTTGCTACTAGTGACTTCTGCATATTAAAAATAGTACAAAATTTTTACTTATGCAGTTGGTTTTTGGAATCCCACAGTATAATCCCTAGTTACTTTAAACAAATCTAGGTCAATATACATGCTATTGTAGCACATTATAAAATTATTTATTTTTTAATATTTTGCTTTGTTTCTTAATATGACTTTTATTATTAAGTTCTGCATTTGTAATTTGACATAATATTCTTTAAGGTAAGTGTAGAAGAGAATTTCAAAAAATTGCTTTCCTTGGCCGGGTGCGGTGGCTCACGCCTGTAATCCTAGCACTCTGGGAGGCTGAGGCGGGTGGATCGCTCAAGGTCAGGAGTTCGAGACCAGCCTGAGCAAGAGCGAGACCCCGTCTCTACTAAAAATAGAAAAAAATTATATGGACAACTAAAAATATATATATAGAAAAATTAGCCGGGCATAGTGGTGCATGCCTGTAGTCCCAGCTACTCGGGAGGCTGAGGCAGTAGGATCGCTTGAGCCCAGGAGTTTGAGGTTGCTGTGAGCTAGGCTGACGCCACGGCACTCACTCTAGCCTGGGCAACAAAGTGAGACTCTGTCTCAAAAAAAAAAAAAAAAAAATTGCTTTCCTTGCTCAGAATTAGTAATATTCTGAAGTATTTATTTATTTATTTGTAATAGAAGTATTTAAACTACAATGTTTTCTCTGAACACTGCTTCAGCAGTATCATATAGGTTTCCTATGTAATGTTTTTATTATCATTACTTTCTAGATAGTCTGCAATTCCATCTGGATTTTTCTCTTGGGCCCAAAAGCTGTTTAATCTAAGATATTTTATTTCCAAATTTGGTTTCCTTGTTATGTTACTGTCTTCTACTTTTACTTCATTACTCTGCCCATATCGATGGAAAATCCTGCTGGAAGTCAGGCGGGTTCTGTTCCTCTTTGGCTTCATCATATAGCTTCTATTCTGATTCCTGGGGCAGGGTGACCACCATTATGAGAGTCTCTGGGGCGCCAAGCATGAGGCTCGTGGTCCCCTCCAGGTGGAAGGTGATCTGGGCTTCAAGTTTGTTCAGGAGATCTTGACCTGGGAGAGGAACGAGGCAGTCCGGTATGTATAGGAATTCATGTCTTACATGGTGGCCCCTCATCTGGCTTATTCAGGATTGGCAGAAGGGTCAAGCTACTCGAGTTCCTGTGGCTCCCACAATGGTGGTTTCCTACTTTGTAAGTGGAGCCACTGGGGTTGTTACCACTGAGTGTTCTGCCCTGGTGTCCACCATGAATGTCATTGGTCAGCCCCCCACTTCCATTATGACCATAGGCTCCCAGGGGCCAAGAGTCAGGGAACTCGGTCGGTCCTATTCCGAGTCGATCCCGGTGAGACAGATGAGGTCCTGGGTCTCTGGCTCCTACTCCTGCTGGAAGCCCCTAGGCAGGTTCCTGTTTGGCGGTGGGTGGTTTCTTTTGTTGGGGGATTCATGCTTCCAGTGACCAAACTCCTTACAATAGGCGCACTAGTTAGGCTTCAGGGTCCCTTGTCTCCTGGCTCCTCCTTCCCGTGGCGGGCCAGGTTTCTTGGCTGGGTCAGGTCTTCCAAGAGCAATGGCCAGGAGAGGGGCTTTTGTTTCATTTTCTTGTCATTCTCCCTCTGGGCGGTCTGGTCTCGATTAACATAGACCGTATGGGCCACTTCCGTCAGCTGCGTGATGTTCATTCCTCCAAACCTGTCAAGTTTCTGCAGTGTCTGTTGGATGTCAGTATAGGACTGTCCAACAAATGTGGCATTTACCATCTGCTGATTTTCAGCTGCCTCTGGGTTGAAGGGTGCATAGACTCTGTAGGCCTCACAAAGGTGCTCGAAGAGTTCGCTCGGTGATTCCTCTGGCTTCTGGGGGATCAGAGTGACTTCGTTCATGTTGGTTGGTTTTCTGGCTCCCTCCTGGACCCCGTGGAGGAGAGCTTCCCAATACCTTTCAAGTGCCTCGAGTCCACTCGGGGAGTTGAAATCTCAATCCAGGTTGGTCTAGGGTGCTGCTCTCTGTGTCCACTGCTCCATGTCCAAGATCCCCGCTGGAGCCTGGTCCTGCAGCCACCTCTGGGTTCTAGCTACAATCTAATGTCATTCTTCCGTGTTAAAAAGGGTCAGAAGGAGCTGGTGGCAGTCTTCCCAAGTGGGATGGTGGGTCTGAAAGATGGATTCCAGGAGGTCAAGGAGGGCCTGAGGTTTTCCAGAGTATGGTGGGGTGTGGTGCTTCCAGTTCAGGTGAGTGGTGGAGAAGGGCTGGTAGTACAGGACTGGCTGACCTGGCTGAACGGACCCATCGCCCGTAACCTGCATTGGACCTCAAACCTCACATAGGGGCATCTGGAGGGCCGAAGTTGGGGCCTGAGCTGATTGTAGCGGGTGGGTGATGGGAGTGTCTTTACCTGGTTGGCCCGGAGCTGGCGGCAGGGAGACTGACGGTGGCAGGGTGTCTGATGGATTTGGGCTTACCTTAGGAGGTATCATGATAGGTTTGTAGGACCGTGGTCATGGCTCCTCTTCAGGAGCTTCCCGATAGATGGGTTTGGACGGTTTGGAGCCTCTGGTCCTGTGGGCTACAAAAATCCTGCTCTGTCCTTTATTAGCACAGACTCATTGTGCTAATAATGACCCAGTGTGGGCCATTCATGTTCACAGAGGGTCCTAAGTTGACTTGACCTCAGTGTGACACCGTAATCGCCTGTGAAACTGTTCTTAAAGTTCTTTAACATGTATTTAAGGACTGTAGGCTTAGATTCCACACTACCCATCGTAGACCCTTGAACGGTGTGGCCCCTTAACAGACAAAGCTCAGGGTGTTCTCTCAGGTGTCTGCCTGGCTGTGTCCCTCAAGGGAACTTACACGCGTTTTCGTGAAGGTATACCCATATAAACCCCGGACCTGGTCTTTCCCTTTAGGGGAGTGAATCACCATTATGCAGTACGACGACGGCGCAGAACTGCGGGTGAGGACGCACTCAGGTTCCATTGCCGTAGCCGTGGAACCACAAACAGTCACTCTTCACTCACTCTTCACTCACAGATTCAGACAGGCAGAGGTTCCACATACCCGCCCTGGGAATTCCCTGCACTCAGGAGGTGATTAAGCTCCTCTTCCGTCCTCTGACGGGCTGGACTTGGACAGATTCTGGGAACTTACCTGGTCTGATGCCTCCAGACTTGATTTGACTTGTCTGTCCCTCCAGCGTTTCTGGGCGAGTTCCCAACCGGCGGCCAGCGGGAGCTCCCGAGGAGTGAAGATATTCCACAAAATGGCGGCTGGCGCCAAGCTCCTGCGGGTTGCCGCGCCCGTCCCTGAACCGGTGGCTTTAAGGGGCCAGCCCGGTCAGTTTCCCAGTCGGGGGACCAAAATGTTATAGTAAGTGTTACAGCAGGTGGTTCCAAGGACAAACTGAGCGACACACGGAGAGTCGGAGAATCAAGGTTTATTACCCTCAGAGGGGTCTCACCACCAAATTTTGAGCCCCGTCTACTGGATTTTTCCCACATTTATTAGGTTGGGGTGGTCCAAGGGGTAGGGTCTCAGGTGTCTGAGCCATTTAATAGATTAATAAAAATCTTCCAAGGAGTGAGGTCTCAGGTGACTGAGCCAGATAATAGATTAATATTAGGTTAATAAGGGTTGTCTGAGGGGTGGGGTCTCAGGTGACTGATATGCCAGGTAATAAATAAAAATCTTCCTTATCAATGTCATGTTATGATTCATGTTTTTAAGGTTAAAAATAATTTCCTGTGTGAGATTTTGCTTTGTTGCGTATGCATTTCTTCTGATAATTTTGAATGTTTGTATTTTTTTTGTCTACTGTCTAATCTTCTTTAGCCAGTATTATCGATACCCTATTCTGAACAATAATTAATTAGTAGTTTTCCTCTTCCTCCTCCCTTTCTCTCCACAATCTCCCAATTTTAGTTGATTATGATTCATAATGTTTATCTTTGTTCTGTTTAGTAAAAATAATTCCCGTATTTGTTTTAGTTTTAGTCCTACTTACCCACAGTCCTTATGCTGCTGTCTACCTTATACTTTCTGGTCATCTCTGGTTTGATAAAATTTGTCCACTGGCAGATTCTTCAAGTGAGTTAGTAGAAACAATATCCTTAAGATGTTGTATTTTCAAAACTGTTTGCCTTTACATTTAAGCAACAGTTTGACTGAATATAAAATTCCTGGGTCCATCTCTTTTCTTGAGGATTTTGTTGGTATTTACCTACATTGTCTCCTAAGAACAAATGTGGAGAAAGCTGAAGTCAGCCATTCCTTGTTATAAATGATTTATTCTTTTTGGCCTTCAAATAATTCTTACAATTTTATCAGGACATATATTGGTCTTGACCACTGGAATCTTTCTTTTACCTTTTTAAAATATTTTCCATTTCCTTGTTTCTGTTTACCATGTTCTGGATCAGTTCTTCAGATATATTTCCTGGTTCACAAATTCTCACTTGAGTTATCTAATGTGCTAGTTAATCCCTCCACTGAGTTCTTCCCACCAGCACCCCCTGCCCCATTATATATTTAATTTTTGGTTCCTTTTGGATTATTTCCAAAATATTTCTGTTCATTCCTGAGTGTTTCTAGTTGAATGCCTACTTTTTAAATTATATGCCTTATTTCTTTAACTACTTCATGCATACCTGTTTAATGTTGTATATATGTAATTTTCATACTTGAAATCTTTGGGGCATCTAAATCTGTTGTTTCTTGTTTCTGCTGACTCTCACTCATGGTGATTGCCTTCTTGTAAGTTTGGTAATCTTGGCTGGGAGTTCACTTTTTTATCATAATCCGTGGGATTCCCCTGGACCAAACTTGGAAAGTTCTTCTCTAAAATAGGTTTGTTTTTATTCCTGTCAGTAAATAGGACCACATCAGCCCTCCTCGGGGTTTTTGGCTCAGAATGTCCCAGGCTCAGCTTTTCTACATGGCTACTGTTCCAAGGTTTGGTATTCTTAATTGCGTTGCTATAGAAATACTTCCTCAGGCCAACACTGCTCTCTTCCTGGCTTCCCGCCCATCTTGGCAGCCCCTGCCACTCTGGTTCTCTATTGTTTTCTAAGCCAGAGAGAATTTTGCTTAGGACCCAGTGTTTTGTGTGTGAGTTTGTTTGACCTTTACTTCTCTCCAATAAATATAGGCTGTTAGGGGAATTTCCACAGTGCAAAGTCTCTCTTGTCCCCACTGTCATAGATACAGATTATTTTCTGTAAATACAACTTATCTATGCTATGCATGTGTTGCACCTTGTCTGCTTCTTAGAACCAGATGGGATCCAGGGCAGCTCCTGCAACGAGCCTGTGAATTTTATTTCTGTCTTTGAAACAAAAAATTTAAACTCTACACAAGAGATTTAAATTTTTTTTTTTTTTTTTTTGGGGGGACAGAGTCTTGTTCTATTGCCCGGGCTAGAGTGCCGTGGCATCAGCCTAGCTCACAGCAACCTCAAACTCCTGGGCTCAAGCGATCCTCCTGCCTCAGCCTCCTGAGTAGCTGGGACTACAGGCATGTGCCACCATGCCTGGCTAATTTTTTCTATATATATTTTTAGCTGTCCATATAATTTCTTTCTATTTTTAGTAGAGATGGGGTCTCACTCTTGCTCAGGCTGGTCTCGAACTCCTGAGCTCAAACAATCCGCCCACCTCAGCTTCCCAGAGTGCTAGGATTACAGGCGTGAGCCACCACGCCTGGCCTGAGATTTAAATCTTTAAACTTCAAAAAGTGTATTTTGCTACTTTACCCTAACCTTGACTCAAAGCCAATCCCAAACCTTAAATCTAATAAAATATTTCTAAAATCTGCACCCTTAACATTCACCCATACTTACCCCCTCCATTTATTTTGTAATTTAGGAATTTGTCTTATACTTTCTTTTCGTTATTCTGCTTCTTACTTTTGGGTGATTACCTCCCCAAAAAGGAAAAATGCTAACTTTCCCACATTCAGATCTTAAGTCCTGCTACATTCTTAGTGATAACCTCATTTTTGAAGATACTGTGCTTCAAAGTATAGTATCTTTGAATTATCTTTGTATTTTGAAAATACGTGTACTTGAAAAACCATTTGGCAACGTGTCTCCACTAACATTCAGTTACCAGGTGAAACTCATCTTGGTTTAAAATATTTTCACAACACTTTAATCTTTTATGTGGTTACCTTTGTGTGGCTTTATATCTCCGATGTTTAAAAAAATGTTATCAAGAACTTTGAAAGTGTTTCACTAGAGCAAAACATAGTGAGGAAAATAATAACATGAATATTAAAGTTCAGAATGTCATAAATATAAAAATTAACAAGACTCCCATTTTCAGATAAGTAAATAGACAAATGTGATAATTTCATAGAAAAAAAGTTAGAAAAATATGAATAGAAATGTGAAAGTGATTATCTGAAAATTAGCAATCCAGCTATTCTGTTTTCACCCTGTGTTATCTATTAAGAAACTATCAAGTTTTAGCATTAAAGTTAATGATGCTTTCATTTTGATTTCTAACAAAACATTGACCTCTGGCAAACCAATTAAATTTTTCATCACTAGAGCAAAAAAGTATAGTACAAAATTAAATAATTCTTTTGCTGAAGTCAGAAAGAAGCTGACACTACAGATATTTATTCAGATTTTCACTCCTTATATACTAAAATGTGTAGTTCTCACTGTTGTCAAAAGGTTTGTGAAAACCAGCTGGGAAGTTATTGAAAATACACTCAGAGAGAAAGCAAAACAAGCTATTGGCAAAATTAAATCGTCAAGTTACTTGTTTGACATTGTGTTAACTTCAGTAGCTTTCATTGTGAAAGAGGAATTACTATTCTGTGTGCAGGCTAGCAAATACCCCGCTCAGAATTGAATGAAGTCACTAACACCTGCTTCTGCCACAAAACATGTCCTGTCAAAGGTGCCAACCATCTTCATCTTGCCAAATCTAATGATTAGTCCTCTGTCCAAATCGTCATTAATCTCTTAGTAGTAGCTGACCACTCCTTCCTTTTTGAAACACTTTCTTCTCTAAGCTTTCCTGAAACCACAGTCTGTGTCCCACCTTCATCACTAGCTGCTCCTTCACAATCGTCTTGCTAGTACCTACCTCTTTCTCTGCTTGTCTTCTAAATTTTAGGACTCTCTAGAGCTGGGTCCTTGATGATCTCCTCTTTTTTTGTCTACATTCTTTTCCCATGTAATCTCGACCAGTCCCATGGCTTCATGACAACTAGATACTACAGATTCCCAGATGGATACCTACAGCCCTCTTTTCTTCCCTGAACTCCAGATTCATATACCAATTTTTTTATTATCATTTTTTCAGATACAGGGTTTTACATATGTTGTCCAGGCTGGAGTGCAGTGGCTAATCAAGGACATAATCGTAGGGCACTCCAGCCTTGAACTCCTGGGCTCAAGCCATCCTCCTGCGTCAGCCTCCCAAGTAGCTGGGATTACAGGTACGTGCCACCATGCCTAGCTCCAATTGCCTTTTGACTTCTCCACTTGGATGTCTAAAATGCTTCTCAAATTTAACATGTCCTAAAGATAATTTTGTTTCTCCTCCCACAAAAAAAACTTTGCTCCTTCTGCATTCGTTGCTGTCATAGTTAATGGTACCACCATCCATCCTGTTGCTTCAATCAAAAACCCATGGAACATCCCAATTGTCTTCCTGATTTGTTCTTTGTTTCACTACAACTTATTCTCCATAGACAGGGTACTCTAAACAGTATCCAAAGCCATTATCTCCTATTTATACTGTTCAATCTATGAAATATATTTATAGCACAGTATATAAAATGTATTATAAAGTAAATATCCATGTATCCACACACAAATGTTGAGAAATGGATCACAATATGCAAAAGAATGGTGTTGGACCCTCTACCTCTTACACCATGTACAAAATTATCTCAAAATGGACCAAAGATTTAAATGTAAGAGCTAAAAGTATAAAACCCTTCAAAGAAAACATAGGATAAATCTTTGTGTTCATGGATTCAGCAAGGATTTCTTAAATATGACACCAAAAGCAGAAGCAACCAAAGGGGGAAAAAACAGATAAGTTGGACTTCACCAAAATTAAAACTTTTATGCTTCATAGAAATGTAAACTTTTAGGACCTGCTTTTCCTGCTCACATCTCCCTTTCTGCAGAGATAACCACAGTTCTCTGTGTGTGTCAGGGTGTGTGTGTGTGTGATGATCATTCTCTTGCTTTAGTTTTATCACATATTTATCACATCTCTAAATAATATAGTTTAGTTTTACCCATCTTGAAGTTAAGTTATATAAATAGAATCCTACTGCACATGTTTGTGACTTGCTTCTTTTTGCTCAATATAATATAATATTTGTGAACGTCATCTATCCTGATATAGCTGTAGTTCTGTGTAGAATTTTGTAATATGACCTCATAATTAATACCATGATTTATTATACTATTTAGGATGTTTTTTGTTATTTATTAGTGCTACAATGAACATTCTGATATATGCCTTCTGGTATTTACGTGCAAGATTTCTCTACGATACATATCTAGAAGAATGTAGATATTGGACTATTTGATAAACTTGAAAATGTACATTCTCTGTTTTCCAAAATGGTTATAACTAACTTAACACCAGAAGGTGAGTTTCCATTGGTACTGTCAAATTCGTTAGCACTGTCAGATACCTTGGTACTGTCAGATTTTTTTTCCACTTTTACCAATCTAGCGGCTTGTACAGATTTTTTTTAGAGATGAGGTCTTGCTGTGCTGCCCAGGCTGGAGTGCAGTGCCTATTCACAGGGGCCATCATAGGTCACTACAGCCTTGAACTCCTGGCTAAAGCGATTCTCCTGCCCCAGCCTCCAGAGTAGCAGGGATTACAAACGTGCGTCATGGTGCCTGGCTCTTATACAGCTCTTAACATGTGATTTTAGCATATATGTCCCTGGCTGATTAATGAGATAGAACATTTTTCATGTGTCTGTTGACTATTTGGATTTTCTCTTTGGGGAAGTGCCTGCTCCAGTATTTTGCTAATTTTCCAATTGTGCTGTTTGTCTTTTATCATATTGATTTGTAGGAGTACTTTTTAAACTCTAGATACCCATCTTCTTTTTATTTGTGTTACAGATATTTTCCCCAAATCTATGGCTCCAAACTGATCTATTAAAAATGCATATCAGATCCTGTTATGTCCTTGTTTAACACCCTCCAATATCTCCTGATTGCACTTAGCTGTAAGATCTAAATCTCTCTGATCCTCAAGGCCCTATATGATCTAGTCCTTACCTACCTCTCTGTTTTTATCTCCTTCCTCCCCAAATGTCAGCAATGCCAGCCTTCTTTTTCTTCCTCAATTATATGTGTAAGATAGACTTGCACTCCTTCTTTTGCACAACTTTGGACAAGTGTCAGTTCTTCGCAAGTGCTCACTTGTACCGCTGATTCTCTGCAGGAAGTTGAAACGCCCAGCTGCAAATTGCATAACCGAGCTCTGATAAAACATTTTCTTGCAGTTGTGCAAGACCAAGAAAAAAAAATAATAACCTCAACCACAAAAGAGGAAGAGAAAAACTAACTTGGGTAATATCTTTTGTTAAAGCTTGTATCTGATGGAAAATCACCAGCTTGAGTAGTAGACTAGATGTCACACAAAAGGAGAATTATATAATAATAGAAGAAGCCCTTCAGGTGAGACAAGGTCCCACCTCATCCTGGCTACAGGTCTGTTGGAGGCCATACACACTGAGTGGCTTGAAGTCTAGGAAAACTGTGCATTCCCGGGGGAAAAAAACAATAGGAAATATCGCACCTGAAAATATAGGCTATTTCTCTATCTTTCATTAAAAGTTCTGCAATTAAGTTCTGTACCCTTTGTTAATAGATGGACAATGATTAAAAGTCCACTATGGAAATTCAGGTATTAGGTGGCCATGTGCTATAAGAGCACTGAGGTCCATGCCCAGCCTGAGGGATGAATCATGATTGATCTAAGTCAAAGATAATGTCTCATTTCTCTTGGCAATGGTTGGTTTAATTATGGTAGATGTTGTAATACTAGGGGTGTTGCTGGGGGTTCTTCTAGGCAAAGATTCTGTGCTCTTAAAAAGAGAGATGTAAGAAAAAACAGGTACAGTTTACCGGCCTCTAGACACTTAGTGCAAGTATGTATTGCGTGGACCTGTAGAGCCACCTTGCAAGCACCAGGTGAAAACTGAAGGGAACCACAGAGGTGCTGAGCTAGAGTCATAGTGTTACTAAGCCACTGAATAACCAGCCCTGGAACCATCCTATTCTGACTTGTCATGCGAGATTTTAAAAACATTTTTTCTAGGACTTAATGAAACACATTAATATTTCTGCATTGAAAGGTATTGTGGTGGACAGACTCTTAGGGTGGCCCCATGATCCCTGCCTCCTGGCATTCACTCCCTTATGGGAACTTTTCTACTTGAGTGTGGGCAGGACCTGTGGCTTGCCTCTAACTGAAATTAACAGTAAAGATGATGGGATGTTTGTGGTTATATGTACATGCTTGTGATTGTGTTGCGTAAGATGGTACCACCAATCTTGCTGGAGGTGCTCTCTCTTCCTCCCTCAATTTGACGTTTAGGATGCAGGTGGCCATTTTAGGGGACTGTAGGCATGAATATAGGCAGCCTCCAAGAGCTGAGGGCTGCTGACAGCCAACAAAAATCCCTGAGGCCCTCAGTCCCCTGACCTCAAGGAACTGAATTCTGCCATTAACTGGAGTGAACTTGGAACCCAGGTGAGACCCTAAGCAGAGGACCCAGCTGAGCTGTACTCAGACTCCTGATCCACAGAAGCTTAGAGATAGCAAATGTGTGTCACCCTCACCTTCTTCCACCCCTGGAGGACACTTTCCACCTTGTGAGGGGGCTAAAGATTCTAAGGGGTTTAAGAAGAGGTGTAGCCTTTGAGGAAGCCACCGCCAGGCTCTGCCCTGTTCAAGACCTGCTGTGATTTACTACCCACAGCTCCCTCTGTTCTTCACACTGCAGCCCAAATGGTATCAATCCCCTTCTACAAACCTTCAGTGTTTCCATTTCATTTTGAATAACATTCAAATTCGATTCTTTGATCATCAAGGTTTTACCTGATTAGGCCCCTAGCATGGCCAATCCTATCTCCTCCTACTCCATGCTCCATTCAGCCACACCGACCTCCTTCTGTCCTTCAAATGGTGCCAGGCACGTTTGAGTTTCAGAATGTTTCTCTTCCCCCAGTCTCCAGATCTCTGCGTGGCTGCCTCCTTTTTAATCCTCTGATCTCAGCAAAAATATCACAGCTTCAGGGATGCCTTCCCTGACCACCTGTTCCGTTTGTGTGCTTTTCCATCTCTCACACTAGAATGTTAACTCCTAGAGGACATATTTGTTTACCAATATATCCTGCCTGGTGCATAGTAGGTATTAAATATTTGTTTGAATGAATGAAAGTTTGTGACATTTAATTACTTTATCTGAAAATCAGTGATCTGTGTATGAGTTAGATATTATGCTGTTTCTATCCTTGTCTATTCTGCTCTGGGTTCTGAGAAGCTGACCTTTATAGACCACATAAACTGGGATCCCTCGACTCTGACTTCTGGTTGGGCTGAAGCAGTGATAGGCACCAGCAGGAGAGCTAAAGGGGGTTGGAGAAAGGGGTTAGAGGATTCTTGCAGCTCCTTCCCTACTGGGTTGCCACAGGCTGGCTAGGTCCCTTTATCAAACCAAAGGCCACAGCTCCTTTCAGGGGGCCTCACTTGTGGCCACTCTCTCAAGGTTTCTGTAACTGCCCCTCTCTTGGTTCTCTCAGGACCAGAAAGGAGTAAGGGCTTCCTGCGATTGCAGACCTTGGGTATTCAACCACCCTTACTCTTGCTTTCCCCTAACTCTGCCCTTTACAAAGATGCTTTGTAAACAGCACCTTTATTAATATCACCTTGCTTATACTGTTTGCACTTGCCCGCATGTTACCTGCTTGGATCCTGAGTCATACCAATGTATGACAATGTATGTCACAAACTCTTGAGAATTTTAAAGACATGAGTTTATAGCCTAGAAACAAATTAAAGTGTTTCTAGCCAATGGGAAATGTTAACAATGCATAAGAATCCATGAGCATGGGCAATTTGGAGTATGACATAATAAGAGCTATAAAAAGAAAGTAAATAAAAAGAGCATGTGTTGGCTGGGCACGGTGGCTCACACCTCTAATCCTAGCACTCTGGGAGGCCGAGGCAGGAGGATCCCTTGAGGTCAGGAGTTCGAGACCAGCCTGAGCAAGAGCAATACCCCCCGTCTCTACTAAAAATAGAAAAAATTAGCCAGTCAACTAAAAATAGAAACAAAAAATTAGCCAGGCATGGTGGCGCATGCCTGTAGTCCCAGCTACTCGGGAGGCTGAGGCAGGAGGATCGCTTAAGCCCAGGAGTTTGAGGTTGCTGTGAGCTATGCCGATGTCACAGCACTCACTCTGGCCCAGGCAACAAAGCGAGACTCTGTCTCAAAAAAAAGAGCATGTGTTATTTTTTCAAAAGGACAAGGTAAGGGTGCTTATAATTGAAAAGAACCTACACATGGTAGGATGGTAGAGTAGGGGCTCATCTGGCTTAGCTCCATTCTATTTGTGTGATGCACACACATATATATAAGATATCTTAAATCATTTTATATGCATATTTATTATATTTTATAATATGGGTCCATATGTATCTCATATTTCACATTATGAATTAATAGCATAAGATAAGTAATTTTGTTATTCTTATATAACCTACTCTTACCCTTGAGTAACAAACTATTAATATGATAAAATTTACTTTGTACCATACCTATGGTAGGAAATGGAGGAGGTTCTGAGCTAGAGGGAACTACTGTAAAGTGGGCATAGCAAGAAAAGAGGAGAAAAAGAGAAAATGACATCCTGCCCTTAGCCTACCTCGCCCTGGCCACACATCACTTGTGATACACCAGAAAAGACTTCCATTCCTAATACCCTTGCATTCCAAGATAAACCATGACTAGCAGGAACCTGCTAAAAGCCTTGACAAACAGGAAATCCTAAAAGCTGTGCCTCCAGAGATAAGCCACAAAAACAAGAACATCCTGTTTTCCTTACCAAAAGGCAGGAACATCTTGTTCTTATCCAATGTGAATTAACTGCCATATCTGAGCTATAAATATCTGCCATTTCATCTGAGCTATAAATTCTTCTTATTCTGTTTGATGAGCCACTACTTCTGAAAGCTTGATTTCCTTGAACTGCTAGTAAAAATATTTCCCTGTGCTTATATTTGTCTCCAATTTTATTTTGACAAAGGGTTCCTGAGCTGATTTTCCTGGGAGGTCCCGAGGTTGGGTGCACCCAGGACTGGCTTCATGCATGTGTGACCTGTCCGACTGCCACTCCCATCCTGGTTTAAGGCGCTGGTATCCCCACCTTGAAATTCTTAATAAGTTTTTAAAAAACAAGCTATATTGCTGGCCCTGGGTGCACCATAAACCTCTCCTGGGTACCCAAACAGAGTAGAAAGAGCAGGGTCTTTGGTGTCTGACAGACCTTTTTATTTGGGAAAGCTCTCACCTCCATCAATAAAATAGCGTGATACCTCAGATTTGTTTGATGATTACATGAAGTCATGTGAGTATTCACCATGTTTGATACCTAGAAGCTCCATAAATAATAGTTCTAAACTGTCCCATTTTACCTTCTTTGAAGTACAGCTATACCCTTGAGCAACACTTCTCAGTATGGGTCTGAATAGAAGCAGCAATTCATTTCCATCAGGATTTGTCGTGAGAGAGAGCTGAGCTACCATGTGTTCACTTCCTCACTTACCGCTCCTTCCTCCCTTGAAGGTCAGGCTGCACCCTCCACCACCACCTCAATGACCCTCAAGGACCTTCTTACTGTTAAGTCGCTTTTAAGACTTACCTTACTTGACCTCTCCATAGCATGTGACAATTTTGATCACTTGTTTATCTTCTGTAGCACCCCACTCCCTGGTTTATTCCTCATCTCTTTAGCTACTCCTCAGTGTCAATTGCCAGCCATCTCTCCAAGGGCTTTTGGAGATGAAATGGCAGATTTCATTCACGGGCATTATCATAGCTCAGATATGGCCGGACTTTTGTCATTGTTGTTGTTTTTCTCTACATATGTGAGCTCAGCCTTTCCTTTACCTTCAGTTTTCACCTATATGCTGGTGACTCCTGCTTCAAATATGTAAATGTTAGAGTGTTTGGCGCAGGAAGAAACAGAAAATTCAACTCCATTGATTTTATCAACAACAAAGAGAATTTACTGAATAATGAAATAGAAAGTAAAGAGGAGGGGTGGTGCTCGGGTACGTTCACTCAGGACCCTGGCTGTTCCTCTGTAATTCTCATACTCTGCCTTCCTCTGTTTAACTTCGTCCAACATGATAATGCTGAGAAAAGAGAGTGTTATTTCAAAGCATTGTCCTAAGTTTGAGGAAGCGTCTTTCCCAGAAACCTCCAGCAGAAATTTTTCCTTTCCTTCTTGGCCCCAAACGGGTACCATGCCCACGTGCCTATTCTTGAACCAATCCCTGTGGCTGAGGGGATGCAGTCATCCCTGAGTATCTGCAGAAGATTGGTTCCAGGACCCCTGCACATACCGAAATTTGCATATGTTCAAGTCCTTTATATAAAATGTCATAGTATTTGCACATAACCTACACACATCCTCCTGTAAGCTTTTTAAAATTTTTAAAAAATTTTATCTATCTATTTATTTATTTATTGAGACAGGCTCTTGCTCTGCTGCCTGGGCTGGAGTGCAGTGGTGCTCACTGTAATCTCAGACTCCTGGACTCAAGCCATCCTCCTACCTTGGCCTCCCAAGTTGCTGGGACGACAGACACATGCCACCAGGCATGGCTAATTTTTATTTTTTTATAGAAACGGAGTTTCACTTTTTTGCCCAGGCCAGTCTTGAACTCCTAGCCTGAAGCAATCCTCCCACCTTGGCCTCCCAAAGTGCTGAGATTACAGGCTTTTAAAAATTATTCTTTAGAGATGGTAATCTTGCTATGTTGCTCATGCTGGAGGGTAGTGGTTATTCACAGGCATTATCATAGCCCACCACAGCCTCAAACTCCTGCCCTCAAGTGATCCTCCTGCCTCAGCCTCCCATCCGCCATCACACCCAGCAACTCCTGTATACTTAAAATTTTCTCTAGATTACTTATAATACCTAGTACAATGTAAATGCTATGTAAATAGTTGTCATATTGTATTGGTTTTTAAAGTTGTATTATTTTTCATTGAGTTTTTTTTTTCCTGAATATTTTCCATCCATAGTTGGTTGAATCCATGGACAGGGAACCCACAGATACAAAAGGGCAACGGTATCATGATTTCTTGGTTGGTTTAGGCCCACTAATCTCACTAACGCCTGAATCAATCAGTGTAGTAATCACTGATTATCCTTAATCTGGACCCACCTGTGAAGATGGAGTCAGTTCCCCAAATCACATGGCTGCCACAAAACCAGGGTGGAATGACATGTGTACAGCAAGGTGACCACAGTGTACATCAGATCTATCTTACTCAGTGGAAAGAGACCTAAAATAAGGAATTCTTGACACAGTTATGCTAACTATCTGAGAGGCAGGCTTGGAGATACTACAGGCCCTAAAATCTGTGGGAAATAATTGTAAAAATGCTAAGCATTGTGATATCATGAGAGCTCACTCAGCTTTGACTTTTAAAATAAATTGGCTAGAAATAAATAGGACTTTGTTATCTTGCCTTCTTATGTAGTTAATATTTTTTAAAAGGACATAAAGAAAGCAGGTGTGACAACTTCTTTGACGACCTGGAAGTGTGCGGGAACCTAAACACCTCATAAGATTGGGGCAGTAACCTGCACTTTCCTAGCCTTGAAGAATCAAGGGCTAAATGGGAAGACCTAGATGGAGAGCTGTACAGCACTCAGTGGGTAGGAAGGACCTTGGAGTGCGGCCCTATGCTCTGTCAAGGTCTTCCATTGTCTCCCAAGGTCTAATTGACTCCCAGAACAGCTGAGTGTTCTTCCAAAAAATTGCTGTATTCTTGAGTAAATACATGTACAGTCCAGCACTGCTATTCAATCTCTTCTTTAAAAGCAAACCACCACCATTTCCAGATTCATAGTTCCAAGCCTATATTTTCCATAGACACCTCAAAATCCACATGTCCAAAATTTAAATAATCTTCCCCCTCTATAAAACAACAAAAAAAAAACCTCTCTAATCCTCTTATTTCAATAAATGGCACTAACCATGTACCACTCAATTCCCCAAACTCAAAGCCTAGAAATTAGCCTCAACTCTTCACTTCCCCTCATCCCCTTTCCCATGCCAATCAATCTCTAAATCCTATTGATTGTATATCCATTGAATCTGTCTGTCCCACTTCTCTTACTTTAGTTTAGGCTGCCATAAAAAGATTCCTGTCCGGTCTCCCAGCCTCTACCTGCGAACTCTCCATTTCACTCTCCGCATAACAGCTAAAGTTGTCTTTCTAAAACTCATCTTTCCTATGTATACCCTGTCCTTACTTCAAAGCCATCAATGACTCTGCCCAAAGTCCTCCAGACAAAGCCTAAACTGTCTAACATAACACAGGCCATCATGCCCCATTTTAGCTTTCTAGATCAGGGGAAGGCAAATAGGCATATAGTCCAAGGGCTAAATCCAGCCCACTACCTGTTTTTGTACAGCTTGCGATTTAAGGATGGTTTTTACATTTTTAAATGACTGAAAAAGATCAAAAGATGAATAATATTTCATGACAGTGAAAAGTATATGAAACTCAAACTTCAGTGTCTAGGATACAGTTTTATTGGAACACAGCCCCACCCAAAATCAGCCAAAAAACTAAGGCTGATTTTGAGCTACAAGTTGAGTAGCTGTGACCAAGCTAGTATGGCCCACAATAACCTAAAATATTTATTATTTGGTCCTGTCAAGCTAAAAACACAACAGAGAAAGATTTCTTCAAAGATAATGAGTTTATTCAGGAGTGAGCAAAAAGAATTATAATCCAGGATGCCAAACTAAGGCAAGCCACAGGTGCACCCAGAGAAGGAAGGGTAGGAGTAAGCTTTTATTGGCAAGAGAAAGAAGTTCAAGGTAAACTGCATGGAAACAAAGTTCATTGGTTCGGAAGGCTGAAAACAAGCGTTGGCGTTGGCAGCAGTTCATTGGTGGAGGTGCTGTTGCTGGGCAAGTGTCTTTTGAAAACATGTTATCTGAATTGCTGCAGCAATAAATATTGTCATAGAAATAAGAGCATATGTCCAAAATGAGCAAGTCGTGCAAAGCATGGGATGTGTGAAGGATGTGAAGAAATTTATTGTGGGTTTTGTTTTTTATTCTTGGGAAGTCCTTGAGACAATCCTTATCTCAGACGTGAGCTCTCCTCCTTCAGGGTCTCTGGGCTCCAAACTGTCTGGGTCTGACAAGAATGACGTCTGTTGATATTTGTAACTTTCACAGCCCTTTATAGAAAAAGTTTGCCAACCCCTGCTCTGCACTCACTTCACATCACTCTCCGTAGCCAAACCGAACTTTATATTTGCAGTTCCTAACAGACTACCCTTTTGTCTCTGACCTGTACTTCCCGCCCGCCCCCCACAACCTGCTCCCACCGAACTAACCCCACCTTAGCATTTCACAGTCATTCTAATTATCCTTTCACTTGTCTGGTGCACATATTCACCACTGAATCCTCAGCACCCAGCACAATCCCCTCATTTGGTGCTTCATAAATGTATTTTGATTGAGTGAGCAGCATCCTGAACAGATGAACAAGAGTGGGTTCCAACTTTCAAAGAGCTTACAAAGGCGAGTTAAACATACGAACAAATTAATCTACAAGTAGAATGAAAAAGCACTAAAAAGCAGCCAGTAATCTGTAGCAGAACCAAAAACAGATAATTCCACCAAAGGAAAGGTGCCCCTTCCTTAGAATTCTTTCCGATTTGAATACAAGCCGACTTCTCTCCCATGATGAAATTTTGTCTGAGCTTATTTATTGGCATGGAGTGTCTTCAGCTGTAAAATAAGGCTAAATAATTCAGACTTCCCAGGATTATAATGAATATGGCTAATTTTGAAATAAAGCATGGAAAGCACGTAGCTTAGTGTGTGCTTCGTTAAAAGTGCTCAACTCCTGGATCCTCTAAAACGCTGTTTAATGTTAACGGAGTCCGTATCCATCCACTGGGGTCTCCAATCATGCACCGCTGAGTGTGTGGCCCAGCATCCAACGCATCCCTTCAGTAAGAGCAGCGATCTCTCAGAACTCCCTTTGTCAAAGGAGAGTCCTCGGCTTGGGACGTCGCTGCTGGGCTGCGCGCAGGGAAGGAACTCCCCAGAAACCGCCTGGAGCTCCTCTGAGAGACCGCCGCCCTCGGGGTAGAAGAACTACAACTCCCGTCGTGCTTCGCCGGAGCTTAGGGCTTCTCTACATTTTGTCGCACCCAGCCTCTGCCGCGCAGTCCTCAGTGACTCCTCCCCAACAGGGTTCTCTTGTTTCCTTGTGTAGTTCAGGGCGTGGCCACGCCCCGGCCACCGGAAACATCTGTGTGACGACACGAAAACCCACGCGTCACGCGAGGTGCAGGAGTTGGCGGACAGTCCCTGGCTGGCTTCTGGAGGCCCTGCGACCGCGGAAGAGGCTTCTGAAGGCTGCCGCAATGCCTCGCCCACGGCGGGTCAGTCAGCTTCTGGATCTGTGAGTCCACCCCGCCGGCCTTCCCTTCGCGCCGCCCGGGCACCTCCTCCAAACGGCCAGGCCCCGCGCTGCTCCTCCTCCCCGCCCCTTTCCCAGCTTCCAACCTTTGAAGAGGCCCTGATTGTGTTTCCATCCCTGGGTTTCTAACTTGTCGCCTCCACGCTGAGGGCAGTTGTGCAGAGTGGGCTGCTGGGCGGGCTTGGCCCTCAGTCCTCTGCCCTGCACGCTCCCGGATGAGCGTCCCGGTTCTTCGGTCAGCCTGGACAGCTCCGCGCCGCGTAGTTCCAGGCAGTGGCCTGTCTCTGACAGGAGCTAAAAAGCCTTGGTAGAACAAAACAAAACACTAGATGGGGCTCGCAAAAGCCGTCAGCAAAATTCCACCCCGTTGTTGTAAGTGGGATAAATGCGCAGTCTTTGAGGCAGTGTGTAGCAAAGTGGTCAAGAACACGGATCCTTGACTGGGATTGCCGGCTTCAGCCCCCGGCTCTGCCATTCAGCAGCCACGTGACCGCGGACGGGTAACTTAACCTTTCCCAAGAGTTCTTTGTCTCTAAAAGTAGTGTAATAAGAGTACCTGTCTCATAGAGTTGTCGTGAGGAATAAATTTAACACAAGCCCTTGGAAGGATGCCTAGCAAATAATAAACACCACTGGGTGTTAATTATTGTTAATCATTTCACATCAGAAAGTGTGCTGGAAATTGCAGTCACACGGGCAGTTGAAAAGCTCCCTCCAGGAGCTTTCAGTCCACTAATATTGCCATGTAAAAAATAGACATCATAAAGCTAAGGAGAACAATCTCCTTAATCTATCGAAGGCTTTCCGAAACAATGGGAGTTGACGTTTTACATTATATCGCATAAACTCCTGGCCCACAGTCCAGTCCCCTATCCTAAAGAATAGGATTCTTTAAGACGTCAAAGTGCTGATCAGTGAGGAAATAAGGAGTTTATGCAAGAACATAGACCAAGCACTATTTCCTTCATGGAGAAGGTCCTATCAGCTGGACTAAATAATGTGCTTAGTGACACAGTTGACCACTATCGTGGCTCAAGCTCCTTACTTTGTTACAAACCAGAAATAGCTTGCTGGTCAACTGCCAATCTCAGACCATACCTTGTCCCAAAAGGGTATAAAATATGGTTCCAAAGGCAAAAATGGACCCTTACATGGGGACAACATCCTATTATGACAATGAAGGACATGTAGTCGTCGTTTTGCCTTACCCTCAAGTTCTGGATAATTTTTCTTAAATATGTTATTCTGTTTCCTCTTTTTTCACTAAGCACTATGTTTTAAAGTTCCACCCATATAAATCTGTATATATCTACCCTTTACTTTTCTAACAGCTGCATGTTCCATGGCACCTCTCCCACTCCAACTTCTTGTCATCAGAAGTAATTATGCAAAGAACATCTTCACATGTCTCCTAGTCTGGGACATGATGAACAGTTTTGAATAGAGGGACCAAGGAAAGGGAAGAATTAGAAATTACTCTAAAGTTTTCTGTTTAGTTGACCGGGAGAATGGTGGATAGACAGTTATGGAGGAAGAAGGGTCCTATGGGAAACATGAATCACATCTAATAGAAATATCAAGCAGGCTGTTAGAATATAATTTTGAATCTGAAAGAGAGATCAGGGATTGAGACTTAAGATTGGGGGTAAATCTCTATAGATGATAGGTGAAGCCATGGTTAAGTTTAAGGGAGAGAACATACAGAGAAAAAAAGAAAGCCAAAGACAAAATTTTATGTAACACTTAGGTTAGAAGACCATTTTGCCAAAAACCATTTCTTTGTTAGATCAATTCACCATATAACCTATTGGCCAAATACTAATAAGTTGTTCCTTTTAACTGTAAAATGTAGAGCAATGCATATTGGATAGGATATCTCTGCTCCCCGCCCCCCCACCCCCCAATTGTTGTGCCTGAGAATTGGGACTGCTTATGTCAACATAACTTTTTGCTCTAGGAAATTTTTACATATCAATTTATCTAAATAAACAGCTATCAAGACAAACATTTTGATGGTTAGGGCAAACATGTTTATCAGGACAGATTGCTCATCAAGGCTTGCTTTAAGACCCTGTCTCCATTAGTCTTAAACTATTCTGTCACAAACTTTGCCCAATCCAAACCCATTTCCCATCTTGGGGGGAAAACTCCTAAACTACTGGAGTTTACATCCCAAAACTGTACATCATGTACTCTTGCCTGACTTCCCCCCACTGAAATACTGCTAAAGCCCTGCCAGCTCGACCTTGCTGCAGTAAATTTAATAAACTATGCTTTGTTCAGCCAACAGGCTTTTTGGATGGGCTTTGTGGGCCATTTAATGGTATTCATAGCAGCATTTTAAGAAATATTTAATTTGTTTCTGTCCCAACTCCCTGCTGTTGCCATTGGAGGAAACTGGAGCAGAAAGAGGAAACCATTTACTCTGGGAAACACATGGTACAGCCTGCACAGCTGAGCTCGGAGAAGGGAATACTAAAGGGCCAAGATGAAAAAGATTGGGAGAATAAGGGGTGGGGAAGGGTGGTATTGTGGAAAAAAGGTAACGTTGAAATATAGCTGAAACCGGCATCAAGGATAACACAGTAGTAACCCCTTATCTCCGGTTTTGCTTTCTACAGTTTCAGTTACCCATGCTCTACCATAGTCCAAAAATATTAAGTGGAAAATTCCAAAAATAAATAGTTCATAAGTTTTAAATTGGGTGCCATTCTAAGTAGCCTGATGAAATCTTGTGCCGTCTCACTCCAGGATGTGAACGCTCCCTTTGTTCAGCATATCCACTCTGCATACAATCCTCATTGTCACTTAGTTACGAGATCAACTATTGCAGGTATGGCAGTGCTTGTGTTCAAGGAACCCTTATTTTACTTAATAATGGCCCCAAAGTGCAAGAGTAGTAATGCTGGCATATTGTTATGATTGTTCTATTTTATGATTAGTTGTTGTTGTTAATCTCTTACTGTGCCCTAATTTATAAATTAAACTTTATCATAGGTATGTATGTATAGGAAAAAACATAGTATATATAGGGTTCTTCACTATCCATTTTTTTGTTACCTCCCAACCGGGTCCCTTGTCCACTGCCCAGTAAAGGCCAATATAATAAGACAGCAGGAGTTGCAGTGGAGAAAGCTCGCAAGATGCCAGGAGAGGAGATGGGAGTAATTTCTCAAATCCATCTCCTGGAGAATTCTGGGGCTAAGATTTTTAAAGGTGGTCTGGCAAACAAAGGGCCATGGAATTGGGTCTGCTGATTGGCTGGGGATGAATTCATAGGATTGGGAAACAGAAATTGTCTTCCTGGCTGGGATAGCTCCTGGATAAGGGGTACTAAGATTTGTTGGGTCAGTTCCCACACATGGCCACTGGTCCGGTTGATGTCTATCAGTTGGTCCCCCTGAATTCAGAGTCTGGAAAATATCTCAAAGACCAGTCTTAGGTTTTACAATAGTGATATTTTCTATAGAAGCGGTTGGGAAGTCACAAATCTTACATCTGTCAAGGAAACTTGACACTTAAGCATTGAGCAGTTACAGCAGTAGGGAAGTTAGGGAACAATGGCTGGTTAACTTTTAGCTGTATCTATACTTTTATAAAAATCAGACTTTTGTCACTATTCCTGCCTTATTGGCCTTACATTATTTTATTTTATTTTATTTTATTTTTTGAGACAGAGTCTCACTCTGTTGCCCGGGCTAGAATGCTGTGGTGTCAGCTTAGCTCACAGCAACCTCAAACTCCTGGGCTCAAGCAATCCTACTGCCTCAACCTCCCGAATAGCTGGGACTACAGGCATGCGCCACCATGCCTGGCTAATTTTTTCTATATATTTTTGTTGTCCAGCTAATTTCTTTCTATTTTTAGTAGAGATGGGGTCTCGCTCTTGCTCAGGCTGGTCTTGAACTCTTGATCTTGAGCGATCCGCCCGCCTCGGCCTCCCAGAGTGCTAGGATTACAGGCGTGAACCACCATGCCTGGCCCCTTACATTATTTTAATGTAGGTGGTTTCAGTTTCAGGCATCCACTGGGATTCTTGAAACATATCCCCCTGGATAACATGGGGACTACTATATAAGGGGAGTGACTGTCAGTCACTTCAAATGTCTTACTTTTCCCCAGTCATCCCTTATTCACAGAGATCAAGTGCAAGAGGAACAAGACTATTTTTAGAAAATTTATAGGGTCTGATCATGTTTCCCATCTTGACTGATGTGTGTCACCAGAGGGGGACTTGGTGACAAGTGTACTCAACCAAGTGGCAACTATCTTCATTATCTAAGACAGGGGAACATTTTCTGTGAAAGGTAGTATAGTAGTCGAGTAGTATTTTCAACTTTATGGGCTACATATCCTGTGTCACGGTTACTCAACTCTGCCATTACAGAGCAAAAGCAGCCATAGACAATACAGAAATACCCAGCTACTTGGGAGGCTGAGACAGGAGGACTGCTTGAGCTCAGGAGTTTGAGACCAGGCTGGGCAACAAAGTGAGACCCTATCTCTAAAAAAAGAAAGGAAGAAAGGGAGGAGGAAGAGAGTAAGGGAGGAAAGAAATGGGGATGGCTGTGTTCCAATAAAACTTTTGTCAACCCAAATGAAAAACTGAGGCAGGAGTCTCAATCAGTCAAGGTGTATTGAGCCAGCGCTTGAGGACACGCTCAGGAAAACACAAGTCACAGAAGCATCTGTGGCCTGTGCTCTCCAAAGAGGTTTTTGGGAGGCTCAGTGTTTATAATTTTTCTTTAAGGGAGAGAGAGCATGAGGCTCTAATTAGTGCCCAGAAGATCTACATTGTACATAAGATAATCGAAGAAGAGGGTGGAAAGGAAAGAGTCAGTTATGTAGTTCTCTCAGGTTAGGTAAGGAATGATTGATCTCATCTTGGCCTTGTTCTGTACGGGGGAAGATAAGCTCATAATTGTAGGAGTTAAACTTAGGTTGCAGACCTAAGGTTATAATTCACATATGCTTGTTTTATAGGGTATACATCCTGAAAGGTTTAGGGGGCAGCAAAGAATTTCCTTGTGAGCAGTTTATGGGGACAGCCATCCCAAGAGGCATGAGACCTTTTGTCTTTGTGGGGACCTGGCTTATGTATATGCTTTGACACAAAGTTGCAAAGTAACAGCTGTCTGTTTTGGGGGAAAGGATGGTAGTATTGCATGACTCAGTTCCCAGGCTTAACTCTCCCTTTGGCATAACAAGTTTGGGGGTCCTGAGATTTTTCCTTAACACTTTATTTATAAATAAATAAAATAATTTCCTTAACACTTTATTTATAAAAATCTACAGCTGGCCAGATTCAGCCCACAGGTCACAGTTTGCTGACTATGACCTAGGGGTTCAATCCAACGAGAGAATCTGGGTGGCTGAACCAGAATTAAGTTTGAATTCCTGAAGCTCCCTTTTGGCCAGGCTGCCACCCAGAGGGTATACCAACCAGGCTGGCTTGGGGTTGTTATTAGGGGAAAGAAAAAGATGCATCATGCCCAGGAATTGTCAGAGTAGAATTCCAAAATTTCAGAATAAGTCTGGATAACCCTCTCCCCGTTTCATCCTGATCATTATCTAGGTAGCTAGGAGAATATGAACACTTTCAGGGGATGCTTGCATTTAATGACCAAACTGCCTTACTAAGATGTGTGGACCAGGAGAATGTGAAGGAGGTAGAATCAGAAATCTCTTTTAGGTGATTTTTTTTTTTTTTTTTTTTTTTTTTTTTTTTTTTTTGAGACAGAGTCTTGCTTTGTTGCCCGGGCTAGAGTGAGTGCCGTGGCGTCAGCCTAGCTCACAGCAACCTCAAACTCCTGGGCTTAAGCGATCCTACTGCCTCAGCCTCCCGAGTAGCTGGGACTACTGTGCCACCATGCCCGGGCCACCATGCCTGGCTAATTTTATTTTCTATATATATTTTAGTTGGCCAGATAATTTCGTTCTATTTTGTAGTAGAGACGGGGTCTCGCTCTTGCTCAGGCTGGTCTCGAACTTCTGACCTCGAGCGATCCACCCGCCTCAGTCTCCCAGAGTGCTAGGATTACAGGCGTGAGCCACCGCGCCCGGCCTCTAGGTGATTTTTTTTAAGTCCATTTTACCTCTTGTTGTAGCCTGAGGATGATAAGGAGGATGAAATGTCCATAAATACCTTGACTATTGGCCTGTTGTTGAATGACTTTTGCAATAAAAGGCATACCATCGTCAGACTACAAATGGTCTGGAAAACCAGAAATGTAACACATTTTATGTTATGATCAGTGTGGCTGGATTTGGTTGATAAGACTGGAACAATGAAACCAAAGCCTGAAAAATGTCAACAACTGTAAGGCATTAACAATAGCCCCAAGGAGGAGTGTGGTCAAAGGCCTGATACAGTCAACTTCTCAGGAACAAGAGGAACCAATACCCCATGCAGTATGGGCTATTTCACTACAAGATAGACAGGCTGACTTTTGAAAGGAGACACAAGACCAACATGTAATGGTAGCATCAGACATATGTAATCTTTACTTTGTTCCCAGGCCATGATGGCAGATGTGTTATTGTGTGAAATATGTTGACAGATCCCAGCAGCAATGGCTGCAGTCTGGGTGGTACATATTCATTAGCAATATGATTCCAGTCCATTCTATTAGAGAAAGCCATTACCATGTACTTCTGTCTAATTGTCAGCTGCAATTTATTTCTGCAGTTCATGGTCCTAAAGAGGAGTGTCTATAATCTGCCAGTCTGTGTTCTTTCAAGTGGCAGACTGTAAGGCATTAACTAGGTCTTTGACAACAGTTGAAGAGCCAGTAAAAATATAATATGCCTTGACCTTAGGAGGATTATCTAAGGCAGATGTTGGCAAACTTTATCTGTAAAGGTCCAAATAGTAAATATTTTCAGATTTGCAGGCACATGGTCTCCCTAACAAGTATTCAGCACTGCCATTATAGTGTGAACGCAGCCATAGGCAATACATAAATGAATGGACATGGCTGTGTTCCAAGAAAATGTTATTTACAAAAGCAGGTGACAAGCCATATTTTGCTCACAGGCATAGTTTTTAGGCTCCTTGTTTAAGGCAAAAGTAGCAGCTTTCAATTCATCCATTACCCTGACCAGCCCATGGCGCAGTCTTCATAGTTGTCATTCAGGCTGGACAACTACTGACACCCAGTGAACACCATCAGCTTTGAACTGAGCTTGAACCATTAGAGGATCCAGACAGTTAGGGGAACCTCTGTGAATCAAGGGCCCCATTGAGTCAGTGGCTTTGCATCAGGAGATATGAGTGGCAGATAAAGCATTCCCAAAAGCTGTCACTTTTTCACATAAAACCAAGATCTCACTAGGGCCAGGCCAACTGCAATCTTTAATATACCATTTCCATGCGATCAGCAAGGCCTGTTGGGCCCTTCTCTTATTATATGTAGAGCCCTAGTTGATCCATCACAAAATGAGGATATCAGGCCATATAGTTACAAGCCCTTATGTTCAGGCATTCAATTTCAACAGAAGCTTATTATCAGGTTAATAGCTGCCTTTAAAAAAAGTGCATATGATAGATGTGTCAGCAAGGTAGTAATATTGTACTTGAAAAGAGCTTGTCTGAATACTGTGGCAGTTGTTAAGTCTGTAAATCTATGATTTCCCTTTCTCCTCCTAGAATTCAATAGTTTCTGCTGGACTCTTCAGGAAAGGACAGGGAGGTAGGTTAGAGGCCAAGTTACATGTTCCTTATCACCTCTCTACACATGGCAATCCTGGAACAGGAGAATCCACTTTGATACTCATAGACCAGGAAAATGTAACCATGTGACATGTCAATACCAATTATACTTTCATTAGCGAAAGCCACAGCACAGTACATTGATAGGCCCAAAAGACTCCACCCACAATGTCACTTTAGCTTCTTTTCCCCACTGAGAACTTTACCCACACCCTATCAGTTGAATTTTCATTACTTTTCCCCTAACAGATCAGAGACCAAGGAGGTTAATTTGTGTCCAAGTTATGAATTATAGCAACAGCCAACAGGAGACTGCTATTCCCCAGCTGGGGGTGTGAGGAATGCAGAGTGGCAGAGAGGATAGCTTACAGGGAGTGGTGAGGGTAGTAAGGATGTTTTTTTCTCCCTTGCGTCCTACTCTAGTATTGGTGCCACTCCAGTATTGATACCTGAGCACAGGCACTTCTTCCTCCTTTGGGTACCTTCCAGTGAGCATCCAGGCCCAGAGGTCCCTTTCTTTCTGCCCCAGTGGAGATCACTACATTTTACCCAACAGTTCTTAGTAATTTGGGCCACCCCTCTGCCCAGTGCCCCATCATCCTTACCAGTTCCTCACTAGTCATGCCAGACTGTGTGGCAGGAGCCAGGTATACAAGCAGCTGGTTTTGCACTGTTAGACAAGGCTTTGCATTCACTTTTATTTTGTGGGACTACTCACCTGTAGTTCAACCAAATGAACTTCTGTTTTTGGCATGTCAAATAGCAGGGTCCTCATTATTGATACCATTTATTTCAGCATAAGGAATTAATTGCCTGAGAAACCACAATCATATTACCTCTTAACTGGAGCCACAGGACTTGCTATCCAATTGTCATACTAACATCCCTTCTTCCTCCCACATTGAGAAGGGTGCTCAACAACCAAAACACCATTCAAGTGGTTCATTTCTAATCACTCAGCCTCATCAACAGGTAGGACAGTGGGGGACCCTTATCCCTTCCCCCTTCCCCCACCACCTAGGGGGAGAGCATTCACAGAAATTGCCTTTGAGAGTGCCCAGAGATTGGACTTAACAAAGACTTCAAAGAAGCTATTACAAATGTGTTCAAAAAACTAAAGGAAGATATGCTTAAAGATGTAAAAGGAAAATCAGTTTGGTGGTTCCTCAAAAACTTAAACAGAATCACCACAATTCTGCTCCTAGATACAACCCAACAGAATTGAAACTGGGTACTCAAATACTTATATATGAATGTTCATAGCAGCACTATTCACATTAGCTAAAAGGTGAGAAAACCCAGATGTCCATCAACCAATGAATCAATAAACAAAATGTGGTATATTCATACAATTGAATATTATTCAGCCATAAAAATGAATGAAGTAGTGATATATGCTACAACATGGATGAACCTTGAAAACATTATACTATGTGGAAGAAGCCAGACACGGAAGCCACACATTATATGAATCCAGATAAATCAACAGTGACAGGAAACAAACTGGTAGTTGCAAAGTACTATAACCTTTCCCTCACAACTACAGTTGGTTGGAAAAGGAAGAATGGGGACTGATTCCTTAATAGGTACAAGTTTTCTTTTGGGCTGATAAAAATGTTTTGGAACCAGATAGAGGTAGTTGTCACACAACATTGTGAATGTACAAAATGCCACTGAATTGCATATTTTTAAATGATTAATTTTATATTATGTGACTTTTGCCTCAATTATTAAAAAGAAAAAAACTAAAGGTATGATGACAATTTCTCATCAAATAGAGGATAGCAATAAGAAGACAGAAATTATTTATTATAAAAAAAGAACCAAATGGAAATTCTGGAATTGGAAGGTATAATAACTGAAATAAAAAACCGACTAGACAGACTTAATAATAGATTTGAACTGGCAAGGGAAAGCATGAACTTGAAGATAAATTGGTAGAATATGTGCACTCTAAAGAACAGAGAGAAAATGGGATGAAGAAAGCTGAACAAAACTCAGAGGAGTATGGAATACCATTAAGCATGTTAACATACATGTAATGGGAATATCAGAATGAAAAGACAAAGGAGGAAAAAAAATTTTTTTTATATTGCTAAAAACTTTCCAAATTTTTTTATCTGTGGTTTTGTTTTTAATTATCTTAAGTTATGATCACACATAATTTTTAAATTTGTGTATATCTCCTCTACTTTAATCCTTCTAACGAGTTGGCAAAAGCACCATTACCAATCACATATATATAATAGTTCTACAGTTTTGTGTGTTTTTGAATAGCTGTTTAAAGACAATCCTAAGTTATAATTTAGTCTAACTTAGGTAGTAAAGAATTCAAAAGTTTAATTTGCTATTTCTTGTCACATTGACTTTTAAAAAGCATTTAACCTTATAGATTGTCTATAAAATGTGAGAAATATTAACTATTCTTTGTTTGATATTACACATAAACCACACTAAAATGCCTTACAGTAAGTAAACAGCAGCATTTTAGTAGATGCAGGCAATTAGATTGGCATAGTGAAGACCAAAAATATAAAATAAATATTGCTACCTTATCTCCAGCTCTCACCTTTAACAGGCTAATGAACACAAATTAAAACACTGGTGAGTCTTGCTTGGTTCTGAGACAGTGAAGGGATTTCCCTAGTATTTAAACATATTCACATAACCAGTTATAGAAATCTAAATATAAAAGCAATCTTCAATATGTTTTGAGATGGCAATTTACCATCTCTGTGAACGTTGAACATTACTAATTAAGCTCAGTCATATCTTTAGAAGAGGAAAACAGTGACTGCATTTACTGAATTGGGATTACTATCAAAATTCAAAAAACCAATCATATTCATTTAACCACAAGCCAGTCTTAGTTAAATCAGGACTGTCCAAGAAAAATATTCTGTAACTCATTCATGACCTGAATTCTGGTGTATGAGACCATTTAAATTATGGTGCACATAAAAAAATGTCATGAGACATTTCTATATTGTAATAAATCAGGCAGTTACCAATTATTACTCGTTAGTAGCTTTTTTGAGATAAGCTGTCAAGTCTGCCCTTTCCGCCTTCTTCTTAATGCCAGCAAAGATCATTTTTGTACCAGGGATGTACTTCTTGGGATTCTCCAAATACTCCATCAGTGTATCTTCTGCCCAGGTGATGCCTTTGTTCTTATTGGCATTTGTGTAAGAGAATCCAGTGGTCTGACCTGTCTTCCACCCGGAGAGACCATGGAGATTTGGCCCAGTCTTGAGCTTGCCTCCATTTTCCATGGGGTGGCACTGGGCACACTTCTGAACAAAAATCTTCTTGCCTTTCTCAACATCACCCATATTTAATTCTCTCTTTGGTTGCTGACAGTGCAGATGTTCTCACTTAGAAGCCAAACATCCTGCTTTCTCAAAACTTTCCAAATTTCATAAGAAAAATTAATCTACACATCAGAAAAGCTTGATGAACTTCAAATAGTATAAATACAAAGAGATACAGATACAGAAATAGCATAGTAAAATTACTGAAGCCAAAGATGAAGACAAAATCTTGAAAGCAGCCAGAGAACTATATAAGGGAATCCTAATAAGATTAACAGCAGACTTCTCATCAGAAACATTGGAGGCCAGAAGGTAGTAGGATGACATATATTCAAAGTACTGAAAAAAGAACTTCAACCAAGAATACTATAACCCATTGGGAAGGGTAGCAGGGACAGGGGGATAAAGTGGGGATGGTTAATGGGTGCAAAAATATAGTTAGATAGAACAGTATTTGATAGTGTGCTATCACATAATCAACAATAAGTTAGGGTATACTTTAAAATAACTAAAAGTGTGGAATTGAAATGTTCCTAACACAAAGAAATGTTATATGCCTTAGGTGATGGATACCCCAATTACCCTGATTTGATTAATTCACATTGTATGCCTGTATCCAAACATCACATGTGCCCTATAAAGATATACAACTATTATATGCCCATAATAATTTTTTGGGGGGGAGAGGACAGAGTCTCACTCTATTGCCTGGACTAGAGTGCTGTCGTGTCAGCCTAGCTCACAGCAACCTCAAATTCTTAGGCTCAAGCAATCCTCCTGCCACAGCCTTCTGAATAACGGTGACTACAGGTGCCCACCATGACGGCTAGCTAATTTTTCTATTTTTAGTAGACAGGATCTCACTCTTGCTAAGCTGGTCTTGAACTCCTGAGCTCAAGCAATCCTCCCACCTCAGCCTCCCAGAGTGCTAGGATTTCAGGCATGAGCCACTATGCCTGGCCAACCCATAATTTTTTTTTTTAAAGAAGAATACTATAATTCACAAAACTCTTTCAAAATTTAAGGTGAAATAAAGACATTTCCAGCTAAAGAAAAAACTGAGAGAACTTGTTCTTACCAGAATGACCTTGCAAGAAATACTAAAGACTACAGCAAGTGACCCCAAATTGTAATTCAACCCATATGAAAAAATGAGTACTGATAAAGTAATTATATCATTCTTAAAAAAAAAAAACAGTATAAATATATATTTATTCTTCTCAACTGATTTTCAAAGCAATTGTATAAAAATGTATTTATAATTGTAATTTTGAACTCATAACACATAAGAATATGATATATTTGCCAATAATAGTGCAAAGGAGGTAACTGGGAACAGAGCTATATTGGAGTAAGAAAATAATACCAGATGCTAACTCAAATCCACAGGAACAAATAAAGAAAACCAAAAACTATTAATAAAAGATTAATATAAGCAGCACCATGAATATATGCCTCTTTTCCTTTCTTCTCTCAGCTTCTTTAAAAGAGATAAAATTATTTAAAATAGTAACTACACCACTGTATTGGTTGGGTTTATAACATATATAGATCTAATATGTAGATCAGTCATAGCACACACACACAAAAAGAGGAGGATGGGATAGAGCTGTATAAAATTAATATTTTATGTTTCTCTGGAATGAAGTTGAAACAATCTGAAGTTGAGTATGATAAGATGTATATAATGAACCCTAGAGCAACCACTAAGGAAATAACTTAAATATGTAGTGAAAATATTATTAAAAGAATTAAATGTGATATTAGAAAAAATTCACTTAATAAAAAAAGCAGTAAAGAAGTAATGGAGGAGCAAAGATGAAATATAGGGGGAAAAAATGACAGGTGTAAACCCATCCATAACAGTAATAACATTAAATGTGAATGAATTAATATAACCAAAGGTCAGAGACTGTCAGTCTGGATAAAAGAACAAGATGCAACTATATGCTGACTACAGGAGATATACTTAGGTTCAAAGGTACATATAGGCAGAACGAAAAAGCGTAGGAAAAGATATATCATGAAAACAACCATAAGAAAGCTGAAGTGGATATATTAATATAAGACTATGTATTAAATCAACAAAAGTTATAAGAGATAAAGAGGGACATTTTTAAATGATAAAAGGATCAACCCTAGATATAACAATTATAAACATATATGTACCTAACAACAGAGCATGAAGATCCATGAAGCAAAACTGACAGAAATGAAGAGGGAATTAGACAATTCAACAACAATAGTTGAAGACATCGATAACCCACTTTCAATAATGGATAGAACAACTAGAAAGAAGATCAACAAGGAATTAGAACAGTTGAACAATACTAAAAACCAACTAGTCCAAATAGAGTTCTATGGGATGGACCTATGGGACCCAATATCAGTGAAATATACATTCTTATCAAGCACACATGGAATGTTTTCCAGGGTAGACAATACGCTAAACCATAAAACAAGACTCAATAAATTAAAAATTATTGTAACCATACAAGCATATTTTCAGATCAGTTGAGTATATATATCTTGATATGTATACTCAACTGAAGTTGTAAATATAGCATTAATATAAAATGTATATTTTTTATGAAAGGGCTAAGTGCTAAGAAACAGTATTAAGCCAAGTGTTAGAAATCAGTACAAGCACAGTGTAATTGACTATATTGTATTTGTATTTCAGGTGCCTTTGGTGCTTCATGAAGAATATTTCCAGATACATCACAGACATTAAACCTTTGCCTCCCAACATAAAAGATAGACTGATTAAAATAATGAGCATGCAGGGGCGAATAACAGATTCAAATATAAGTGAGGTAAGAGTATGTATAACTATAAAGCAAGCATACTATATTTTACTGTTTAGATATGGTTTCAGTTTTTGAAGCAATGGTATTATAGTAGGATTGGTAATCATTTATATAAAATATATAAAATGTTATAAAGCATCAGGGTTTTTTTTTTTTCCTCCAGATAACCAAATTGTAATTCAAGGAGCACAGATTACAGAAGCATGTGAAATTGTGTCCTGACTAGCTAATTTGGGGTAGGATTTTTTAAAGAAATATGAAGAAATTGGAATTTATTAGTTCATTCATAACCTACTTTTTGATTGGTAGGAAAGTGTTATTAAAACAATTCATTGGTTAGAGTAAGGGTTTCTAGGCAAAAGTCCTTGATTTGGGGGTTTGGGAAAAATTCTGTCATAGGATAAAGTCTTTTCATAAGGGGCAGCAATTTTGTCTGCAGCATCAGCAAGTACATTCTGGGATCAGGCAATCACAAAATGGCATTCAGGGACAAGATGGCATTGATCTGGTCAGCTCAGTTAGCCTTCCGTCCACACTTGTCTTCATGGTACCAGCACCCTTGATCTCTGTGTTTGCAGAAAGTTTAATACTTTTCGGTCAAGACTCACAAAAAGAAGAAATATGTGTTACATCATGACTGCAGTAAACAAATCACGCTTATATGTAACAATACTGTGTGCAGTACACTTTGATATTTTCTTTTATTCTATTTCGTCTTATTTCATTTTAAAAAATATTGATCACAGTCTACTAAATGAACAACCAGCAGTTAAAAATCACTCTTCTAAACTATGGTAGTCCCATTCTTCTGGTTACCTCATTACTTCCTGCTAATTTGTATTTACTGCCCTTCCTTACAACTAAGCTAACCTTCTTCAGGACACTTGTGCCTTTCATTGGCTTTTCTATAAGGCAGGAAGTATAGCAAGGGCCTCCAACCTGAATTAAAATTCCACCTTTGCCACTCTTTCTGACATAGCATCTCAGTTCTCCGAACTGTCAAACGGGAGGTAAAAGCAACTGTTCACAGGGATTTTTTGAGGACTCTTTCAGAGTGGCTAATGTGTTGCTTGGAAAACTATGTGATCTTAAAACTGAGGGCATAGCCAGGCCAGTAGTAGGAACTCAAGTCCTCAACTCAAGAACAGGTGGGAAATGTGCTAATGGAAGGGAGGTGGACTAACGTGGAGAGACTGTTGTTAGAAGCACTGGGAGGCTGATTATTTTCTTTCTTGATTGAAAGAGAGGGTTCATACTTTTTACATTTACTAAATAATTTGTTAACTTTATGAAATTCATTTGTGTGAAAACTATCCTTTTGTGCTAATCTTTCAGTGTGTCAAAACATAATTTTTAAAATGTTAAAAACATAATTCTTATACAAATAGTAAACATGTGCCAAAGTTTTAAATAACTCATTAGTAAAAGAACCAGCAGGAATGCAAAACTAGTTCAAAAGAGTATTCAAGAAACTAATATCTATTTATCTACACGTGCACACACACACACACACACACACACACACACAAAGAAATGAAGCTAGAATAAGTTTACTAAATTAGATACAAAATTGGATAATATTTTACAGGACAATAAAACTAACCACTAAGGCTGTTTTTTCTACTGAACAGAAATCTTTGCGTCTCTATAGAAAAAGAAACATTTGCATTTTACCAGTTTCTACAAGTTAACATCTCACTTTGCAGAATTGTAAGGTAATTAGAATCTTTGCTTCAATTAATAGTAAATAGGAGATCAAACAATGTTACATTTTCCTGGAAAATTGATCACTAGGTGGTGTTAGGTGTTAGGGGTTGAATTGTGTCCTCCTTCCAAAAATATGTTGAAGTCCTAACCTCTAGTACCTCAGAATGTGACTTTATTTTGAAATAAGTGTTTTGCAAATGTAATTAGTTACGGTGAGGTCATACTAGAGTAGAGCCCCTAATCCAATATGCCTGGTGTTCTTATAAGAAGAGGGCCATGAGAAGACACAGAGATACTGGGAGAACACCATATGAAGATGGAGACAAGATTGGAGTGATACATCTACAAGTCAAGGAATGCCAAGGATTGCCAGTCATTACCAGAAGCTAAGAGGGCGGCATGGAACAGATTCTCCTTCAGAGTCATCAGAAGGAAACTACCCTGTTAGCACCTTGATTTCAGACTTCTAGCCTCCATATCTATGAAAGTATAAATATCTGTCATTTTAAGCCACCCAGTTAGTGGTACTTTGCTGCTATGGCAGCCCTAGAAAACCAATACAGGCAGGCTTCTTAGCTCTCTAGCTTGTTATTAAAGTTGGTGTAGGGCGGGATGCGGTGGCTCATGCCTATAATTGAACTCTGGCAGGCTGGGGTGGCAGATGGGAGGGGAAGGGTATATACATATATAATGAGTGCCATGTGCACTGTCTAGGGGATGGACATGCTTGAAACGCCAACTTGGATGGGACAATGGCAATATACGTAACCTAAACATTTGTACCCCCATAATTTGCTGAAATAAAAAGGAAAAAAAAATAGTAACATACAAGTTGAAAGCCAAAAGAAAAAAAATAGTTATGTATAGCATATATTATAAATGAGGCACCTTTATTTCTCACAATATATTATCCCTGTTTTAATAATGAGGCCAGTGCAGCACAGAGAGAAAGCAGAGCTTGGTCACAATCCTAGGGTTCAGACTCAGGCAGTCAGCCTCTAGACCACATGTTCTTAATCATGGCACTATATTGCCTTCCAAAGCAACCTAAATGTTCAGTGTTTGCCAGTGTAGGATGCATTTACTAAAGTATGGTACTTGCATAAAATGGAATAGAATGCAACCACAATCAATCGATTTTATAAAAAGTGCTCATCTTATATATGATCTGATCCCATTTTTCTTCAATGGATTTTTTTAAAAACTCAAAAAACATCAAAACTAATGTAACTTTATCTGTGGGTATTGGTATTATGGGTGATTTTACTTATAGTAGTTAAAAGCATAGGCTTTGGAATTAGAAGGACGGGTTCCAATCCCAGCTCTCTTCCTTCTGGCTGTGTGTTCTTTATGTCGGCTACTTAAGTTCTTGGGGTCTCAATTCCATCATTTATAAAATGGCAAGGACCAATCCTTCAGGGTGTGTGTGTGTGAAAGAGGAACAGAGAGTGAGAAAGAGAGAGAATATGAAATAACATAATGACACTTAGTACCCTTCCTGGTAAGTGTCTAATAAATAGAAATAGTTATTTTTATCATTTATTGTAATTTTTCTATATTGTCTGAATGTTTTACAATAATAATACATTATTTTTATATTCAGAAAGATAAAGTCATTTCTATTTTGGAAAAAAAATAAAAGAAAAGAAAAATACCCCCAGGAAAGAGCTCAGATTGCTTAGAAATTTATCTGTTAATTGTTGGCCTTAAGAAAATGCTTAATAATACTGGGTTTGTACTAGCTCCCCAGAATAATGATGTAGAAGGTAAATGTTCTAGATAAGCAATACACCCTGTAAGCATTTGGTGTATAAATGATTAAAGACTTATACCTGCTGAGCAAAGAGGTACATAGGTAGCATCTCTGGTGACAGTCAGGAACTACCAGAAGATAATTACTCACTACCTTGATTATGCTTCTGAGGTTAGGGGTCCTTACTCTATACCAGCCATCTCAACAGCGCTTCGTGTCCCAGTAAGGACTTTAGGGGCACTGAAAGGTGCACCTCCAGCTGGAAGTACACTTGGTTTTCTCCTGCTTTATGTATCTGTCTCCACATGGATATGTTTCCATATTTTTTGCTGTATTTTGCATCAGCCACTTGTCTGTTTTGACCACCAAAACACTGAATATGGAATACATATTTATATTTATAGAAAAAGTTACTTTTTTTTTTTTTTTTTTGAGACATACAGTGCCGTGGCGTCAGCCTAGCTCACCGCAACCTCAAACTCCTGGGCTCAAGTGATCCTCCTGCCTCAGCCTCCCGAGTAGCTGGGACTATACAGGCATGCACCACCATGCCCGGCTAATTTTTTCTACATATATTTTTAGTTGTCCATATAATTTCTTTCTCTTTTTAGTAGAGACGGAGTCTCACTCTTGCTCAGGCTGGTCTCGAACTCCTGACCTCAAGCAATCCTCCTGCCTCGGCCTCCTAGAGTGCTAGGATTACAGGCGTGAGCCACCGCGCCTGGCCGAAAAAGTTACTTTTTCAACATCATGTCTATGTTACAGATTTTACATCCTGAAGTCCAAACTCTAGATCTACGGAGCTGTGATATTTCAGATACTGCTCTCCTGCACCTGTGTAACTGCAGAAAACTGAAGAAACTTAATTTAAATTCCTCAAAAGGAAACAGAGTTTCCGTAACTTCAGAAGGTATGTTTATTAACACTGAATAAATTGGCAAATTACTATTCACCATCTGATATAGTTGTGGAACAAAGAAGGGGAAAAATATGTCAAAGGAGAATATGATGATATCAGAGAAATAGGAATTATATTTGTTGGGTCCGGAGCCGAGAGAGAGACACAAAGAAGCCTCATGTGTAGCAAAATGCTGTTTATTTTGAGCATCTGGGTGCAGATGGGTGTCCAAGAGAGAAAAGGGGAGAGCCTTGGGTGTTATAGAGGGTTTTTCTGGAGGGGAGTAAGTAAGTGGGCCAGAACAGCCGTTTGTAATTAATTCTTTCTCAAACAACCAGCTCCTAGGACCCCTACCCCTAGGATTGCATCCATCCTTCAGCTCTGGCGTCATCCTTATCAGGAGAGCTAGGGAGGCATAAACTTTCTATCAGAGAGGGAGGAGGAAGGAATGCTGGCTGCAGCTGTCTGTTAGATTTACAAAGTCCGGGAACTCTCCAGAGTCCTGCAGCTATTGTGTTACAAGTCTAAGTTTTGCATTAACCACATTCTGTCCTATACATACGTTTTTGGGTTCCCACCTGGAAAAAACCTAACAATATTTATCAGTAAAAATATTCAGAAAATAAAAATAATCCGAATTAGAATTCTTGCTTATAACTAGTGCTGAAAGTTAAGAAATACATTGAGTAAGTCACTACCTTGTATTTTAAACATATTTAAATAAACATGGATGCATACATCTATATTTTAAGTATTTTCCCTGGTATAGTGGAATAAGAAATGACCAGTTCGTATTTTGTTAAGGCTTTTTGATGCCATATTATTAATACAACAGAATTAATCATCAGATTAAATTTACAAGCACTTTCCTATCAGTCTATTCAATGCATAGTTTTTTATAGCCAGAAAAACTGCATTTTTCATTGTTACAATTACATGAATTAGTAGATTTTTACTTTTGTTTTTTCTTTTTAGATCATTTGTTTCCAATGTAGGATTTGTACTTTTTTTTTCGGTATAAGAAAGAGGGACTTATTTGGCTAAGTAGGTTTCTGGAAAATTTTGTGGGTATTTGGGTATATTTTGCACTCATCTTGGTTAGCAAATTAGGATATTCATAATATTGCAAACAAGCATAAGTTTTTAAATGTTTACATAAATAATAACTCACTAGAAGGAACTTCTCCCCAAAACAAAGCATTTTCCTATAATCACACAACACTTCTGACAGCAAGTGTGCGGGTTTTTTCCACACCAATTCTCCAACTCTTGGAACACCAGCTGGGTGTCCTACAACTGAATTCAATTTTGACACTGTCTACCTGGAATGAGCATCAGATACCACAAGTTAAGGCTCAATCCCACAAGACTGTCCCCACTTCAGATGCCAATCACAAGTCTGAGCCTCTGGTACTTACGACTGACCAGCTATAAATCAGGGGTTCCCACGACCTCCTCCCTGGGTTCAGTAACTTAGCAGAATGGCTCACAGAACTTCAGGAAACACTTAGGTTTACCAGTTTATTATAAAAGATTATAAAGGATACAGATGAACAGCCAGATGAAGAATTCATAGGGTAAGGTCTAGAAGGGTTTCTAGGGGCAGGAGCTTAGGTCCCCATGGTGTTAGGGGTACACCACGTGAAGAAAGCTCATCAAGTCTTTTTCAAGAGCTTTTATAAAACTTATTCCCGCTTCCCAGAGGTCAGTGGTTGGGGCTGAAAGTTCTAACCCTCTAATCACTTGGTATTTCTGGAGAGGACCCCACTCTGAAATTAAGGGCCCTACCCCATCACCTCATTAGCATAAACTCCAGTGTGGTCAAAAGGGAGTTATCATGAATAACGGCAGACACTCCTGTCATTCAAGAAATTCCAGGAGCTCTGTGCCAGGGACTGGGGACAAAGACCAAATATATTTCTTATATCACAACTTCCATGCTGGACACTGGTAAATAAAATAACCATTCTTTAAAAAATAAATAAATATTCTTTCTTAAGATATGGAAAATCATAAAAATGACCTACCCATGAATTTACCATCTTTCCTTTTGTGTATTTTGCCCATAAAGTTGTCTTTTAACAGTGCTACAATGTTTGTCCATGACGGAAGGGCCCAGGATCCCCAAAGTACTCTTCTATTTATGGGGCAGTGTTATGCACCCATCGCCAATGCGCATTTATATCAGTTCAGTTGGATTTAAGGACTTCTCTTTTCTTGACCCTCAGGAAAGTATAAGATTGATCCAGGCTAACAGAAAAGGAGCATGGTGGTAGAAAAGAAATCAACGTTTGAGGACAAAGTGGGGCAAGAGAAAATGTATAGGTATAGCTATGAATTTCTAACAATAAGCATGAAGACCATTACTTAAAACATTTGGGCAATTTAACTTTTGATTTCCCTCCAGAAGCCACAAGAAAGTTAACTTTACTACTTTAAAATTTTTGTTTAACCAAAAGGAGAATCACCTACTATTTAACTAACTAATTTAGTTCTGATTCCTGGCTATTTCCTAAAAGCAAATCTACCTGTGCACAATAAAGAAGCTCACCATTAACTGCAAATACTACAGGCTGTGTAGGGAATTCCAAAAGAGTTTTGAATAATGACAGCATCACTGGAAAATAAATATAGTCTCACAGATGGACTACTTTGAAAAAGGATAACATACAATTGGTGATTGCTAAAATGAAAATCAGTCACTTTTTTCATATATATGTACATACATAGCTCATCAACATTTAAGTATGTTTTCCCCCAGGAATTAAAGCTGTGGCTTCATCTTGTTCATACCTGCATGAAGCTTCGTTGAAAAGATGCTGCAATCTCACTGATGAAGGAGTCCTTGCTCTTGCACTCAACTGCCGGCTGCTAAAGATCATTGATTTAGGTGGCTGCTTAAGTATTACTGATGTGTCCTTACACGCATTAGGAAAAAACTGCCCATTTTTGCAGTGTGTGGACTTTTCAGCTACTCAGGTAAATGAAATATAGGCTTGAAACATATAGACAATGTGTTCGCCCAGTGTATCTCCATGACCAATAAAAAGAATATAATTAATTCTTTTCATTTTTGTTGAAATTTTGGACCACCTCATGCTTTTGGTGGTTAAATAATTGCAGTATGATTTTGCGTATTCCCCTCAATTATTTTAAGTAACAAGGGTGGAAGGTGTGTATGGCTAAAACACATGGTTGTTGAATGGGAGGCAATAAAACTATATCTAAATGATTACTTCTAGAAAATTCTGTTTCCATCATCTCCATTTATGGGCTGTTTCTTTCTCCCTTTGCTTAGGTATCTGACAATGGTGTGGTTGCGCTTGTTAGTGGACCTTGTGCCAAGATATTAGAGGTAATTTAAAAATAACTATGAAGATAATGGTAACTAAATTTTTATATTATTCTTAGAAATTATTTTTTAAACCTAGTAGACGAGTGACTTATCAATTAGGTATTTTATGGACTTTTTTCTTTTTTTTCTTTTTTTGGCCTCCACCTCTTTATCCCAGAGTAAAGAAAAACTGGTAAAGTTAGGAGATGAGATAAATGTGCTTTAAAAGAAAAACTCAGATGGGTGCAGTGGCTCACACCTGTAATCCCAGTGTTTTAGGAGGGCAAGGCGGGAGGATCACTTGAAGCCAGGAGTTTGAGACCAGCCTGGGCAACACAGCAAGACTCCATCTCTACAAAAAATGTAAAAATTAGCCAGACGTAGTGGCGCACATTGGTAGTCCCAGCTACTCTGGAAGCTGAAGTGGGAGGATGGCTCGAGCCCAGGGGTTGGAAGCTACAATGAGCTATGATTGTACCACTGCACTTCAGCCTGGGTGACAGAGTGAGACCCTGCATAAAATAAAATAATAAAGTAAATGAAATGAAATAAAATTTTAAAAATCTCATTTTACTTCCAGTGAAAGTTTTTATTTACCACAAGTTTTAGCTTCTAACAGATTTAAGGATGGTCTTATTATGGGGGAACATTGTGAAAGTTTATCAATGTGTTCTTTAGGATCAGTATATTCTTTAGGATTTCATGTCTGACTGATATTTCTATTAGGACTACTAATTCTCTTGCTATCCTATTTTTATTGATAGCCACAGTGTACAGCCATTTAAGAAGGTCTTAAATTAGTGTTCAGCCTTTGAATTTAATGATTGATATAGCACCTTTAACCTGTTTCTAACTCTATTAGGAAGCCTTTTATCCCAGGATTTCGGTTTCTTCCTTTCCCAATTGACAGTGAGTGGCTTGTTTAATATAGCTGTGCTTTTTACAGTAAATCACATAAAATCTTTTTTTGGAAGTAAGCAGGCTATAAATGAATTATAAAAGTTAGTAATAGTAACTGTTGTAATAGAATGACAGTGTGGTGTTTTTGCCAAAATATTTCTCCTTATTACTCAAAGAGACTCTTTTTTGTGATATCTATATATCTTATCTAGGTCCTGCTTGCCTTATTAGCATATATATTTCTAGAAATCTTTTTATTAAGAAATTACCATATTATTCTTATACCAAGTTCCAAATTCTAAATTACATCCTAAACCAGGGGCAGTAATTTTTACTATTTTAAATGTGAACATTTGTTGAGCACTTACTATTTCTAGGCTCCATGCTAACTGCCCTATATTAATTAGGTTGTTTAATTATTATAACAATATCCTATAATGACCATAATTTTTAATAAAGTTGTCAAATAGTTAACTTAGTTTATCACCATCTAACAAAACCACCAAGGAAATTAGTTGTTATGCAGTGCTATGCTAGAAAGTATACTTACATATTTATCTCAATATTATAAAATTAAGAATACCAACCTAAGCAGAATTAGGAAAAAATACAATTACCAATAAGTGTTGGTGATTGTAGTGCCATATCGTTGACTTTTTCATTTTTTCAGTTTTCCCAGCTACCTGGGACACTGAGGCAGGAGTTTGAGGTTGCAGTGAGTTATGATGACACTAGCCCAGCAGACAGAGCAAGATCCTGTCTCAAAAAAAAAAAGATTCATCAAATGCTTGATGTGTACATTTGTTGTAGTAGTGTTTCTTTTCTTCTGAAAAGTTGATATTAAATGGTATACATATTATAATCAATCACATCTTACAAATAAAGGAAACTTGTGCATTGAAAATTCATAAAAATTGAGGCAAAAAGCATCCTATGTTATAAATTGGCAAAGGTAGCCTTTGATAGAAACTGGTAAAGGCTACAGACAAAGGAATTTTTATACTGCCATGTAACCACCACCACAATCAAGATATAGAACATTTGCATCACCCTAAAAAGTTTTCTCCTGTCCCTTTGTAGTTGATCCCCTTAAGTGACCCTCCTCCAGGCAACCACTGGTTTACTTTGTCATAGTTTTGCCTTTTCTCAATTTTTTATAAATGGAATCATGCAGAATACAGTCTTTTGTTTTTTACTGCTTTCTTTTACTTTACTTCTTTCACTTAGTGTAATGTTTTGAGGTTGATCGATGCTATTGCATGTGTTGATATTTCACTGCCTTTTATTGCTGAGTACTATTCCATAGAATGGATATGCCACAATTTGTTTATACTTTCACCATCTGATGGACATTTGGGTCTTTCCAATTTTATACTATTATGAATACTGCTACAGACATTTTCATGCAAGTCTCTATGTAGACATACATTTTTATTTTTCTTTGGTAAATACCTAGGAGTAAAATTGTTAGGGCATATAGTAAGTACATATTTAGCTTTATAAGATACTACCATACTGTTTTTCCAAGGGTCTGAACTAACATGTTTGAGATTTATGACTATTAGTACAAGTAGATATTTTTCATTTTGAATGTTTTATCTTATTCTATTAATAAACCATTTATTTGCCCATTCTCTACTTCTATACTGTTACATGTAATATTGCAATGGGCATATTTATGAATTGTTTCATTGTGTACATGTTTCTCTATAGTATACGTCTGTAATTGCGATTACTGGGTTCTATGGTATACTTATATTCAGCTTTAATACGTATTGCCACATTACTTTATAAAATGGTTGGGCATTTAGCTTTTAAAGCTGCTTTACCTTCCAAATTTCTTCAGACTTACATTGGTTCTTTCTATGTAGTTTTTTTCTTACAAGTAGATGTTTGGTTCTTTTTGTGTCAGAGTGTTTTCCAAACTTTTTCATATCATTATTATAGACCTCCTTTTGTTTTGATTTTATTTTCCTTATTTTTAAATAGGAGATCCATATGGGACATTGTGTAAATCTAACTGATGGAGCTGTAGAAGCTGTCCTAACTTACTGTCCTCAGATACGTATATTACTGTTCCATGGATGCCCGCTAATAACAGGTTAGTCCGATAGACTGCTTGGGTTCAAATCCTGGCTTCATCTTTTACTAACTGTGTTGGGTAAATTACTTAACCCATTCCATTATTCATTTTCCTCATGTGTAAAATGGGCGTGATGATGGTACCTACTTCATAGGCTTGGTCATGATGATTATCTCACAATTCTTTATATGGTGCCTCACATATAATAATAGCTCAATAAATGTTAATTATGATGGTGGTGGTGGTGGTGGTAATGGTGATGGTGGTAGTGGTGGTGGTAAGTGCTCAATGTTATCTATGATGAGGATGATGATGGCAGCCGTGGTCGTGATCATGATATTGAACATGATGCTTCATGTAGACAATAAAAATTTTCAAGTTTATGATATTACATTTATCAAATATGCTAAATGACCTGTTAACTGTTATTAGGGTATAGACACTGAGATCAGAATAATTTGGACTCTTAAGCTAATGTGGTTCTTCACTAAAGAAGAAGAAAGTAGATGTAGCCCATTTGGCCTGTTTGAGAGCCATGATACTATATATCACCCTACTCCAGAAACCATGGCACCTCACCGTTTCCCACTACCCCTGTAATGTGTCCTATACCACAGTATAAACTGGATCTCACTTGTAAGTCAGTAGGTATGCCCAGTCTTTCCCACTCATTTCTCTAATTATAGTCTAAACAATTATTCTCTAGCTCAAGTTACTATCCTAAAAGTCCCTTTGACAACTTCTCTATCCTTTCTTATGTTTGGACTCCCAGTCTTAACCAAGGTAGTAACCTTGGGTTGTATTTGGATACCAGTGACATCTGTAGTGAAAATTAGATCTTTTTTTAGGCAAAGAAATTTCTCAAGAAACTAGAGCCAAAAGAATGACATAAGAAGCTGTTAACAGTGGTTACCTCTAAGGAAAGTTGTGAAGGGACAAGAGTAGGAAGAAGACTTCACCATATACCCTTTTGTACCTTTTGAATTTTGTATCATGTGCATCATTTTGACCTATTAAAAATGACTAATAATGCAGTCCACATCTACCCATAGGAAACTCATGCTTTAGACCAGCCAACTGCGGCCTGGGGTTTGGGGACTCAGCTTTAGACAATGAGTTTGCTGGTATTTTCCAACCTCAGTCCTCTCTTTGGCTGCCTGGACTCTCACTACAGCCTTTTGCCCTTTAGGTTTCTTAGGTGTGGCTCTGATATTAGTATACTGTGTCCCCCAAGTTCCAAGGACATATCAGACTCTCCAACTGATCTCCTTAGAGCCCCTTTTACTAGGCTTGAGGGGAAGAGAAAGCACCCCCAGCCTTCTTTCTAAAACTCAAATCACAGCTGTCTTTAAAGAAATCCTCTTTTCAATTTCCAACTCTCCATCCCCTTTCACTTTAACACTTTCATATTTTTGAATGGATGAAACCATGGATTCCAAAATCCATTTTAAGCCAAGCATTTACAAGTCATGAATAGGTTTATCTGGTATCTCATTTTGGAGTGAGAGTACCTGGTACCTCTAATCCTAGAACCTTAGCTAAAATAGTTCTATTTTAATGTTCTATTATATTTGTCTCAGGGTAGCTTGGCTACACAACATGTTATAAAATCAAACTTTGCTCATTTTACTTCAATTGTCTTTCTGGTTGCCATTTGAAAATAATTAAATTGGCATTTTCTCTCTACTTTTAATAGATGTCAAGTCATAAAAAAAATACAATCAACCAAGAAAACTTATTCTTAGGTAAACTGCTTAACACAATTATCAAACACCTTATAAGTAATGAAATCTTTAGAAGGAAATACCAAAAATTTGTACATTTACAATCAATATTAAAAGTTTAAATGTGCCTGGATTCATATACAGATGGTCCCCGACTTAAGCAATGATTCAGTTTATAATTTTTCACCTTTACAATGGTGTGTGTGAAAGTGTTGCACATTCAGTGGAAATCATACTTCACATACCCATGCAACCATTCTGTTTTTCACTTTCAGTATAGTATTCAGTAAATTATATGAGATAGTCAACATTTTATCATAAAATAGGCTCGGGCTAGGTGCGGTGGCTCACTCCTATAATCCTGGCACTTTGGGAGGCCGAGAAGGGAGGATCATTTGAGTCCATGAGCTCAGGACCAGCCTGACAAACATAGCAAGACCCTAATCTCCACAAATAAGTAGGAAAAAAAATTAGCTGACCATGGTGGCACATAACTGTAGTCCCAGCTACTTGGGATACTGAGGCAGGAGGATCACTTGAGCCCAGGAATTTGAGGGTTGCAGTGAGCTATAATGACACTATTGCACTCTAGCCTGGGCAACAGAGCAAGACCTTATCTCAAAACATAATAACAATTAAAAAATAGGCTTTGTGTCAGATGATTTTGCCCAACTCTATGCTACTTAAGTGTTCTGAGCATGTTTAAGGTAGGCTAGGCTAAGCTGGGATGTTTGCTAGTTTAGGTGTATTAAATGCATTTTTTTATGTGGGTTATATTTGTTAAATTAAAATTTCAATTAGCCAGGTTTGGTGGCTCACGCCTGTAATCCTAACACTCTGGGAGGCTGAGGCAGGAGGATTGCTTGAGGTCAGGAGTTTGAGACCAGCTTCAGCAAGAGAAAGACCCCATCTTTAATAAAAATAGAAAGAAATTAGCCGGACAACTAAAAATAGAAAAAATTAGCTGGGCATGGTGGAATGCACCCATAGTCCCAGATACTCAGAAGGCTAAGGCAGGAGGATCACTTGAGACCAGGAGTTTGGGATTGCTGTGAGTGAGGCTGATGCCATGGCACTCTAGTCCAGGCAACAGAGCAAGACTCTGTCTCAAAAAAAAAAAAAAAAAAAGAAAGAAAGAAAGAAAAAAAAAATTCAATTAAAACAAATTTTAACAGGCATTCATTTTTTAAACAATGATAAACCTACAAACCTATTACATGGAAAATACAGAAATGTTTTCATACAGATCATCACTTTTCAGATCATTGGGAATACTTTGATATTACCCCAAAACTCAGCAAGTGATAATATCTTCAAGGTTAGTTGCAGTGTGGAAGTTGAAAACATATGAATGAACATTTCATACATTTTGCATTATAATCTACTAGTCTGTCTTGAATTTTGAATTGCTCTTTTACCCATGCATAATTTTGTAACATCATGCACTGGCAGTTTGGAAAATATTAGTTCTCTCAGTTATATGGATCTTCCAAATGTTGACACATTTCCTTATACAAAAAAAAAAATTATTTGTTAATATCACCACTGATCTCATTAGAAAGGTACTGGATAGCTTTAAACATCACAGTGGCAGCTACAAGTTTTCCAAAATTCACTTGAAAGCTAGAGTTTTATCACTGTCAACAAATTGTCATTTGTTTTCTTTGAAGTGACAGGCTCATTTCACTCTTTTCAAGAAACAGTCTGCCAAGTACCCAAGTGAGAATAACCTTATGCTGTCAGTCGTCCTTTCAAGTACAAGTGGTGGTCCATGAAAAAAGTGACTAGTTCAGTTCACAGTAAGATACACAGACCACACTTAGAGAACCACTGCTTTATGGAAAGAAAAATCCTCAATCAACTTCAGCATTTGAAGTAAAAACAGCATACATACCCTTTTCAAATCACTTCTTATATTTTCATATGACTGCTGGAAGTGGTGGAAGTAAACATGGAAATAGCAGGAGTTCAAAATATTTGGGATAAAACAGCAATATTTTTTAACTGGAAGATCACTTAGTTCAGCACTTACCAACAGTGTTATTGTTATGTAAATGACCCAAAAGTGGCCTTTGGGGCCCTGTGTTGTTTACTTCCTCACAACAGACCAGGACCATTAGTGAAAAGCCTGCCAGCACCAAACTCGATTTTTTACAAATCCAGTTGTTTTAAATATAGCCTAAGCAAGCATATTTTTAGCCATCTAGAGCCTGTCTGCTTTACATACCTTGCAAACTACACCCAACATTTATTTACTCATAGATAAAATAAAACGCAGGACTATAAAAGACCCCAAACTATGGCTTGCCCTTTGGAGCTCTCTAAGCCAGAGACTCCCCATCTTGCTGGGGAGCAACATCATGACACATAAACCCTCTGTCCAGTCCTCCAGGAATTCCTTTATCCCCCTCCCTTTCTGAGTAGTGGCTCCCCTACACTGTTGCCCTTGGAAAAAATCACATGCTGTGAGGGACTTCCTCTGCATGCAAACCTGTCAAAGTATGGCTCAAATAAAACTTGTTGTGTCCTACTGCCACCTTGTGGTCATACCTTTTCCCTTGTTCTGCCCTGAAATCCTTCTAGAAGACGTGCATACGTATAGTATAAAACAAAAAGTCTTCATATATCCAAAAAGTTTGCAAAGTGCAACATACCTATAAAAAATGTTAATTTATCAAAGGCTCTGAGAAATACCATAGCTAAGAACTGTTTAACTTTGTTTATCCAAGCATTTTCCAATTTTTAGCGCAAAACACTTTTTTGACCTAGCCAACTCATTCATCATATTTTATCGTGTTATTTTCCTGATCCCTGATTTCACAGAATAGGAAAGTGAGATACTGAAATGTTATTGGCCCGGTGTGACACCTCCTTTAATAATAGTGCCAAGACAAAACCTTAAATCTCAAGATGTAGTGAAATGAGGACTGATCCTGTCCCCTGTCATCTCTCCAAGACTTTAAATAAATCACTTAACTTTTATGTATCTCAGCTTCCCCTTGTGTGTAATGGTCAATTTCATAACTTTGAGAGAGCTGATAATAATGCAAGAGTTCATACAATAACTTTTATTTATTAACAAGGATTCTTAAAAGAGAAACAAAACCAAGTTTATTAACTACCCAGATCATCCCTACTCTTCCACCTTTCCCATAAAATACCCCTAAATCTGCTACTAGTAATATAACATATTTTTGCTACTGTCATTGAGTGGAAATAAAGTGTGCTAATATGTTCACCTTATATTAAATTTTTAATTTCTTCTTTTTACAAAGAAGACGATTAATGCTTTTTTTTAATTTAGTAAATGGAAGTCCTTTCTTCTTTCATGACACCTTGTATAACATGTTTCTTCTTGTTTATATATTTATGTGATTGCTCATATATGAGTATTTAAGATAATACCATTCATATTTTATAGACAGTATTTACTATGCTTGCATATGCACGTGCAATTATATGTTATCTGCAAAGCAACCTGACGCCCAAATAAGCAGTGTCCACTGTAATCTCCCACCAGATTCCCTGATTTAACCTACCCTCTTTACTATATTTCTAAATATTTATAAAATTTCTTAACCTTCATCAGACTTTAAGCAGAGCTCCGCATTATGAACTAGGTCTTGAAACTGTTAGAAGCACTCTGACTTGATTTTTGCAAAAGAGATAAAAACTAAGCTGCTATTTGAAATATTGTAAATCACACTGTTGTTTTTATAGATGTTATGAAAGCATAAAAATTTTCAAACTTATTAAATTATTTTTAATTCAATTATGTCTGCAGTGGTTATCAGTAAGTTCAACTTACATACCTCTGTTAATCTACAACAGACATGCATTTCAGTTTCTCATAACTATCTAAACATGTTTCACGGTTTTCAAAGACATGGAGGCAATAAAGCAATCAGACAGCAAGAGAGTCCTTATGTTTTACATTGAAAGGCAAGGAAATCTGCCACTTTTAATTGAGTTGACTTGAATTTTGGTAATATCTGAGGATTTGTTTCAGCCTAATTATAGGCAAGGTCTTTACTTAGATTTTTTATAATATGTATGTCAAGATTTACCACAGAGAGCACCAAAGAAAACTATTTTAAGACCAGAGTGATTTGCTTCAGAGTTTCCCTTCAATTAAAGCTGCTTCTTTGCTTAAGACAACTCATTTTTTTAATTTCATATTTTTTTCTTTTTCTTAATCCTATATTATTGTTTCCTCATTATTATTCAATCACTCATTACTAATCCAGCATGACAGACTTCATTATGCCAGACTACTGTAATGAAGCATTCGAACTTTGATCATTATTTGTAAATATATGACCAGCCTTTTTTCACTGTATTCTATGACAATGTCTAAATTATGTTTTCCTTAAACACTTGAAAAAATTACTTTGTTAAATGTTTATATTGCCCATAGTTTCTTCTTATTCTTGGTGCTTTAAATGCTCCTGCAATGAATCTTTCAAAAAAAAGGTCTCTATCTAATTTTCATAAATTTTTAGAGAATTGGTGAACGGTTCCTTAGAGGTTTGGAGTAGAAAGGTGGAATACCTTCCCTCACCCATCATAAGGGTCGAGGCTGACAGTCGTATAACAAAACACAGGTTAACAAGAGAAAAGCATAAGAGATTTATTGAATCAAAGTTCTATGGGAAACTTCAGAAATGAAGAATCAAAGACCAAGGGAAAACTTTTGGTTTTTATGCTTAGGTTCCATGAAGTATGGACAGCTGTCTACACAGAAATGTGATTGGACAAGAAGGGAATGATCTAATAGTAACAGATTGAGTGGAGAAAACCAGCAAAGCCTGTCTGTCCAGATTCTTCCTGGCCTTTCTATGTGGCATTCCTTTCTCCAGGGTATAGGGGAGGACTTCTTTGGAATGAGAGTCTTATGACTTCTTATCAGACAAGGGTAGGTCAGAGCATTTCTTTTTTTTTTTTTTTTTTTTTTGAGACAGTGTCTCTCTCTGTTGCCCAGGCTAGAGTGAGTGCCGTGGCGTCAGCCTAGCTCACAGCAACCTCAAACTCCTGGGCTCAAGGGATCCTCCTGTCTCAGCCTCCCGAGTAGCTGGGACTACAGGCATGCACCACCATGCCCGGCTAATTTTTTCTATATATATTTTTAGCTGTCCATATAATTTCTTTCTATTTTTAGTAGAGATGGGGTCTCGCTCTTGCTCAGGCTGGTCTCGAACTCCTTAGCTCAAACAATCCGCCCACCTCGGCCTCCCAGAGTGCTAGGATTACAGGCGTGAGCCACCGCGCCCGGCCCCAGAGCATTTCTTTATGGCCAACTCCTAAGCAGAAAGGTAGGGGAAGGTTAGAGTAATATTTCTAGGTTTTGCAGCTTGCTTTGGGATAACGGGGTTCCAGTTTCCATGACCCACCTCTGTTAAGAGAAATCCTGGTTTCTATGACTCGCTTAGGGGAAAATGAGGGGCAAGAGACAGAAGGACAGGAGGTGGTCAGACACTTTGGTTCTGAGGCTGATTCTAGACCTCCCAATGTCCTTTAGTTCAAAGTACTCAGCATAACAAAGTGTCATACTTTGGGGTATCATTTTCTGAGCCCCAACAAGATCATTTACACAACTCCCTCCTTTTAAAGATAAGGGAACAGAGAGATACAGCCAATTTAAATGGCTTGTCCCAGATCTTAGAAATAGTTGATAGAACTGAAAGTAGAGGCCAGGTGTGGTGGCTCATGCCTGTATCCTAGCACTCTGGGAGGGTAAGGCAGGAAGATCCCTTGAGGTTAGGAGTCTGAGACCAGCATGAGCAAGAGGGAGACCCCCATCTCTACAAAAAATAGAAAAATTAACCAGGCGTGGTAGCATGCACCTGTAATCTCAGCTACTTGGGAGGCTGAGGCAGGAGGATTGCTTGAACTCAGGAGTTTGAGGTTGCAGTGAGCTATGATGATGCCATAGCACTTTAGCTGGGCGACAGAGCAAAACTCTATCTCAAAAAAAAAAAAAAAAACCCCTAGAAGTAAAACCTAAATCATCTGATCCACAATCTATAATTCTTTTCTGAGCCTTTAGTGTAAAGTGGCTTAACTGTTACTAGGAAAGGGAAGGAAATAGGAAGTTGACATGAACCATCAGTAGTGTGATTGATATAAGTGACCTTTTAGCTCTTTTTCAGTCTGGAAAGTCTGTGTTTCTATAAAGTGTTCTGCCAAGGGATCATGAAATATTTAGAGATGCCACAGTTTCTCCCTGTGACATAATAAACTCACAAGCATTGAAAATTCCTACTATTTAAACCCACAGTCCTAATACTGTTTCATGGGAAGAAACTGCCTAAGGAGGCTGTAATGTAATACTGCCATCTAGCATCAAAAATTTTAAATTACATAAAAATGTTAAATGCTTTCTATTGGGGGGAAAAGCATCTTCCTATTACATGCACTAGTAAATTCCTACAGAAGAGTAACAAATGTAGTCAGAAAAAAAATTATATATAATGTTTGATAACATGTTCACAACTAGGAAAAATGTCAAAATAATCCTAGAAACACCAGCTAAAATGAAATCGGGAAGTATAAGTCTCCAATTTTACTCTTTTTCAAAATTGTATTGGCTATTTGGGTCCTTTCAACTTTCACATAAATATTAGAATCATCTTATCAATTCCTGCAAATAATAAAAAACCAGCTGGCATTTCAATAGGGATTGTATTGAATTGGTAGATAATTTGGGGAGTATTGCTATGTTAACAATATTGTCTTCTGATCTGTGAACATAGATGTCTTTCCATTTATTTAGAACTTATTTCTTTCAGCAGTGTTTTGTAGTTTTCAGAGAATAAGTTTTTCACTTTTGTTAAATTTATTCCTAAGTATTCTATTCTTTTTGATGGTAACAAATGGAATTATTTTCTCAATTTCATTTTTGGATTATTCATTGCTGGTATATAGAAATACATTTGATTTTTGTATATTGCTCTTATAACTTTCACCCTTGCTAAACTCATTTGTTAGTTCTAACTTTTTAGGGAATTCCTTGGGTTATTCTATATACGGTATTACATTATCTACAAATGGTTTTATATCTTCCTTCCAAACTGAATGCCTTTTATTCCTTTTTCTTGCCCAACTTCTATGGCTGGAACCTTGGGTACAATGTTGAATAGAAATGGCAAGAGTGGATATCCCGGTCTTGTCTTGATTTTAGGGAGAAAACATTTAATCTTTTGTCATTAAATATGATATTAGCTATGGGTTTTTCATATATGCCCTCTTTCAGGTTGAGGAAGTTCCCTTCTATTCCTAGTTTGTTGAATGTTTTTATCACTAACATTGGGTTTTGTCAAATGGTGTTTCTGTGTCTATTGAGATGATCATGTGGTTTTTGTCCTTTATCTTATGACATGGTATATGACATAGGTAGAATAATACTCCCACTGAAAGATGTCCATGTTCTAGTGCCCAGAATGTATGTTATGTTACATGAGCTTGCAGATGGAATTAAAGTTGCTAATTAGTTGATCTTAAAATAGGGAGATTATCCAGATAGGCCCAATGTAATCATAAGGGTCCTTAAAAGTGGAAGTGGGTGAGAGAAGAACCATAGAGATGAGAGCATGAGGACTGTGCCCAATGTTGCACACTTTGAATAAGCAGGAATGCAGAGAATATGGTGGTCTCTAGAAGCTGGAAAAGTCAAGGAAGTAGATTCTCCTTAGAGCCTCCAAAAAAGAATGCAGACCTGTTGACAACTGATTTTAGCCCAGTGAGACTCATTTTGGAATTCTGACCTTCAAAACTGTATGATAATAAATTTGTTGTTTTTAGCTACTAAGTTTGTGGTAATTTGTTACAGCAGTAATAGGAAACAAAGACAGCATTATCACACTGAGTTTTAGATGGGTGTTAAACTAACTTTGCATTCCTAAGACAAATCCCAGTGGGTTATGGAATGTAATCCTTTCCATAGTTGCTGGATTTGGTGTGCTGGTGTTTTGTTGAGGGGTTTTGAATCTGTATTCATACGAGATCTTGGTCCATAGTTTTCATTTTATGTGATGTGTTTGTCTGGCGTTGGTGTCAGGGTAATACTGGCCTCACAGAATGAGCTGAGAAGTGTTCCCTCTTCTTTTATAGCTATTCCAGCTTTGTATGCTTGCTGTGTACATGTCTTTGTCCACCCTTTTACTTTCAACCTATTTGAAACCTGTATTTAATCTAGATTTCCTCTATAATAGCTGATGATTTTTTTTTTTTTTTTTTTTTGAGACACAGTGTCACTTTGTTGCCCGGGCTAGAGTGAGTGCCGTGGCGTCAGCCTAGCTCACAGCAACCTCAGACTCCTGGGCTTAAGCAATCCTACTGCCTCAGCCTCCCGAGTAGCTGGGACTACAGGCATGCGCCACCATGCCCGGCTAATTTTTTCTATATATATTTTAGTTGGCCAGATAATTTCTTTCTATTTTTAGTAGAGACGGGGTCTCGCTCTTGCTCAGGCTGGTCTCGAACTCCTGACCTTGAGCGATCCACCCGCCTCAGCCTCCCAGAGTGCTAGGATTACAGGCGTGAGCCACCGCGCCCGGCCTTGATGATATTTTTATGATCATAAATAAAACTGCATTTATCTTCTCGCTGCTTTTTTAAAAAAGTTGATGTTAACCTTGGTTTTCCAGATGATAATAACTTGTCATTTCAATACACTCTGGTTCTCTTGCTGACAATAAACCTTGGTATTTTGCTTTTTTTTTTTTTTTGCTCAAAATAAAATTTAGTAACCATATCTGTTAGACCCACTTTTTTTTTTCTACTGGACTGTGAAAGCTATAAGTCTAGGAACCACTAAATTAGAGAATTTTTAAGATTAGAGATATGATGTACATATGACATAGGTTATATCTATGGAAACAAGTTTGTTAAACTTATAATTTTTAAGGTAATAAAATTTTATCAGTATTTTTGCTTTAATTCAGATTTTTAAAAGGCATTCTAAAACTGACTTTGCAAAAGAGATAGAAACCATATCAAAATCACGATTATACATTGTGAAAAGTTGGAAACCATCTAAATATCCAATAAGAGGTTACAGTAAGCCTCTATTTCAAAAAAAAAAAGGTTATAGTCATGCCACTGCACTCCAGCCTGGTTGACAGAGCAAGACCCTGTCTCAAAAACAGATGTCCAATAATATAAACTGGTTAAATTACAATGTATTCATATAATAGTTATTTATTAAAAGTCATGGGCCGGGCGAGGTGGCTCACGCCTGTAATCCTAGCACTCTGGGAGGCCGAGGTGGGCGGATCGTTTGAGCTCAGGAGTTCGAGACCAGCCTGAGCAAGAGAGAGACCCCATCTCTACTAAAAATAGAAAGAAATTATATGGACAGCTAAAAATATATATAGAAAAAATTAGCCGGGCATGGTGGTGCATGCCTGTAGTCCCAGCTACTCGGGAGGCTGAGACAGGAGGATCGCTTGAGCCCAGGAGTTTGAGGTTGCTGTGAGCTAGGCTGACGCCACGGCACTCACTCTAGCCTGGGCAACAGAGTGAGACTCTGTCTCAAAAAAAAAAAAAAAAAAAAAGTCATGGTTTATAATAGTATTGAACAGAAATGGAAAAATGCTCAACTATAGGTCAACTTGCCACATTTTATTATGGTAAATGTTTCCTCTTCTAACGCTTTGGGGATGTTGTAGCTTCTGAAAGTGGTTTCACACACCTGCTGGCTTTCCTTAATCCTTTGTAATATTCCCTTTATTAAGCCCTGTTCAGTCACCCCACTATAGTGTATCATCTATTTCCTGCTAAGACCCTGAAAAAGGTTATACACAGGTTAATGGTGAAATTATGCTGGTACTCTCTGGTTGGTGAAATTGAGATTAAATTACAGAGAAAATAACAAATGCCTATTTTTAAAAAAGTATTATTATGATAGGTGCACTATACCTAATAATAGTGATGGCTATCATTAATTATTAGTGAGTTACTCAGTTGTATACTGTGCTTTATATATCATCTCATTTAATCCTTTAAATAACTCTATGAGATATAATAGTTATCATCTCTCCCAGTTTATACATGAGGAAACACTATATATTTTTGATTATTGTGAATTAATATATTGTCATTTTCTTTTATAGATCATTCACGAGAAGTCTTGGAGCAATTAGTAGGCCCAAACAAACTTAAGCAAGTGACATGGACTGTTTATTGATGGTATTGAAGCTTATCAAAGCTATGAAAGTTTATGAAAACTACTTTCCCAGGAAATGGTCTGTAGAGATTTATGTTCCACTTAATTTAACACTATTTTATTATTTTATTGTCTTAAGCTATAGCTGTCAGAGAACCAGCTAAATGTCAGTATATACATGGTTTGTGCTTTGAAGTTAAACAAGACTCTCAAACATTTTAATGGTGTTATTATTCTATATCTGTTGGATGAGTCATTTTTGAAATAGTAATCCTAGCATGAACTCTGATATGGGCATGGGGGGATTGAGTTTTGTTTCTTAAATAACAAAGTTTTAAATTATCTGTTTTCCCTCAAGATTTTCTTCTCCTACATAGGTATTTGAGCTGTTGTAAGAGAAATTTGCCAATATGGATAAAGTTTAGGAGAATTCTAAGTAAAAATATTTCTAAAGGCAAAATTACCTTCCTAATTATTTTTTGGCTCTTACGTCCCTGAAGTATTTAAATGTCCATTTGCCAAAAGCACAGCTGAACATCAGGCCTGTTAATTCTTCTCAGAATTTATATATTTCTTTGTTTCATTGAAATGAAGTGATTTATTAGCCATTCAGCATATTAATAATACCGAGGCCCTTGCCCAAGCACTTAATTCACTGATTTTTATGGCTACTCTTCCCAAATACATTTTATCCATCTGTAAACTTTTCTTCCTCAGCAAAATGGCATTCAGAAATGTATAAAAATGAATAAATACAGAATATCATTACAGAGATTGTATTCTTGAAGCTCTATTGAGTTCACATTTTCACATTTTGAAATAAACAGCAAAGGCCTTAGTTTTCAAATGAAAACTCTTTGGTAATCACAAAATTATCTGACACATACCATGCTGAAACTAACGCCTAATTTAACATACTCCCTGTGCCATGAGCCTGTCTCACTGGGACTGTCTTAAAGATTTCTTATTTTACCTCTGATGTAGTAAAAAACAGGGAAAAGAATGGTATGGTAAGTTTCTTGTACATGTTTAGTGGGAGGGGACATATTCAACTCCATTTTTTGTCCCTACTATTTATAAATGTTGTATGTTTATAGTGTGAATATATATATTGCCACTACAAAGGTGGTATATATGCATATATGTGTAAAATAGGTAAGGCCTGTTCTATCTACGAAACTTTTCTAAAGACAAATTCAATAAAATTTAATATTGAATGTCTAACCAAGTCAATAGCATTTTCGTCTTTTCACAGAAACTAGTTTCAAGATCTAAGGTGTGAGCTTCTTAGGGTCTATAAAAGATTTATCTTCCTAAATAACTTTATGGTTTGATCTTATTTTGTATTGCTAGTTATATTGCTATTTCTCACCACCCTGTTTAAAATATCAGTACCCCATCCTAGACCCAGTACTCCTTACCAGCCTTACCTCTTTATTTTTCTCCTTACTATCTGTCACCAGGTGATACCTGTTTTATTTTATCTGTCTCTCCACCCTAGAATATAATTTCATGAAGACAAATATTTATCTCTTTTTTTTCCTCATTGCTGTATTCCCAGTGCCTAGAAATAGTGCCTGGTACATAAGCACTCAAATATTCACTGAATAAATGAACAGAAAAGAAGTAAAAGAGGTAAGAAACAAAAGTAATGCCCAGAGTTCCAGTGTCCAGTCTAATTTATATTTTCCAATGTAAAGAGATTGGAAGTCATTGCTCCCATCTTCACAAGAAAAAAAGCTGAATAAACTGAAAAATCAACTTTATAGTGATGTCAAAGGGAAAACCAATGCCTCACAAACTGGGAAGACAGATGAAAACAAAGAATCACAGCAGAAGCCTGCTGCTGGAGCCAGTACCAACAAAACACTTAAACTATAATTCATGAGTTGCTGGAGGCTCTGTGTGGATAAACTTGGGAGTTCAAAACTCCAGGGGTCTATAAATGTTACCCAACCATGTGGTAACCCTGGAGTCACTCTGAACCTATTCTGATTCTGGGGGCTGCCTGATTCACAAATCACTCCTTGCTCAATTAAATGCCCTTCAATTAAAAAAAAAACAAAAAACACAAAAAATTCCAGCTGGGCGCGGTGGCTCATGCCTGTAATCCTAGCACTCTGGGAGGCCGAGGCAGGAGGATCACTCGAGGTCAGGAGTTCAAGACCAGCCTGAGCAAGAGCGAGACCCCATCTCTACTAAAAATAAAAAGAAATTAGCTGGACAACTAAAAATATATAGAAAAAATTAGCAGGGCATGGTGTCCCCGGCCTGTAGTCCCAGCTACTTGGGAGGCTGAGGCAGGAGGATCACTTGAGCCCAGGAGTCTGAGGTTGCTGTGAGCTAGGCTGATGCCACGGCACTCTAGCCCTCTAGCCCGGGCAACAGAGTGAGACTCTGTCTCAAAAAAAAAAAAAAAAAAAAAAGTTGATTCACTGACTTGTAATAAACTTAGACTTCCCAAGTTCAAGAATCACAAGGAAGGAAATTCCAAGATCCTCTGCAACTCCAGCTCCAAAAATCCCATCTAATTATCCTATTTTCCTGTCTAAGCAACAACTTGCCCTTAATTCTTTTTCTGCATTTCTGCTGTATGACTCTAATTCTGATCATATCTCCCTGGTATCCTAATCCCGGGACAGCATATAATATTAGAAAGCATAGAATGCAAGTGTCATAAACAATTCCAAAGCAGTCTATAAGAACGCGAGGGTACGTTAGAAAGGCTGCATTTGATGTTTCACTTGTAATATTGTTCATATAATGAGAACAGTTACATGGCTGGATACTTTCCAGAAAGCCCTTGTGTAGTGGTGGTATTTAGTTTTAAATTAGAGAATAGGAAATACAGTACATGTAATTAGTATGAAATTCTAAGACCCAAAAGTAAAAACTAGGTCTCCCTCCACCACCCAGTCCACAAGCCATTTGGTTCCCTCTCAGAAGGCAACAATTGTTACCAGTTTATTTATCTTTCCAGAGATATTCTATGTATACTGCAAGCAAGTATGTATTTTATTAATATATACATACATGGCTAGGTAAATATATACATTTTTATAAAAATAGTGGCATAATATACATATTCTTCTTCACATTATTTTTCACTTAGGTAACAGTGTTTTTATTGATAACATCCTGACAACCTGGGGGCATGTACTGGTGGCATAACCAATTTCTAGCTAACCTTAGTAAACCATAAAGAGGAATCACAAGGTGTCATAGCACAGAGTATGTAGGAAATTCTAAAATCTTTATTTTTCTCTGTGATTGTTCATTGAGGCCCTACTATGTACTACATACTATATTAGGCACCTTATACTTTCATTTAGTACAATAACTCTTTGAGGTAAGGTTTATTGAGTTTTATTACTATTTTCTAGATGAGAAGATTAAAGCTTCAAGAGCTTAACTAGCCCAAAATCCTGGCTAGAAAGTGACAGGGTTGCCTGACTCCAAAGCCCATGTACTCTGTTACCATACCACTTTGATCTTTACAAATAACTTCTTAAAAATACAGTATTCTTATAAGCCAGGTACAGTGGCACAAACCTATAGTCCCAGCTACTGGGGAGGCTAAGGCAGGAGGATTGCTTGAGCCCAGGAGTTTGAGGCTGCTGTGAGCTATGATCATACCTGTCAGTAGCCAGTGTACTCCAGCCTGGGCATCATAGTGAGACCACATCTCAAAAAAAAAAAAATCTTCTATATTTTGTATTTTGTTTGTTTAATTCAAAGATACATTACAGTTGTCCTTAACTATAGAAACAGATTCAGCTAGAATATCTAACTCATCTCCACTACTTAAATTACATGTTACCACCACTGAAAATTGCCTTCTATCGTAATATTCCCATAGCCGTAAAACTAGGGGAAAAATTGCAGATAGAGAATTTGTATAATTAGCAAGCATGGAAATGCAGAACTAGTTATGTGACAAAGGCTGACACAAATTTAAACCTTCATATTTGGAAACAAGATTTGCCATTTAACAGTAATTGGATTCTTTAAAGTGGAGAATATCTCCCATGAAGAAAACTTCTAGGGGTAAATCCAAACATAACTATATTCATACTTGGAAGCACTTTGACAACTCAAGGCTGAAAATCCCACACTGTGCTTGTCGTCAGTCCATTGTTTTCCTGCCTGGTAGGCTCTGGAAGTGAATATTCCACCACTTTGTGCAGCTGATGCTGAATGCTGTGTCCGCTGAACTGGGGCCTCCCAGGGTCACCAATCAGTACCCGAGTTCTGTAGGTCCAGAAGCAATTCTTCAGCCACTGATGAAGACTATCTGCAAGGCTCTCATCATAAAACATATCTCCAAGAACAACAAGGTCCCACTTCTCTTGTTCCAAATCCAAAATGTTTTTGGTTAAAATGGGCAAAGGATTCAGTCGGTTCAATTCACAATTTAGTGTAATAGCCATTCCTGCAACTTTAAAAAAGCATATAATGATTGATATATGGTAGGCTGTTATAATTCCCTATTGACTAATTTAAATAATTTAGAAAATCTCCTAACAATATGGGTTTTTTTCCCCTTTTTAAAAAGTTGAAAGGTTTCTTTTTTTAGGTAAACAATCTAAAGTTTATGGCAATATAAGCCATATACTGTAATTTCTGAATATATGACAAGATATCCTAAAAACAAAACAAACCAAAATACCTACAAACATTGGGATTTTAGGAACATTTGCTTATTTCAAACCAAGAGTTTTTTTTTTTTTTTGAGACAGAGTCTCACTCTATTGCCCAGGCTAGAGTGAGTGCCATGGCGTCAGCCTAGCTCACAGCAACCTCAAACTCCTGAGCTCAAGCGATCCTCCTGCCTCAGCCTCCCGAGTAGCTGGGACTACAGGCATGCACCACCATGCCCGGCTAATTTTTTCTATATATATTTTTTAGCTGTCCATATAATTTCTTTCTATTTTTAGTAGAGATGGGGTCTCACTCTTGCTCAGGCTGGTCTCGAACTCCTGAGCTCAAACGATCCGCCCACCTCGGCCTCCCAGAGTGCTAGGATTACAGGCGTGAGCCACCGCGCCCGGCCTCAAACCAAGAGTTTTGTTTTTTTTACTGTGGACAAGGAAACGAGTCTTGGGCTTGAGCATGACAACAAATTAGAAATGAGACCCCTGTATAAAATACAGATCTTCAAGGGCTATATCCTCAGTAAAAGGGTGGACCAGAATAAAATCAGATAAAATAAAAACTTGTCTCACCTGGAGTTCTGTTGGAATAAAAATCTCCCCTAGAGATCCCCACTTGGGTTTGGGATCAAATAAACACTATTTCAGGAAATTCCTAGCCCAGAAATTAACGTAAGTGCTTCCTGGTTGGTATACTTCCAGGATGTCTGGCAGATACAAATGCAAATCCTCTTGGGAAAAATGTACCATCAACTCAGGCCTCAGAGGATTCCTGCAAATAATGTCCCACTGAACAAAAATTCATAATATCAGATTACAAAAAAAAAATCAGATGGCAATAAGCTATCACATTGAGGTATGTATACATACTTATCCCAGAAAGAGAAAAAAAGATGAGCTTTAAATATTTTTGAATACGAATACTTACTAGGGTCTATGTCATTGGCCAAGATCCTTGATGCTCCACTCATCTTAGCAGCAATAGCTGTGGCCCCACATCCACTCCCCAGATCTAATACAGATTTCCCTCTGACAACATCAGGATGATCCAGAAGATACCTACATTATAAAGAAAGGAGAAAACACGGGAACAGGGTTAGAAAGGGAAACTATACAACAAAACAACCAAAAAAATATTGCTAACGTGTTCTAAATAAGAAAGCAAGAAGACTTTTGCTCTGGTTTTTGTAGGGGCAGGAGAATGAGGAGTTGGAGGGGGCTGAAAAGAGAAAGGATCTGTAGCAGCTTTAAAGGTTCCCATTTCAAGAGGGCAGTACCTAGACAGGGCTTGGCCTCCTGGCCAGTAGATTGCCCAGTAAGGATCACCGTGGGGCCACAGGTCAGCTCTTTCCCACCAGAACTTGCACCTGGGGGTCAAAAGCCGCAACTGGATTTCGGGGGTGAGGCTGCCACTGCTGGTGACTTCAGTGTTCTCCTCCAGGAAAGCTCTCATCTCAGGGTCCAAAAAGCTTCCAGCTCCTCTCCAGGAACAGCAGGCCCAGGGAGACAAAGGAGGACGTCTCATAGCCTGCAGAAGGAGACCACAGCAGTTCCTGCGAGCTTTCCAACCTACACTCAAAGCCATTAGGACTTTTCCTAAACACAGGTTCTGTCAATGTTGTTGTTGACAAGGACTGCTCCTCATGGGGGAAGAACAAGGTCTGTCTTTCAACTCTATCTCAACTGGAATTTCTGGATCTCTAAAAAAACAAACAAACAATACTAAAAATTCCAAGGCTGACCAACATTTCCAGATCTTATTACATAATAAGAGAAAATATTACAGTGTAAGTTCTATATCTGATGATTCACAAGTACAAGTTCATTTCAGATGGAAGCTTTGGTGCATCAATGTGGGGAAATCCAATCTTTTAAAATGATGCATTTTCTCAAGAGAATCGTTTTAATAATTTAGAAGAAATATATAAGCATTTGATTTTTGAGAGAATCCTCGAGAAAATGCCTGCTACATAAAATAAGATACACAGTCATCCCGCAGTATCACAGGGGATTGGTTCTAGGACCACCCCAACCATACTAAAATCCAAGGATGCTCAAGTCCCTTATATAAAATGGCATAGTATTTGCATATAAACTATACACATCCTCCCATAAACTGTACTCTTTTCATTTCAAAGTATTACAGAGTACAAACAATTTTAGTTACATGGATCAGTTCAATACACTCTATTAATACTTTAAATCATCTCTAGATTACTTATAATAATTTTGAGGGTGGGGAAGATAAAAGAAAATAGATTACTTATAATACTTAATACAATGTAAGTGCTATGTAAATAATTGTTATCCTGTATTTTTTGTATTATTTTTATTGTTGTATTATTATTTTATATTGTTATTATTACATTGTTTATGTTGTTATATAGAAGGTTGATCATACCTTTAAAGTTCTTTCATGCATTTAACAAATCACTTACTTTTAAGCAGGCATGCTTGGCAACTGTGAAGAAAATAAACAAAAGTTCTCCGTCTTCAGGAAGTTTACATTCTAGTGGTGGGAAAGAGCAGTTAAGGCAAACAGTTTTAGCCAAGAGTTGTGGGAGTTAACAAACTATAAGTGTCTACTGGCAGAGATATACAAATTATACTAACTACACTATTTCATTAAAGATTGTCATATCATAAAACAATCGAGTTTCAGATTTTTTCTTTAAAAAGAAATCTTATGGATTTAATTGTAATAAAATAACATCAACTCCCAAATCTTTTTCGGTAAATACCTCTGATGATTCAATTTTACTAAGCCTGGACTGAAAAGATTTGTCCCAATAGAAAAACACCACCTTGACAAATATAAGTGGGAATGAGGAACAGCAATTTAAACACAAATTATACACCCAGGTGTTTGGGACCTCTGATCTGTTCTTTACAAATGTTTTAAATACTCTTACATCCACCCAAGTATTGAGCGAAGGGGTCTAAAACTCAACTGCCTACAAGGGACCAGACACCAGAATTGAGTGAGGCAGGCTGGTTCAAAGGTGGCTGTGGCAAACTGGAGACTGTTTCTAAACAGTCCAAAGGGGCCAGGCAGGAACGTGTTGCCAGATCTTCCACTTTCTTAAAATAATCCAGAAATCCAGATATTTACACATTAGCTCCTGCTTTTGAACACTGGCGACTCATTCAAATAGCAAATCGCAGAGCAGGCCAACACGCAGGTCAGGTCCACTAGTCTGTAAACGCCTGGTAGACAGTCAGTGGGGTAGTTACCACACGTTTATGCCCTGGGGATCCCAGAAGTCTCTAAGAGCCTGACATCCCACTAGACTAATTCTGTCACGCAGCTTTGGGCCATCCCTTGAATCATACAAGCCTAAGGTTTAAAATTAAAACAGAGCAAACATGAGATTATTTTGGATTTGGACACCATGCCATTTAGACAGACGCTTCCCTCTGCCTCCCCAGCTCCAATGAGGCATCAGTTACGATGTGTGTGATTAAGTGGTGGACACTTGGTTGGTATCAATATTAACAGATAAGGAAAGATGATGGGATAAAAAGGGTTAAGTTCCAAAAAGTGTTTCTGACCCCTTTATTTTCCTGCAAAGGACGACAGGACCGATTCTTCAAGGGGCAGACACAGGCTTGCTCATTTCCTCACCTGGCTTTGCTGACACCGCGCTCGCAAGTAGAGCACAGGGCACGTCTACCACTCGCCCTTGCAGTCTTTCCGCGCACTCTTTACGGCCGCGCGAGGGGGTCTCGCTTCCGTAGACGCGAGCTGGCACGAGAGGCGGGGCTGGGGGCGTGGCCTCGGGGCGGGGCGGGGCTGCGGGAGGCGGGGCGGGAGCCTGACCCGCGCGGCCCCGCCCCGCCCGCCCTCTCCCGAGGTGGCGGTTTCCTGTCCCCTACACTTTCTTAAAGGGGCAGAAGTGTGAAACCCAAGGGCGTCCTCACCTCACTTAGAAAGTAAGGGAATGTTAAATGTGTGCAATGTTTGTCGAATTCTGATTTCTAAAACGTTCATTCTGAAAGTATGTACGTGAACATCTACTATGTGCCAGTCAGGCTTCTAGGCACTGGGCATAGTATGGTGAGCAAAATAGACACGGTGTAAGCCCTTTATGGTGCTTGCATTCAGCTGCAATTAAGTCATAATGAATGTCCCAATAGTTTTCGTGAATGCACTACCTAAATCTATTGGCAGCCTATATCGCTCAAGTCTGGATCCGTGTATCTACCTTTCAGCTGCACTCAGGTATCTTACTGGCCCCTCAGCACTCCAAAATTAACTCACCATCTCACCTGACAACAATTAAAACCTGCTCTGGCGAGCCAGAGAGAGAAAAAATTGCCCAAAACTAAAAAGAAATGGGCAAACAAATGAAGGAGCTCAGGAAATTTCACCCCAAAATATGACTCCGTGGTATAAAGAGTATTTTGGATTACAGGCCCTTCCGCATTCAAAAAGCACTGTAGGGGGCTTTCCCTCTATCTGCGTAACCCTGGACTGACTGATCAAAAGATCAAAGGGGACAACTGACTTCTCTTCCTCTCCCAGTAACCTCTCCTGTATTGCAGGAAAGAGGATCAAGAATGCAACCAGACCTGGCTGAAATCATTTAAATATAATACCTATGCCTCAGGTTAATTTAATTTGCAAAGAGAATCATTTACAAGTCAATCTGTTTCCCCCATCTATTTGTCCTCCCTAGCACCATTTGTCACCTCTAAACAAAATTATCTGTATTCCTCATTTTCCCCCCTCCCCTAAAAGGCAGGTATAAAAATATCTGGGTCCCACTTGGATATTGAGGAAGCACTCTGTGATTCTCCTCATGCGCATGGTAAATAGAATGCACTGGCAGCTGCCTGTTCAAAATCAGAATCTGTCACTTGGGTTCTCTGATCCTTCCATGGGTTTAACAGGTTTCTGGCTTTCCATGTGTGGATGGAAAAACCCAAACTCCGAAATAATTTAAAGAGATTTATTCTGAGCCAAATTTGAGGACCATGCCCAAAGCCACACCCAAGAAGCCTTGAGCAAGTGGACTCGCTGTGGGCTGTGGTTGGGTTACAGTTTTGTTATATACATTTCAGGGAGACAGGGGTTACAGGTAAAGTCATAAATCAATACATGGAAGGCATACATAGGTTTGGCCCAAAAAGGCTGGACATCTTGAAGAAGGGGGCGGGTGGCTGGGGGGAGGCTTACAAGTCATAGGTGGGTTTAGGGATTCTTTAGTTTACAGTTGGCTGGAAGACTTAGGCTTTGTCTAAAAGACCAGGAGTCAGGGGAAAGGAATTAAGATAAGGGTCTTCTATCTTTCATGATGTTTCATGTGATGCTATACTGGAATCAGGTTGGGAAATAAACCACATTATATTGGGTTAACAAAACCTGTTTAATGAGATTTTATCATTTATAGGCATAAGTCACCACCAGTCCCCCTTAGAATTTTTTTGGGCAAAAGAAAAGATCAGAGTTCAGAACCCAAGGTCTTGGCTTAATAAACCACAACTGAGTGACTCTCATTTTGCAGCCACTTATTATTTAAGTTAACAACGTATTGGGAAGATTTAATGAGATACACATGCTTAGCGCAGTTCCTGTCATATAATGAGTGCTGGTAAGTGTGCTATCATAGTGATAATCATTCTGGCAACACAGGTAGTGTTGATAAGGAGCAGGACTGGAGGCTAAAGATCAAGTTTTCAGCTAAGGTTGAGAGCATCAGATTCAAGTTTTAGAAAAATGTTTTAAGCTGCAGGTAGCAAATAGTTTAGAGGGAGGCAGGACTGAAGACAGGATGACCGCACAGTGGAAGATATTATGGGAATCCAAGCAAGCCATAATGGAGGCAGAGCTAAGGTGATTGCAGCAGGGACGAAAAGAATTGTTAACATCTGAAAATGCTCAAGGACAGGCTATTAGCAGGGCTTGGAGACTTATTAAATAAACTTGCTAAGGTAATAGGTTAGTTGATGTGTCAGGCAATAGGGTAGTATTATGCTGATGCGGGTCTTCCGTGAGGGGTGGGGGTCTCAGGTGACTGCTGTGCCAAGTAATAGATGGGGGTTTTCCTTATCATAACTACAGGGATAGCCAACCTAAGGGCAAGATGATGGCTTTTCTTCCTCAACTCGACCTGCTTCTACTCTTAACCACCATGCTATCTGGTAGTATCTGCCATCTAGTGGTATTGCAGTATGGTTTTAATTTGCATTTCCCCATGACTAACAATGTTAGAGCATCTTTTCATGTATTTATTTGCCACCCACATATCTTTTTTGATAAAGTGTCTATTCAAATTGAGTCTCGTTTTATTTTATTTTTTTGAGACAAGGTCCCCTGATCTACAGTGCAGTGGTGCAATCAGAGCTCACTGCAACCTGCTTAAAACCCCCTCCAGCTGCCCAGGCCTTCAATGATAGAGCCAAATTCCTGCTCACAGCTTTCCAGGCCCTTAGTGATCAGTCTGTACTTATCTTTCCTGACTCCTTTCAGAACCCTCCTCTTCTCCCCTCAGCTACCCTTGTTCTCCTCCCATGGGACCTTGTTCTCTCACCCTAGGCCTTTTTTAAGACAGAAAGCTGCCACCACCAGGACCGCCCATACACACCCCTGCTTCCTGTCCCCAACCACCTCCTTCTCCCTCAGAACTCAGCTCCGGGTTAAGGTCCTTCGAAAAGCTTTCCCCAGCGCTCTGACACACACCAATCCTCATATTTTCATAGCTTCCTACGGGCCTGTCCCACAAGACTATTAAGCAGAACTGTCATTGCCTGGCTCCCCTGCTGACTTGGAGGAAGACCGTCTCATTCCTCTTCTCCTCTAGCACAGTAGCCACTCGATACATCCTGTTAAACGGAAAAAAAAAAAAAAAAAAAGCAAATAAATGAGTAGAGTAACAAACATTGCATATCAGTCTCTTCTTTTTTTTTTTTTGAGACAGAGTCTCACTCTGTTGCCCAGGCTAGAGTGAGTGCCGTGGCGTCAGCCTAGCTCACAGCAACCTCAAACTCCTGGGCTTAAGCGATCCTCCTGCCTCAGCCTCCCGAGTAGCTGGGACTACAGGCATGCACCACCATGCCCAGCTAATTTTTTTGTATATATATTTTTAGCTGTCCATATAATTTCTTTCTACTTTAAGTAGAGACGGGGTCTCGCTCTTGCTCAGGCTGGTCTCGAACTCCTGAGCTCAAACGATCCGCCCGCCTCGGCCTCCCAGAGTGCTAGGATTACACAGCACTTTTTTTTTTTTTAATTTTTTAAATTTTATTTTATAAAATAAAATTCTTTCTTAAATTTTATTTTTAACAGCTTGATTGAGGCATAATTGTACAATAAACTTCACATGTTTAAAGTATACAATTTGATGTTCTGACATATATAGATTCTGTGAAACCAAAGTCAAGACAGTGAACACATTCGGTGCCCTCGTGTGATCCCTTCTCCGGTCCTTCCCCACTCGGCCCATCGCCAGGCAGCCACCCATCTGCTTTCTGTCACTACAGTTTGTATTTTCTACATGTTTATATACATGCAATTATTCAGTTTGTGTTTTTTCGTCTCATTTCTTTCACTTGCCTTTCACTCTCAATTATTTTGAGATTCATCCATGTTGTTTTCTGCATCAATAGTTCACTCCTTTATATTGCTAAGTAGTGTTTCATTGTGTGTGTGTATATATATATATATATATATAAAACTGGTTTATCCATTTATCTGTTAATGGACATTTGTGTTCTTTCTTTTACTATTACAAATAAAGCTGTTATAAATATTTGAGTGCAAATCTTTGTATGGATATATGCTTTCTTTTCCTTTGGATAAATATAACACTTAGGAGTGGAATGGCTAGATCATGTGGTAGGTGTATGGTTAAGTACAAGTTTTTCCCCAAATGGTTGTATCATTTGACATTCCCACCATTATTAGTGTGTTAGAATTCCGTTGCTCCACATCCTTGCCAACACTTGTCTATCTTTCTCATTACAGCCATCCTAGTAGGCCTGACGTGGTTTTAATTCACATTTCTCCAATGACTAACAATGTTTGATCATTTTCTTATGTATTTATTTGCCATCCACACATATTTTTAGATAAAGTATCTATTCAAATTGTGTCTCATTTTATTTTACTTTTGTTAGGTTTAAAGAATTCACGCTCGCCAAACTTCCAACCAAACCTCCTATAGAACCCATCCGTCTCCCTTTCCTAGGGGTGTATTAGGCACACGGCCTTTGCCAGACCCCTAGGGAGATACAGGAATGAAATGCAAAAGGAGCGCTTACTTTCCTTACCCCTCCTGATTAGGACTAAGCTTATCCCTTCTGGCTGTTCCCTAGCGAGACAAAAGAATGGAATGCAACAGGGGAACTTACTTTCCTTATCCCTCAGAGTTGTTTGAAAAGTATTTACTCCTCCCAGAAAAACACTCTATAAAAACCCAAGGCTCCCCGCTTTTCTCTCCTGGATGCCTTTTTCAGCCTCCAACGTTCTGTACCCAGATGCTCAAAATAAACATTTTGCTAAACATGAGGCTTCATGTGTCTCTCTCCCTGCTCCCGACTTAACAATTTTATTTTTTGAGACAAGGTCTCACTCTGTCCCCCAGGCTAGAATGCAGTGTCTCAATCATAGCTCACAGCAACCTCAAACTCTTGGGCTCAAGCAATTTCCCTAGCTCAGCCTCCCCGAGTAGCTAGGACTCCAGGTGCTCAGGCAATTTTTAAACTTTTTATAGACACAGGGTCTGGCTATATTGTCCAGGCTGGTCTCAAACTCCTGGGGTTAAGCAATCCTCCCACCTCAGCCTCCCAAAGTGGTAGGATTACAGGTATGAGCCACCACACCCAACCCTTGTCTCATTTTAAATCCAAATTGTTGCATTTTTTTTTCATCTTTGTCCCAGCAAGGCTCTCCTGTCCACACGGCGAAGCCAGCGGGCCAAGCAGGGAGCTTGGGAGCCCCTCACATACACCCAGTGCCAGGCCACCAGCCAATGCTTCCCTTCCCTCACCCTAGACAGCCCCACCTGAGCTCCTCAGACACAGCAGGGGTCCACTTTTTTTTTCTTTTTTCTTTTCTTAGAGTATATAATGGTTAATTCTGTGTGTCAGCTGGACCAGGTTGTGAGGGACCCAGATATTTGGTGTAACATTCCTCTGGGTGCTTCCGTGAGGGCATTTCTGGATGAATTTAACATTTGAACCAAGCAGAGTGCCTTCCCTCCTGTGGGTAAACCTCATTCAATCGGCTGAAAGCTTGAATAGAAGAAAAAGGCTGCCTTTCCCGTGAGTAAGAGAGAATTCCTCCTGCCTGACTGACTTTGAACTTGCACACAGCTTTTTTCCTGCCTTGGAACTCGAAAAGAAACCCGGGCTCTTCCTGGGTCTGCAGTCTGTGGGCCTTCAAACTGGAACCACCCCACGGGCTGCCCTGGTTTCCCGTGTGCTGACTCACCCTGCAGATACCGGCACTTGCCAGCTTCCGGAATGTCGTGAGCCAATTTCTCATAGTAAATCTCTCCCCCCACCCCCCCATGCATACATACATGCTATAGATACCGTTTCTCTGAAGAACCCTGACTAACACAGGCCACTTCAACAAGGATTTGCAACATGCACGGTGCCCCTGCCCCCACCACGTTTTGCAGCGCGGGTAGCTAGAACCCCAGGTTTTAGAACAGACATGAAGGCTGCTGGTGAATGGGTGGGACCAGAACACAGAAGCTGTCTCAGGTATGAGGTGCTCCTTGACCTGGCCAAGTACTGCTACACGCTGCAGGGGCTGTTTCCCTCCCAGCCAGCCCTGCGGCTAATGGGGCATCACCTACGCCAGTGATCCAAGCCACCCTCCGGCGCTCTTGATGGAACCAATATTTATGGCTTGGACTTTTTTTTTTTTTTTAAGCCAGGCAAATTTAGCAGTGGGGGGTTGTATACCAATTTTAGTGACTCTAATGTGAATAAGTTCTGATAACCCACTACCATCAGACCAGCCAACTTGGACATGTTTTATATTTGCTAAAGCGTGTCCCATGGGGGTATATTGGGAACATGGAAACCTTGGCTATAATGTATAATAATGGCCATCAGAGAAAAGTATCCCCAACTAGCTCAGTTGTCAACAACTCTCTGTTGAGAATCTGTTAAGGGCAGACATTGTAGGAGAAACAAAAATGAGTAAGACTTGGTGCTTACCTTCATGGAGCTTTAATATGAATCTCAATAGTTTCAGAATATGCCTTATGCTACAAAATAAGTTCTGTCAAAGAGCAGAGCACGGTGGCTCTAAAGTCAAACTGTCCCACCACTTAATAGCTCTGTGAGCTTGATTAAGTGACTTAACCTCTCTGTGCTTCAGTGCCATTGGCTGTAAAACGAGATAACAAGAAGTACCGACTTCATAGGGGTGTGGTGAGGATTAAATGAATCAATGCACATAAACTTCTTAAAGCAAGGCCTGCAACATAGAAAACATTCAATCAATAGTAATAATAGTTATTATTTAAACTATCCACAAATATTATATCCCTGTATGGTCAAATTTTTATAAATTTAGCACAGGAAGTCCTCATCTCTTGGTTATTTCAGGAGTTGGAGTGTATCTTTACACAGAAACATTGTGATAGATGATGCTTCATTCCCAGGCCCTAAAACAAAAGGCTCCTTTAAGCCACGTTATCACTTAAGGCTTGCAGTTTACAGTTTAAAGACACATTTAAAGCCGTTCTGTGGTAATAGCAGAAAATAAAAGGGAACATTTCTGATAAAACCAGAACCAGTAGCTTTGTGTTTATCTTGAAAGTTGGCATTTGAAGAAAAATAGGGCAGATTCTAAAAGGATGAAGAGGAATATGGCAATTTGTGACAAGATGGAAAGAAACGTGAGTACTTGAAAGGTTTTAGAATTTGACACTCTAGTTTTTTTAGAAAGTCTGATTTCACTTTGGGACTTATCTGGCTCCCCCCACCCCCCGCCGCCCCCCGCCAGCCATTATTAGAAGTGGTTTTGCACCTGTACATGGAATTAAAAGACAGAGACAGAAGAGGACAAAAGGACATTATATATTTCTTAAAATGATGTGTATACATGTGGGAGAAAAAACTGTCCAGAATGGAATTAACTCCAAAGTCAGCAGTCCTGGACTTTCATACTTTCAACTATTGAATTTTTATTTATTTATTTATTTGTTTGTTTATTTATTTATTTAGAGACAGGGTCTCATTCTGTTGCCCAGTCTGGAGTACAGTGGCATGATCACAGCTCACTGCAAACTCCAACTCCTACTCCTGGGCTCAAGTGATCCTCCTGCCTCAGCCTCCCGAGTAGCTGGGACTACAGGTGTGCAACACCACACCTGGCTAATTTTTTCTTTTTTGTTGATATGGGGTTTCACTGTGTTGCTTAAGCTGGTCTTGAACTCCTGGGCTCAAGCCATCCTCCCACTTCGGCCTCCCAAAGTGCTGGGATTACAGGTGTGAGCTGCCACTCCCAGCCGGCAATTGCACTTTTATAACCTGTATATAGCAAACACTGGTACCCAGCAATACAGTATACAGTACAATGTCATTGTTTGGCATTGTTTGCCATTAATACTTTAGTCTGTTTTCCCTTATTTTAATTAAAAGAGGGGAGAAAATTTAAAAAATAAAAATAATATGTGACCACAGAAATAAAATACAATTGAGACAGAGATTACTCTCAGAGGAGCACATCCTAAGTCTCAGTCCAGTATCCACTGATCAACTGTGAAAGAAAAGAAGAAAATTAAAGAACAGGCCAGCTATTAGAAATATATATTTGAAAATTGCTAAATAAAATTAAGAATTTGATTATCCATTTTAGTTCTCTGGAAATGAAAATCCCCATAACATGTAAATTCATGTGTAGTATACAAATCCAGCCTTTTCACTTGATTTTCAGAAATGCCGTGCGTTTATTTGCACAAGAGTAAAGGCATGCTAGGTACAAAGCAAGAACTCACGCTGAGCCGAGTGGCTCCCCATATTGGCCACCAGGGGGCACTATTGGGCCATAACTGCCTGGCTATGGGGCCCTGCCAATGGGGGAGGGGCGTTTTCAATGTGGTTTGAGAAGGAAAAAGCAACCTGCTGTCTAATGCATTCAATTGGGTCTTTTACAAATTAGTATTTGTAATCCAAAGACTGCCAGAGATTCAGGGTGTAATTAAGTTTTTGCTGCATCACTAACACACATCGTATAAATGCTTTTCACTGTAGTCTTGGGGTTAATTGACTCTCACTTCTCCATTCTCAAGAGCCTGCAGAACTACTGCAGTTCTGACACAGCCCCAGTAGCTTGCCTCTGATGAAGTAGTTGATCTTATCTCTTTGAAATCGGAAACACCAGATCTAAGGAAGAATCTGACCTTAGGTTTTGATAAGTCTTTAAATTAGATAAACTTTTGCACTTACATTTATCTGAGTAAGTGTTATTTACGTGGAGACAGGGATGAGATTGTGGACTAAACCCAACTCCTCGTCAAGAAAACAGCCACCATCTAGCCCCACTGGGTTCCTAGGACTCTGCTTCCTTGAAGATACAGTGTTGCTGCATCCTGGCCGCAGGGCCCTCTTCTCTGGCGCTAATGCTGTCAAGAGTTTGCTCTTGCTGACAATCTGTCCTCGTGTTAGGATTTGTTTGGGTTTTGGTGGGGCGCAGGGGGTTGTTTTCTGCATTTTTTGTTTTATTATTTTTTTCTTTCTTTTTTCTGGGGACTTTTGTAGAGAGTCTGACACTCTGGTTTTTTGGTTTTTTTTTTTTTTTTTTTTTTGATGGCCTAAGTTACTCTAACCCATGGAAAGGACAGCTTGGGCTGCCGTGAGCAGTTGTGGCTGGCAAGCACAGCTGCTGCTGAAGCGGGTCTTCCCGGGAAGCAGATGCGACTGCAGATCTCACATTCCAGGGCCTGGTACGTCTCTCTCTGGTCCAAAAGCCATCCGTGGCCAACCACAGTGATTAAGTCCTGCACTGCCACACTCCCGAGAGATCGTAGTACAAAGGACAAAATGGCCATTCATTCAGTCATAATAAACAAATAGGGCACAGGGGTAACGATGGAGGCACATAGTTTAATAAAAAGAGTTCTTGGGTCATTGAGGTTATTTCAACAGATGGCAGCAGAATCTATTACACGTGGGCTTTATTGGTTGATTTCTCAGTGTGTACCGTATTTCCGAGTGCGGGGGATACACTTCCTGTAGTATCCCATATTTATTATACTACATTTTGTATCTTTTCTATCTATCTTTCTTTTTTTTTTTTTTTTTTTTGAGACAGAGTCTTGCTCTGTCGTCCAGGTTAGAGTACAGTGGCATCATCATAGCTCACCGCAACCTCAAACTCCCAGGCTCAAGCAATCTCCTGCCTCAGCCTCCCTCGCACCACCTCGCCTGGCTACTTTTTTCTATTTTTGGTAGAGATGGGGTCTTGCTGTTGCCCAGGCTGGTCTCGAACTCCTGAGCTCAAGTGATCCTCCCACCTCGGCCTCCCAGAGTGCGGGGATTACAGGCGTGAGCCACCACGCCTGGCCCCGTATATACTATAGTATGAATGTTCCTTATTTTGTTGTCACTCGTCACACTTTATGTAGGTCTCCCATGGTGTTCTTCTCCAGGTGGGTATGATTTTCCATGCCAGTGAAGAAGAAGGAAGATCACAGCATGGTATTAGGATAGGACAAACTACGCTGGTGTAAGAAACCCTGATATCTCAGTGGCTTAACACGATAAAGGTTTGTTTCTCATTCATGCTGACGTTCTTGGTCAGAGGGTTCACCAGAGCAGCTCTTCTCTAAGCAGCAAATTCAGGGATCAGGGCTTCTTCCACCCTGTGCATCTGCCCTCTTGGACCCTTCACTTCCAGCCACGCAGATGAAGAGAGAGCCTCGGAGACTGTGAGAGGTGTTTTACGCAAGGAGTGCTGGGAAATGTAGTCTTCATCTGTACTCGAAAATGAAATGGTTTGGTGAATACACAAAATTTTCTCTGCCACAATTATTAGTCATTATTTCTAACAAGAAAACTTTCTGTACATATCAATTTCATCTTTCCATTTCAACTCCAGTTTCTTGGATTCTATAAAATTTCTAAACAACAGGGAGAAATGGAATAAAACTTTCACATCCTTGTGACATTATCCAAAACATTTTAACCTACATAAGTACTTTAATCTATGTAAGATTTTCCAGAATATTCCTTCACCCAGAAGAATATTCTAATTATAGACCACTCTCCATAGATGGAACAACACTTAACCCTACTCCCTCTCCCCCCACACTCCCACCTTCCCATTTCAGCCCATGTTACAATTAGGACCTGTAGCCACTGGTAGGGTCGTTCTTCCCCATGGCCTCAAAACCTTAATTCCCCCATACACAGCAGAGAGCATTAAACTAGGGCAATGTTTCCAAACTTTTGGCAGATATCAATCTTTGCGATTCAGGAATGAGAGATCAGAATTTCCAGAAATTCTCTGGAATTCCAGAAACCATCAATTCTTCTTAAAATGCTGCAGAAATTCTTCCTATTCTTTATTATGAATAGGTAAAACAAATTTGCTTAATAATTAACAAATATTAAGTTTACAAGTATATACAAAGAGCTGTAGCCTATAGCAAATATACCAACAGTGAAAAAATATCGGTGACAGTTAGCAGGTAGTATTTGCATAATTTGACATACAGATCTCCTGGCAAAGTTAACAGCGCTACACGTGGAAATTGCCAATTTAAGAATTTATTTCTCGGAGGCCGAGGTGGGCGGATCCTTTGAGCTCAGGAGTTCGAGACCAGCCTGAGCAAGAGCGAGACCCCATCTCTACTAAAAATAGAAAGAAATTATATGGACAGCTAAAAATATATATAGAAAAAATTAGCCGGGCATGGTGGTGCATGCCTGTAGTCCTAGCTACTCGGGAGGCTGAGACAGGAGGATCGCTTGAGCTCAGGAGTTTGAGGTTGCTGTGAGCTAGGCTGACGCCACGGCACTCACTCTAGCCTGGGCAACAGAGTGAGACTCTGTCTCAAAAAAAAAAAAAAAAAAAAAAGAATTTATTTCTCTTTCCCAACTTGTTATTTCTTGAAATGCCACTTATTTGTGTAATATATATGATGCATATAAATGTGTTAATAGTGCTTATATGTGAAAGAAAGACTCACTGACTGCAGCAGATGGGGCCGTGAACACACACCTATAAAACATGGCAACATCTTCAAATGACACCGACTGATTAGATCAGGACGCTTCGCTCCTGAGTGTTCTTGTCCTGGTTTCAAGAATGTTGACATTTACCTTCAGCTCCCCAGCAAAACCTTCCCAGGGCAGCTGGAGAGGAATTCCAGTGTGGACACACTAAGCCACGGCAAGCACGACTAACTCCCTCACTAGGACTAGCAGTGATAACCTGTTTGCTAACTCGCTGTCATTGATTGCCAGGCTCCTGCCGGCTGTGGCTGGCCTTGGAAGAGTCCTTTGCCTTTAACCTTTCCCCAGTATTTACTAGTTCCTGTTTTCTTTGCAAGTCCTCCCAAACTCTGGCCAGGAGCGGTGGCTCACACCTAGAATCCTAGCACTCTGGGAGGCTGGGGTGGGAGGATCACTTGAGCCCAGGAGTTCGATACCAGCCAGAGCAAGCTCCATGTCTCTACTAAAAATAGAAAAATTAGCCAGGGGAAAAAAAAAGAAAAAAGAAAATTTAGCCGGGCTTGGTGGCTAATCGGGAGGCTGAGGCAGGAGGATCACTTGAGCCCAGGAGTTTGAGGTTCCTGTGAGCTGTGATCACGCTACTGCACTCTAGCTGGGGTGAGAGACTAAGAATCTGTCTCAAAAAAAAAAAGCACTACTCATGTTTGAGCACTTTCATTACATTGTTTCTTAATAATTGATGCTGAGAGCTAATTCACCCATCTTCACAGCCCAGAGAGGAATGCGTGGGGCGTAAGTCAGAGATGTGACGCAGAGAGCTTTCCAGTTTACAAAGTGCTTTCATGTACACATCCTCCAATGTAATCCTCATAGTTCTCTAAGAGAATAGGACCAGGTTCATTCTCATTACCTAGATGAAACCAAGATTCACGATAAAATGAGATCCAAGGAAATATCTACCCTTAACTGTTGATGAACTGAAACAGTATCTGGAGAGCCCAGTGTGGGTCAGAGATGTGGAAAGAAAGTGAGTATGATTAAAAAAAAAAACCCTGAATCTAATTTTACCCAAGTGACCAACTAAGTTAAATGAATCTTACAACTTCGTTAGGAAACCCAGCCCACTTTTGGACAACACGTAAAGGCACAGAGTAGCTGCATTTGTAGCTTCAAGTCTAGCAGCACTTTTCACTGTGTCCCTGTTGTGCTTGTTACCACAGTGCAGCTTTGCAACAGCTCAGGTTCAGCCACACAAAGTTGCCCTGTGACCATTATTTCAGCCTCCTGGGCTACCACCGAATTCCTACATAGCAGGTGCGTACAGTCCGGTCAACTCCCGTGGTGAGCAAACCAAAACGCAGCTGGGGTGATATTGGAATTGCCATTGGGAGGCGGTACAGTGTAGTGGTTGAGAGTTTGGGACACTAAACGCAACTTGAGTTCAAAATCTAGCTTCATTTTTAAGAGTGGTACAACCTGAACAATTTAGTTACCTTCTCTGTAATTCTGGCTCTTCAACTATAAGTAGATAAGTACCGGCACCAACTTCAGAGGTTGTTGTAAGGATTAAATCAGGCAAAAAGTTATCTGAAACAGCAATATGGAAGAGATGTTTATTATTACTGTCTACCAAATGTGTACATATGTATAAATGTAAATGCAAAGAAAATAATCTGCAAGGAAGCATACTAAAGTAGTAATCATGAGTATTCTAGGAAAGAAAGGTGAGACTTTGAGAGGAGTGGGTTGGAAATGATGAGAGACTTTTACAGTTTACTGTTATTTCTGAATTTTTATTTTTTACAATGAGTATTTATCAATGAATAATTTTTAAAGTGATGCATAGAAATGAATGGTCATTGCAGTTCTGTTAGAAAACATCACATCATATATTAAAAACACCTTCATTGGCCTGGCATGGTGGCTCACGCCTGTAATCCTAGCACTGTGGGAGGCCGAGGTGGGTGGATCGTTTGAGCTCAGGAGTTCAAGACCAGCCTAAGCAAGAGCGAGACCCCATCTCTACTAAAAATAGAAAGAAATTATATGGACAACTAAAAAAAAAAATATATATATATATATATAAAAATTAGCCGGGCATGGTGGCGCATGCCTGCAGCCCCAGCTACTTGGGAGGCTGAGGCAGGAGGATCACTTGAGCCCAGGAGTTTGAGGTTGCTGTGAGCTAGGCTGACGCCACGGCACTCTAGCCTGGGCAACAGAGTGAGACTCTGTCTCAAAAAAAAAAACCACCTTCATTTCATTGAGTAATACAGGTTTTGTATTTTCTAAAATAACCCTCAAATATCTAGAAAAAAGCATATTTCATAAAACTCATCTTAATTTTACCATAGGAAATTATTGCTCTAGCAAAATAACTAAAGCAATGCCATAGAAACCTGAGTAATGTCCTCCAATTGCATCATCTTAGAAATTTCATGTCATATAATCACAACAGAAGTTAATATACATAACACTGCCATATTTTATGGGCAATAGATAACAGTGCCATCTATTTTCATGACTGTGTTGCTGTAGAGATCAGTTATTGTCTTTAGGCTGCTGCAGTCATGCTACGTATATTTGTTTCCACTCCATAAATTTACATTCATGTGACCAAAGAAGTTCCAGACATGTGCTGTTGTCACTATTTCATCTGGGCCATGGCCATGAGTTGTTATGTAGAGCATGTGTCTATAGATGATAATAGAGCACTACAACAAAAATAAACTTTTTAAATTACAATTAAAAAGGAAGATTAAGGCGAGGTGCAGTGGTTCACACCTGTAATCCAGGTACTTTGGGAGGCCAAGGTAGTAGGATTCATTGAGGCCAGGAGTTCAAGACCAGCCTGGGCAACATAGGGAGACCTCATCTCTACAAAAAAATAAATAAATTAGCCAGGTGTGGTGGTGTGCACCTGTAGTCCCGGCTACTAGGGAGGCCAGGAGGATCGCTTGAGCCCAGGAGTTCAAAGCTACAATGAGCAATGATAATGCCACTGCACTCCAGCCTGGGCAACAGTGAGACCTCCTCTCAAAAAAAAAAAGAGGAAGTAGTTCTGTAAGTTCTGGTGTTTTGCTACATAGTAGGGGGACTATAGACAACTACAAGGTAATGTATAATATATCTCAAAATAGCTAGAAGGGAGAATTTTGTATGTTCCTATTACAAAAAAATGATAAATATTTGAGGTGATGAGTATGCTAATTACCCTGATTTGATCATTACACAATATGCATATATATAGCAAAACATCACATTGTACCCCAAATATTAATATGTATAATTATTATGTGTCAATTGAAAATAAAATTTTTTTTAAAACATACTATACTACTTGCTATGGACTGACTTGTGTCCCACCCCAGTTGAGGCCCTAACCCCCAATGTGATAGTTATTTGGAGCTATTTCTTTGGGAGGTGACTAGCTTTAGGTGAGGTCTTGAGGTTAGGATCCTGGTGAGGCGATTAGTGCCTTTGTAAGAAGAGACCGGAGAGCCTGTACTCTCTCTCCACCGTGCAGGTTCCCGGGAGAAAGACGGGGGACCGCAGCAGGACGGGGTCCTCAACAGGAGCTGCGTCAGTCAGCCCCTCGCTCTTCGCCTTCTAAAGCTCCGAATCTGTGAGAGGTGACATCTTTTGTTTAAGCCAAAAAAACTTTTTAATTTAGAGCCAATGTTCTGCCCACCAATCAAGAATTTGTTGTGACTTTTGTGATTAGTGTTTGGGAACAGTAGTAAGAATAATAACATAAGGGTTAGACACTTTCATCCTTCATCTCAAGAGCCTAAACGACATTAAGAAGCAAACTCTGGGAAGGAGAGGTGTGGCAGAGACGCTTCTGGAACTCCTTTTCCCACACGGACCTAATGACAGGAACGGGGGCCTGTGCCGGCGCATCCCCTGCATTCCCGGGTGCAGAGTGAAGCCACAGGGACCTGTGAAGGCCGGGGCCCCAGCTCTCCCGGCTGGTGAAATTGAGTTGAAGATGACTGAGGTATAGAGAGATCTTTTCAGTATGGTAAACCGTTTACATTCTCCCAAAGGAAATAAAGCCTTCTCCATAGGCTGGGAGTTGCAGCAGGGGGTTGGGAAGGTGGTTAAGAAGAGAGGAGAGCGAGAGTGCTAAGCAGAGAGGGGGACGCAACCCCAGGCGTGGTCTTTCCAGAACCCGCCAGAGGTGGAACATCTGCTATTACACGACATAACCACCAGGTGGCGCACGGAAAACATCAAGTTCAGACCCACGGGTGACAAGCTGGAGTTAAAAACCCATCGGCTCGCTGGGTTCACATCTGCAGCCAAATAGAATCATTAACGGGTTTATGACTCGGGTTTATACACCCTGGGGAACTGTGCAAAGCTTAGATAAGAGGGAATTAGAAGGGGCTTATAACAGGATTTGAGTTTGTGTTAGATGATTTGGGGAAGGAAGTGTTCAACAGAGTGAGGGTGCTCTAGATTGGGTGCTTTCAGAAGGTGGGGGCAATGTGACGATTGAGTATTTTAATAATTTTTTTCCTGGGAAGTGGCAGGAACCAAACTCAGCTAAAACTGTCGTTGATAAGGAAGCGGCAGTTGCTTATGTTAGCCAGGAGAGGGAGCTGTTTGGTCATTTCTGGAGTTCACACCGCGTGTTCTTGTTTTTGTGCTAAAGGCGTGATTACACACTGGTCTCTTTTTTTGTCTCGCTCCATCCCAGTCAAAGTGATCCCATTAGACATCGCTGTTCTGTGAAACGGTTGGTGTTTGGCAGGTGGACACCGTGCTCTGACTTGGTGCCAGGCTAGTTCCTGGCTGAGTTTCTTTTCCACATGATTTCTATCCACAGAGATACCAGCCACCAAAAGGAGCGTTTCCAGGAAGCCATCCTTTAGGAAAGGCGCGGTATAGTAGGTAGAATTCAAGCATGGCCTTAGATTGACCTGACTTTGCATCCCAGCTCTGCCACATTGGCTGTGTGACCTTGAGTAAGTTATTTAACTTCTCTGGACCTTAGTTTTCTCCCCTGTAAGACAGAGCTAAAAATAGCACCTACCTTTTATGGAAATTGGGAAAATGAGATGTGATAACATATATAGAACACTTAAAACAGTGCCTAGCACATGACGAGCATTTAACTTAGACTATCTACCCTTATCATCATTTGTTAGAGGTTGCATTCTCTTGGCAAGCCACAGTGCACTCTGGAAACCCATTCTAGGGGCTGAAAAATCAAACAATATTCAGTGTCTATGAAACTTCTACTGCTAGAAGTTCAGGAAGGGGCTGATGGATTGTTTTCCATTTCTGGTTTGTCAAATAAAAAAAAAAGATTTGGGGCTTACTAGGAGAGACTTATCCAAAAGGATTATTGCAGGCAGTGGGGAACTCTGGCAATAGGAGAATACTGCCACTATAAGGTCTGCAAGCTCTCAAGGGTTGGGTGAAAAGAGTTTTTCTGTGACAGAGGAGTAAACAAGGCTAGGATGAACCAGGCGTGGGAAAGGCGTGGGAAAGTGGGGTGGAAGTAACAAATCAGAGCAGATCAGAGAATGTTTGACCCCGAGGCCAGCCTATTCTCCGCAGGGGCTGCATGCTGTCTCAGGCCGAGGGTGGGCCAAAGTTCAGAAGCCCGGTGAAAGGAGGGAAGCTCTATCAAAGTTTGGTTGACAAGCATTTTGCTCCAATTGATTGGTGGGAACAAGCAGTTCAGCTAATCATTTGTGAGGCAAAGAAAGGGAATTTTAAGGGTCTGAGTCTGGTCTTCTCCTAGGTACACAAGAGGGGCATCTGTGAGTCTTAACCATCGGGAAGGGGGGGGGGTCTTTCCAGAACATGAAGGGGAGGGGGGAGGTTTCTTAAAGTTCATTGTCTACTGGGGTCAAATTTGACTTTATTAGGTTGCAAATTACACATTTCCTACTTCTCAAATTGTGGTATTTCAGATAAAGGATGAAATACAGGCTTTCATATGACCTGAGAGATTTCTGGGTCCTTATGTAGAGGGGCAGGACTGTATGGAAGAAGAGATAGGGAAAGAGACTCATTTATTTGTGGCTCCCTTGGCAAACTGTACCGTTTGGAGTACAGTTGCTTGGTACCATAACTTGTGTGGCTCTCTGACCTGTGAATGATCAATGAGAAATAAAACTTAAAATGAGGCACCATCAGCACAAACGCTGAAACCACACTCAATTCAAGCCATGCTGGTTCCCACAGCCACCGAGGGCCCACAGCTCTCTTTCCTGGAGCTTTGGCGGCGTCCCTGCCTTTGGCTGGCATTGCAATGCCGTGCACTGACACACTTCCGCTGCAGGGCTCTCTCTGCCTCCACGCACGTCTGAATGTTTTCCTGTGTTGCTTACTTGGCCTGTTGTGGAAGAATCCAAACAGCTCGCTGGTGCTGCAGGGCTTTCTATACCAGTCTGCACCTATAACATCGCCCCTCTCATTCTTTCCCCTCGTTTCCCTAGCCCTTTGTTCTGCAGTGACTCAACTTGAGGGCCACTAATTCATTCAGCAATAGAGCCGGGCAGTCTTGTCATTCCTGACACTTGCTGCATTTCCTGGAAGCCAGCCTGAATGTGGAGCAGACCCTGAGCGATGACGGCAAGGTCCTCAAGCCTGGCCCCAGCCCCCATGAACATCTTTGTTAAACAGATGTTCCTGCCAGGGTCTGAGCAGTCAAGCTTTGATTTACTATCCCTTTCGAGAGCCAAGGGAAGAAAGCTATCGAGTACAAGCAGATGATTTGAACTAATTCTGAGGATTTGAGAAAATACTCAAAATCCAGGTGGGGAGTGACGAGCCCCTGCCTGACAACTGCAACTGGGAAATGGGTGACGTTTGTCCCTGGGCCCCATTCACCCTCCCCGTCCTTCCCTTTTCCTCTTTCCCTAAGAGGAAAAGGAGCCTTCCTGCCACTTCAGGAGCCAGTGCCCTCTCCCCTTGTTAAAACCAAAACAAAAACTGCTGTTCTAAAGGAAACGATGTGAATCACAGAATCCTATAATAACTAGAAGGAACCTGAGTCAATTATCCAATCCAACTCCCTCATTTTGTAAAATACGCGTCACTCCGCATTTGGAAATCTAAATCTGGCCCGTTTTCTTTACATCTTGGAAGGTTCTAATTATGTATTTTCCTAGAGGTGGGAGAAACGAAGCTGCTTTTCATCAGTTGGTTTCCTTCCTTCCCCTGGAGGCTGCTTCTCCCAGTAGAGAAGGGTATTTTGTGGCTCCTCCAAGGAGAAGCAAGAAACCATTTAGAAACATCCTTGCGCCCAGTGTGCTGAAAGGCGTCTGAAGCAACGTGAATTGTGCATTTAAAGATAAGACTCTTAGAGAAGAGACTTGATTAAAGATGGGAGTGGGTGTGGACAGAGTATTTGGTCAAATAAGCTGACCTACTACTTTTAACTCATTTATGTCATTTATGTCTGCTGAGAATTCGTGAATAGGAGTAGGAGGGGGATGGCTGGGATGTGTTGATTTGCAACTGCAGCTCGGACAGAGTACTCCCATTTTGTTCGGAGGAGAATTCCCTTTCCCACTTTCAGTCCCTATACTCCAGATGAAGCCGACTCAGCTCCGGGAGTGGACCGTGCGACCTCGCCTGATCAATCACATTTTTATACCGCTGGCCACTGTGACTGGTTCAGACACGGCTCTAGATCCAAGCTGGTCCACTGGTCGAATCCCAAGTCTTGTGCTCCCCGGAACAATCTACCTTTATCCTTAAGAGGCTGTGAGGCTGTGAGGCTGTGAGGCTGGAGCCGCTACTTCAACCAACTACTTGGAGCGTGAGAATGGAACCAGCACACAGAGAAGAACAGACTCAGCCAAGAAACAGAGAAATCCATTTCTCCTTCACATCGTCTGAATCAGGCTTCTCCCACAACCAGTCCTCAATTCCAGGAGCCAATAAATTCCCATTCACCTTAATCCAATTGGAGTTAGTTTCCTGTCCCTGGGCACTCAGAATCCTACCTGAGAGAATCAACATGCTTCACACATAATAGGTGCTCAAAAAGTTTTTCGAATGAATTTCTGAATCTATTAATAGCATGTGTTTATCTTTAATGTACCACACACTTCAGCCTTTCTTGGTTCCTTGCTTCAAGTGAGTTCAAAAAGCTTCCTGTGTTTAATTTCAAAGTAGATAAAGGGTAGGTATTATTTTTTTTCTTTGAAGATGAGCAGAGCTTAAAGTAGGGGAACAAGAAGGAAGAACGAGGGAAACTAGAGTTGGTGAGGATAAGAAAACAAGTGGAAAGCTTCCAGAGTCAGGGGTCACCTACTCAGAAGAGAGGCAAAATTAAATTCCCTCCAAAAGTTTGGATATTATTGCTCTCCCTTACATGAAGAAATTCAGAACAGTACAGAGATAAGTCCTTCCAAGTCTTGCACCTTGAAAAGCAGAGAATCTAAGGGCACTACAAATGGCGTAAACTGGTTCAATCCTGTTGAAACTCTTGCCAGTGTTTGGGAAAAGAAATTTATCTTTTGATTGAGGTTTGAAATACTTATTATACTAGGTCACTATGGAAAAATTTAGTGGCTTACCTCAGGTTGAATATCCCTTATCCAAAATGCTTGAGACCAGAAGTGTTTCAGATTTTGGATTTTGGAATATTTACGTATACATAATGTGATATCTTAGGAATGGAATGGAGCCCCATTGAAACATGAAATTCATTTATATTTCATATACACCTTATACACATAGGCTGAAGGTGATTCTATTAATATATAACATTTTTAATAATTTTGTGCATGAAACAGTTTTTATTTTATTTTTCCTTATGGGCATGCTTGAGTGGGAGAATCTGAGTGTGTGAGGAAAAGATGTATGGCAGCTGAATGGGGCTTGGAGGATCCTTTTCCCCTTGGGGATGCTGAATAAACTGTGTATTGTGTTGCCTGCGTTTTGACTGCGACCTAGCCCATGAAGTCGGGTGTGGAATTTTCCTCTGTGGCATCATGTTGATGCCCAAAAGGTTTCAGAGTTTGAAGCATTTCGTACTTTGGATACTCAGCTATACAACTAATTTATTTTGCGTGCAGTTTTGTGAGCAAAGAATCTGGGAAGGGCTCTGCTAGACAGTTGGTCCGCCTAGCTTTCTTCTGTGGGGAGGTGAAGTCTGCATTGAGGTGGTAAGGTTCTGCCTGCCTTAAATTTTACCATTTATTATTTACTTATTTCCCTTAGAGACAGGGTCTCCCTCTGTCACTCAGGCTGCAGTGCAGTGGCATGATCACAGCTCACTGCAGCCTCCGACTCCTAGGCTCAAGCAATCAGGGATCCTCCCACCTCAGCCTCCTGAGTTGCTGGGATTACAGGCGTGCGCCACCACACCTGGCTTCCCTTTTTTGTTATAGCTTCACAAAAAATGAACATTTGAAGAAGAGAATTAAAGTTTTAATTGTTAGTGCTCAGTACTTGGCAGATACATGTACTCAGTAAGTACAGGGAAGGCAAAGGGGACCCACAATTCTCCCTAGAATTCACTCAGATTCCAAGAAATTTCCAGGTCAGAGGATCCACAAATATTCTTATTTATAATTAATAACCTGCTTTGACCCCTTATCTTTGGAATGCTGATTATATCATGGAAGCAATAATTACTATATTAGTCTTGTGATGTTCCTAAGACTGTTCATGGTATAAGACTGAAAAATGCTTTGAAAGCATTTATGTCACATAAACATAAGGTGATATTTTAATCTTTATGACAATGAATTCATCCTATCCAGGGTTTCTAAAATTGTCAGTGACAATTTGGCCTGGGAATTTATCCTAGAATACTCTGACGAGAACTAGATTAGGCTGGGCATGGTGGCTCACACCTGTAATCCTGGCACTCTGGGAGCTTGAGGTCAGGAGTTTGAGACCAGCCTCAGCAAGAGCAAGACCCAGTCTCTACTAAAAATAGAAAAAATTAGCCAGGCAACTAAAAATAGAAAAAATTAGCAGGCCATGGTGGTGTGCACCTGTAGTCCCAGCTACTCAGGAGACTGAGGCAGGAAGATGGCTTAAGCCCAGAAGTTTGAGGTTGCTGTGAGCTAGGCTGATACCAGAGCACGTTAGCTCAGGCAACAGAGCGAGACTCTGTCTCAAAAGACAAACCAAACCAAAAAACAAACAAACAAACAAAAACTAGATTAATTCTGGTCCCCCTCTTCACAGCCTAATGTTTGCCTTGGGACTCAGTGTTTCATAGGTAAAGAAGTGTGGGCCGGGCGCGGTGGCTCACGCCTGTAATCCTAGCACTCTGGGAGGCCTAGGCGGGTAGATCGTTTGAGTTCAGGAGTTCGAGACCAGCCTGAGCAAGAGTGAGACCCCATCTCTACTAAAAATAGAAATTATATGGACAGCTAAAAATATATATACAGAAAAAATTAGCTGGGCATGGTGGCGCATGCCTGTAGTCCCAGCTACTCGGGAGGCTGAGGCAGGAGGATTGCTTGAGCCCAGGAGTTTGAGGTTGCTGTGAGCTAGGCTGACGCCACGGCACTCTAACCTGGGCAACAGAGTGAGACTTTGTCTCAAAAAAAAAAAAAAAAAAGAAGTGTGGAGTCTCGAATAGCCTATGCTTACCAAACTGCAGGTGGAATTCCTAGAGTGGCACTGAACTTAACCAGCCTTCCTGGGACTATGACACTCAGAGTTGTGAGTGAACCGCCAACTCAATTAAAGCCAACCTTTGAACGGGCATTGCTTTCCAATATTACCCTAACTTGCCAGTCATTGCATTTTTTTTCAAGGGCTCTTTTGAAGAGTTATTAAGGAAGGTAAAAGTGCATAAAGGCCAAAGTCTTAAGAAAGTCTGATTAAATAATTGCAAAAACAAATTTTACAAAAACAGCCTATCTGTTTAGTGGGCATGACCACTAATTGTGTTTATATAGTTAATAATTATAGAAAATCTGAATGAGGGAAGGGTTTAGATTATGTCTTGTTAAATTATTTTTTTTCTTGGTACTCACTGGTTATAGCAAAAACATATATCCATTCCAACTTGTTTGCTTCATTATTTATTTATTTATTTAGAGTTGGGATCTCACTGTGTTGCCCAGGTTGGACTTGAACTCCCACTGCATCTGGCCTTGACCTGATAAATTATTTTGAGCTATTCTGATTTAGGCAATTGTCTTTTGGGAAGTTTAAAAAAATGGGGCATGGCTATCTGCTGATTGATAAATGCAATCATGGATGTTCTTAGAATTGTCAAAAGACAAAATTATAACAGATTTAGTTTAAAGATCTCAGTTGGCTTTATGTGCAATTCTAGAATCTCTAGAATCAGGCAACACATCATTCTATAAAACAGAGCAAGTGTTCCGAGGAGCAGAACAGTAGGGGTTGACTTTATGGAGAGAGAAGGGTAGAGAAAGCAGAAGCAAAGAACAAAGAGTGTATTAGTCGTATCAAAGCTCCTTTTTTTGTAAGTCAGAGATAAGAAGACAGAACAATAGAAAAATAACTGATAAGTTAACATCAAGTTACTTTCTACTACTTTTGTGTGTGTGTGTGTGTGTGTGTGTGTGTGTGTATAAGGATTAAAACAGAGGGAACTTCATTATCATGCTGATTGAGGATGGACACTGGTCCGTTTGGGAAATGGGCTCTCTCTCTCTCTCGCTTTCTGGGAAATTAGATGACCACTTAGTTTAGGTTTGGTGACTTGGAACTTTAGCACAGGTGATCCCATTTGATTTTTAGTCCTGTCTGTTGCAGCTTAGTCCAAACCAATGGGCTCCTATAATTTTTATTTAATAGAATTAACATTTCAGGGTGGTGTTTTATTTAATAAATGCTTACCTAGCAATGACTATGTGGCATTATCCTGTACTTTACAGACATTCACTAACTTAATTCTCAATAATGGTGGTTTTAAGTCACTAAGTTCTGGCATAATTTTTTTTTTTTTTTTTTTTTTTTTGAGACAGAGTCTCGCTCTGTTGCCCGGGCTAAAGTGCCATGGTGTCAGCCTAGCTCACAGCAACCTCAAACTCCTGGCTCAAGCAATACTCCTGCCTCAGCCTCCCGAGTAGCTGGGACTACAGGCATGCACCACCATGCCTGGCTAATTTTTTCTATATATATTTTTAGCTGTCCATATAATTTTTTTCTATTTTTAGTAGAGACAGGGTCTCATTCTTGCTCAGGCTGGTCTCGAAGTCCTGAGCTCAAATGATCCGCCCACCTCAGCCTCCCAGAGTGCTAGGATTACAGGTGTAAGCCACCACACCCAGCCTATTTTATTTTAATTTTCAGACACAGGGTCTGACTATATTGCCCAGGTCGGTCTCAAACTCCTGGTATCAAGCAATCCTCCTGCCTAGGTCTCCCAAAGTGCTGGGATTATAGGTGTAAGTCACCATGCCCAGCCTAGACTTATTATTTTCAATGAATAAATATTTTTAAATTTTTTTCAGTTCTATATCCTTTAATAGTTCATAAATGTGATGATTGGGTTGTCATGAGCCTGTGTGAGATGCGCCTCCCTCAAACCTTGTTATGCTGTCAGCACATTACCTGTCTGATGTGGAAAAAAAACTGCCTCAGCTCTAATTTCTAATACGTATGATAAGTATTACTATAACCCACATAAACAAAGTTCTCTGAAGTTCGCAATTGTTTCCAAGAATGTAAAGGGATTCTGAGACCAAAAAGTGTGAGGATTGCCAAACTAGGGTGACAGCGATGGAGTTGGCACAAAGTGGTCGGATATAACATCTATCTTGAATGTAGACCCCATTTCTGGGGGGTTAGATATTAATGGTTGCATTCATTCTTGGAAGAAAAGACTCATAAGTTTCATTTCTTTGTGAATGCCCCTGGACTTGTGGGTTTTTTTTTTGTTTTTGTTTCAAGGGCCCAGCCAGTGAACCTACCAGGATAGAGGGGGAAAAAACCCTTTTCCTCTCCTACAAAATCAATGAATAAAAATATAAAAATAAAAGATGTAAAAGATGATGATTATAGGTTATAAACTATGAAGTGAGAAAGTTAAAATGTAAGGAGATTTTTTTTTAAAAATGCAAATGAGAATTAAAAAGCTAAAAACATAATGGCAAAAAGTTACAAAAATATATACATGGATGAAGTTAAAGGATCATAGAAACTATTTTTTTTTTTTTTTTTTTGAGACAGAGTCTCACTCTGTTGCCCGGGCTAGAGTGAGTGCCGTGGCTTCAGCCTAGCTCACAGCAACCTCAAACTCCTGGGCTCAAGCGATCCTCCTGCCTCAGCCTCCCGAGTAGCTGGGACTACAGGCATGCACCACCATGCCCGGCTAATTTTTTGTATATATATATTTTAGTTGTCCATATAATTTCTTTCTATTTTTAGTAGAGACGGGGTCTCACTCTTGCTCAGGCTGGTCTCGAACTCCTGACCTCGAGCGATCCACCCGCCTCGGCCTCCCAGAATGCTAGGATTACAGGCGTGAGCCACCGCGCCCGGCCTATTTTTTTTTTTTAAATAAAAATTAAAAAGAAAGAAAAGAAGAATGACTTCTGGTTTGGGATCTAATCAAATGTGAACGGTGGTGCCTCAAGCTGAGATGGAGAGAACTGCATGAGTTGTAGCTTTGGCAGGTTTGGCAGAGAAAATAGAGAGTTCTATAGGGAAATTTAGATGTCTAGGCATTGAAAGATGATCTCATTTAATCCTCCCACCAGTCTCATGAAGTAGATATTATTATCATCGTCTTCATTTGACACATGAAATCACTGGGACTTAGAGTTTGCCTAGAACACAGGACAGACATGAACCTTGATCTGAAGCAGTCTCAGTCTGAAGTCCACGCTTCTCCCAATAGCCCCAATAAAGTCACCTAAACTTCCAAACAAGAGAAAATAATAAAAGGCTTTAGGCAAAAGTGATACTTAAAATATGTAACAACAAGCTTGGTACCCTGTGTGCGCTGTGGTTCTCATGAGTAGTCGCAGAAAGTTGTCTGTGGGATGGCAGCCTGGCAAACTGGGGAGACCAAGTGGGCATTTGCCTGCCAGGGGGCTGGCAGAGCTGCTCACCAGAGCCCAGCCCTGCTCTGGCCACGGGACAGAGAAATCAAGGGTTGAGTATGAGGACGTAGTGGGTAAGTTGAGGTTGGGAGTGCCAGGGTAGTAGCTAGATACCAACATTTTTATTTTTGTATTATCTTTGTATTTTTTGTTTATTTATTTATTTATTTATTTTTTGAGACAGTGTCTTGCTCTGTTGCTCAGGCTAGAGTCCCACGGTGTCAGCCTAGCTCACAGCAACCTCAAACTCCTGGGCTCAAGCAATCCTTCTGCCTCAGCCTCCCGAGCAGCTGGGACTACAGGCGTGCACCACCATGCCCGGCTAAGTTTTTCTATATATTTTTAGTTGTCCAGCTAATTTCTTTCTATTTTTAGTAGAGAAGGGGGTCTCACTCTTGGTCAGGCTGGTCTTGAACTCCTGACCTCGAGTGATCCTCCTGTCTTGGCCTCCCAGAGTGCTAGGATTACAGGCATGAGCCACTGTGCCCGGCCGATACCAACATTTTTAGAAGAATTTTAATAGTTTTACACTGAGTGGAACAGTAGCAGTGCAAACCAGTAGAAAGTCAGCCATGGCTTTTAGTCAAGATATTGCTCCTTCTTTCTGTTCAGAGAAGTTATTTTCCAAAGCAGAGAAGTCAGATTTCAGTTTTCCTCTGTTTCTTGTCCTACAAACAACCAGCTTGCTACGTTAGTCCCTGGGTAAAATCAACCAACCAATCTGCCAAACGTGGGAATGTGATATATAAGATAATTCATTTTAATGGAATTTCAACACAACGAAACAATTCAAGTGTTACATGGAAATAATTAAACTCAAAAATTCAGATTCCAGCTGGGCACAGTGGCTCACGCCTATAATCCTAGCACTCTAGGAGGCCAAGACAGGAGGATCACTCGAGGTCAGGAGTTTGAGACCAGCCTGAGCAAGAGTAAGACCCCGTGTCTACTAAAAATAGAAAGAAATGATCTGGACAGCTAAAAATATATAGAAAAAAATTAGCCAGGCATGGTGGTACATGCCTGTAGTCCCAGGTACTCAGGAGGCTGAGGCAGGAGGATCGCTTAAGCCCAGGAGTTTGAGGTTGCTGTGACCTAGGCTGACGCCACGGCACTCTGGCCCAGGCAACAGAGCAAGACTCTGTCTCAAAAAAAAAAAAATTCAGATTCCTGTAGAGTTCAATCTGAAAAATCTTGTATTACTGTTAAATATTATCTAAACTGTGTGTGCTCGCTTCAGCAGCACATATACTAAAATTGGAATGATACAGAGAAGATTAGCATGGCCCCTGTGCAAGGATGACATGAAAATTTATGAAGCATTCGATAAAAAATAAAAATAAATAAATAAACCATGTGACTATAACCAAAAGACTTTAAATATTACTGAGTATATATTATGTGATATTAAGGTGTTCATTTGTTCATTTTTTGTAGTTGTAACACTGGCATTATGATTATGCCTTGAAAAAAGTCTTAATCTCCTAGATATACATACTGCAGTATTTTCTGGTGAAATGATCTGATATCCAACAGCTGATTTAAATAATCTAGTGAGGAGGTGGGAGCAGTGGGGCTATAAATGAAATAGATTGGCCATATGTTGAAAAATGTTGAATCTGGGTAATAGATACTTAGGGGGTCATTATTCTAGTCTTTCTATTTTGTGTATCTTTGGAAATTTTCATAACAAAAAGTTTAAGAGTTCAATATTTATCCAACGTTTGGAGCCTATGGCGGCTGTTCAAAAACAGACACACAGGATACAAGATTGTAGATTGTTTTCTGTATTTCACTTGCTTTAGGGTTGTTTTTCTTTTCTTTTTCTTGCACAGAGGCCATGCTAATCTTCTCTGTATCATTCCAATTTTAGTATGTGTGCTGCCAATGCTAGCACTAGGGTTGTTTCTCTTGAAAAGATTTTGTGAAATTGTACATTTCAAGATGAATATAAAAAGTAGTGTGTATTTAACCATAGCCTCTTTTATAGTAGCTTCTGGGTGCCTCCTATCCACGTCCAATCACAGCAATGAGAGTAAATAATTCCCTCTAATTTGGCCTCAACACTCAACTAATGTCACATTAATTGCTACCTTTGTGTAGCTACTGCCTGCCTGTAGCTAGTGATAACATTTTAAAATACATTACAAAACAGATAATGTTTTAGTGTCTAAATGTAGATATCAGCTTAGTAAGCTCTCCATTTTTCAGTAACTTTTTTTAAGTTAAAAAATTTAAATTCTGTTGTCAACTTAGTTCTTTGTTATAATCCAGCCATATGCTGCCTTAGAGGGGTCTTCAGAACTCACTGTTTTACCCAAAAATGTTGAAAAGGTAGTCCCACAATATTTTAAAATTTCTAAAATTTCTAGCTATATATTATATAGTATATATCCCTAAGTAAGATATTCTTAAGATAAGATGGATTCCATTTCTTTTTTCTTTTTTTTGAGATAGGTTCTCCCTCTGTTCCTTGGCTGCTAGAGTATAGTTCAGGGATCATAGCTCACTGCAACCTCAAACTCCTGGGCACAAGCCAGCCTCCTGCCTCAGCCTCCTGAGTAGCTGGGACTACAGGCATGCACCACCATGCCTGGTTAATTTTCCTATTTTTTGTAGAGACAGGGTCTCACTGTGTTGCCCAGGCTGGTCTCAAACTCCTGAGCTCAAGTGATCCTCCCACCTCAGCCTCCCAATATGCCTGGATTACAGGCATGAGCCACTGCACCCAGACAAATGTGTTTAACTTCTTCAATCCTCTCAACCTGGTATTTACTGGTGCAAGAAAAAAAATTCGAATGTATAATTTGAACTACAGTTGACTCTTGAACAATGTGAGGGTTAGGGGAACCAAGCCCCTGTGAAGTTAAAAATTTGCATATTACTTTTGACTCCCTCAAAACTTAACTACTAATAGCCTACTGTTGATCACAAGCCTTATGGATAACATAAACTATTAGCACATATTGTGTACGTTATAAGTATTATGTATATAGCATTCTTACAATAAAGTAAGCTAGAGAAAATAAAATGTTATTAAGAAAATCATAAGGAAGAGAAAATATATTTACTCTTCATTAAGTAGAAGCGAATCATCATAAAGGTCTTCATCCTTATCATCTTGGAGATGGGTAGGCTGAGGAGGAAGAGGAAGAGGAGGTGTAGGTTTTGCTGACTCCCAGGGTGACAGAGGCAAAGAAAATCGGCATATGAGCAGAACTGTGCAGTTCAAACCTGTGTTGTTCAAGGGCCAACTGTATAACCTACCTTTGAAAATAAAATTTCACTTCTTTTTTTTTCAGATGGGAATCTTGCTCTGTTGCCCAGGCTGGACTCAAACTCCTGGGCTGAAGCAATCCTCCCACCTCAGCCTCTCGAGTTTCCGTTTCCAGGACTACAGGTTCATGCAAAATTTCACTTTTGAAAAATATGGTGGCCCCAATGTAAATTGAGGTTAAAGGTAATGCATACGTTAGCCAGATTTAGTCATTCTTCCATGTACATATACTTCAAAACATCATGCTGTACATGGTAAATGCATACAATTTTATCTGTCAGTTTAAAAAATAAAAAAAAATTAAATTGAGATTACACTTGTGTGTAGGGTCATTTATTTACAAATTGATCTCTTTGAAGAGCTCGGTGTTTTTTTAAGCCTCGAGTGGCAACAACTTTGTGAAGTGATAAAGAATTTCCTTATGCTTTAAGGACAGAGAAGCTAAATATAGGGAGATGAAGTTATTTTATCCATCTCAAACCTTGAAGAAATGAGAGTATAAATCTAAAAAGGTTGATTCATGTTCCTGGCTCTTCACTAGTAAGTAATGCTCTCTCCTACTCTTAGTTAATAACATGCATAGCCAAAATTAAGCCTCTTATGTTGCCTTGGATTCTGTTACTTTAAATAGGAACCCACCAGATTATAATTTTTACTTGTTTGAAGATTGTTGGAGTCTGGTAATAATTTTTTTTTTCCCTTCCAAAAAATCACAATGGGCAAGCTGGAAGTCAGAAACAATTATCCCCACAGTACAATTAAATTGGCTTTTCTCCCAGCATCTTTCTTGCCACCTTTAATTATTGTTTGAGTCTGAAGTTAAAGGAAATAGTCATAGGAGAAGAATTCTTAAGAGAGACATAGAAAGGAGAGTGAGTCCATAGTTTTTCTAAAACAGAATAGGTGCTTTGCAAATGTTTTCCAAAGACTATTATGTAAGCTCCTATTGCTCCCCAGAAATGATGCTTGGGGAGGGGAGTATAAGCTTGGAGGATGATGGCTGCTTAGGAAGGAGCTAAGGCAAATAAACATCCTCAAATTTCCCTCTAAGATTTCAAGCCTGATTCAATGATGGGATTATGGCTAAATTGCTAAACTTAAAATAATTGCCTCATGAATAGTCATATTGATTATGACTGAAAAGCACAGAGGATCTTTGTTCTATTTTTAGAATAGATGCATGCTCTTTGTTGAGGAAGCTGAGGGATGCATTTAATCCATCAATTTTCTGAAAGCATAAACTGTTGTGTGGTTGTGAGGAAAGAGAAAACAGTTTCTGACTTCTAGAAACTCTCAGCCACACAAATTGGGAAGAAAAGGTTAATGCTATGGTCTGAATATTTGTGTCTCCCCAAAATTCCTATGTTGAAATCCTAACCCCCAAGGCAATGGTATTAGGAAGTGGGGCCTTTAGCAGGTGACTAGGTTATGGAGCTGGCCCCTTTATGAACGAGATTACTGCCCTTCTAAAAGAGACCCCAGAGAGCTAGTTCTTTTCTTTCACCATGTGAGGAGGACACAGTGAGAAGGTGCCATCTATGAACCTGAAACTGGCCTTCACTAGACAGCGAATCTGTTGGTGCCTAGATCTTGGACCTCTCAGCCTCCAGACAATGAGAAATAAATTTCTGTTGTTTATAAGTCACCCAGTTTATGACATTTTGTCATAGCAGACTGAACAGACTAAAACAATGAATACACTTGAAATAATTAATAATGCAATACTAAACTGCGTGGGACCAATCACGAATGCCTCTGAATTCAAAGTGGGAGAGAATAGATGAATGAGAGTTCTCTGATTTAAAAAGGTGTTAGAAATTGTATGTGAAGTCTGGAACAGAGAACTCAGTTTCAAATTCTGGCAAGTGGCCAGGGTCTAAAGATGCCGAAACCAAAATATACCCAGATCATACTCTGGTTTCTCTTCAGAACGAACAAATCTTTTGCCTTTTAGTAAATATTTCCAAGGAGAGGAACAGTTATGAGTTGGTAACCAAATTTTTTGAGATCTTGCTCAGGCAAGGCTAAAAAAAAATATGTATACACACACACACACACACACACGCACACACACGCACACACACATATATATGTATACCCCAGATCAAGACTGGTAGTTTGTTTATTATTCAGCTATCCAATAGAATGTTTTCAACATTAAAGTTTTTAGATGAAATTGAGAAAGATTACAAATTTATAACATGAAATGAAGTTCATCGATGAATAGCCAAGTTAAATTTTTTGATGATTGAAAATTACACATCCTTCACTTCATTTCCATATTCATAGTTATTTATACTCTGGAGACTATTTTGGATGTGTGTGTGTGTGTAGCACTGTATACCTATAGGACTTTTATTCATTGTCATATCCCTAGAATATTACCTGGTGTATAGTAGGCATTAAATGAGAATTGTTGTGTAATGAATGAATTTTCATGCATATATGTATATATATGCACATATGAACATATGTATAGTCATTCAAATTAGTCTCAAGGATAAGTCATTATGATAGTCACAAGTTAGAGTTATTTATGTAAGAAAGAATAACCATGATTCACAATGTTGATCATATTTTCTCATAGAAACACACACATACTTTAAAAAGAAAGGTTTTGTTTTGTTTTGTTTTGTTTTTTCGGAGACAGAGTCTCGCTCTGTTGCCCGGGGTTGGGGTGCTGTGGCATCAGCGTAGCTCACAGCAACCTCAAACTCCTGGGCTTAAGCGATCCTCCTGCCTCAGCCTCCCGAGTAGCTGAGACTACAGGCATGCACCACCATGCCCGGCTAATTTTTTTTTTCGATATACATTTTTAGCTGTCCAGATCATTTCTTTCTATTTTTAGTAGAGATGAGGTCTTGCTCTTGCTCAGACTGATCTTGAACTCCTGACCTCAAGCGATCTTCCCGCCTCAGCCTCCCAGAGTGCTAGGATTACAGGCACAGGCGTGAGCCACCACGCCCTGCCAAAAGAAAGGTTTGAATTACAAAAAGCAATAGATGCCTGTTGTAAATTTTTAACAGTACAGAAATATGAAAAATAAAAGATGGAAGCCTTTCAGATGTTTTTATGCACAAACATATGTATATAGTTTATTTTTAACACAAAATTGGATCATACTATGTATTTTTCTTTTCTTGCTTTTTCCATTCAACCATATATTAGATTTTTTTCCACAAGTGTAATCTCATTCTTAGCATCATATAGATAATAATAGAATTTATTTAACCATTTTCTATTGATAGAAATAAGATTGTCTTCACTTTTTTAATATAATAAACAATATTTCAGGGAACATCACTGTATATATATTCACTTGTGTATTTCTGTAGGAGAAATTCTGAGAAGCAGAATTGATGAATAAGAGGGTAAGAGTATTCTAAATTTTTTTATTTCAGCTTATTATGGGGGAAGAGTATTCTAAATTTTGATAGAGAATCTACATTTTAATTGCTATTCTTACATTCTCAATTTTGATATAGTGAGAAGGAATCCAGCTAACCCAGGAAAATACCTTCTGCAGAAGACTGCTAAGAAGATTTCTTCCTCATCTCATGGGCTGGTTTCCAGGGTAGCCTACCTTAGTTGCCTAAAGCTCTAGTGCATATCATTGTCACATTCTTAAGAAGACATAACTCTGGGACATTTTCCAGAATATGGAATTATATATTTCTTTTTTTTTTAGATTTTTTTTTTTCAGATGGGGTATTGCTGTGTCGCCCAGGCTAGAGTATAATGGCTCATTCATAGCTTGCTGCAGCCTCCAACTCCTGGGCTCAAGTGATCCTCCTGCCTCAGCCTCCCAAGTATTTGGGCCTACAGGGGTGCACTACCACACCCAGCTAATATTTTTAAAACATTTTTTGTAGAAATGGGTCTTGCTATTCCTCTTGTAAGACCATCTTGAATACTACTACTCTCATACTATCTTATAGAATTCCTTGAGATTTAGTGGTCTCTGCCACTAAATAGCATATCATTTTTAAAATTTGTCATGTGGACTATACCACATTTTACTTTTTATTCTCTTTTTGATATTTTGATTATTTCTCAAAAATGTGTTTCTTCATACTAGACTATAAACTTCTGAAGAAGAGTGATCATACCTTAAATAGTTTCATATTCCCAAAGCATTAGCACAATGACTTACATATAGGAGATTCTTGATAATACCAGACTCATTGTGTACGGTAGTAAGAGCTTTATGCAAAATTGTGAGCCAGCTTTTTTGCTACAAAACTCTTATTGGCATTAACTAACCCTTTTTCTGAAACTATGATGATGGAATATAATTATTGATTTTTTCCAAATAACCTTTTGTTATGATAAGATTTTCCCAGAAAGCTAAAACCTTGGCAGAAGAAAATGTCAGTCAAGATTTCCTTTTGTTGGAATTGTGATAGTTTGGCATGTTTGTGCTATTTAGAGATTAAAGTATTAATAAATGGATTAATGCCTCCACTGCAAGGTCTCAATTCAGGCAAAAAATGCATAAGGAATGACAGAAGAATGTAAGGCAATGCTCTAAGTACCTGAGCAATGATCTTCTATCTCCAAAGGACTCTCTGGTAAAGTCTCAAGCGGAAGGCATGGCATGCTTGGGGTAGCTGAGCCCTGCCAGGGTCTGCTTCAAGAAGTGGAGGAGTGAGGGATTGACTGAGCACTGCTAACCTGGTGACACATGGTGACTCTAACTACTAGTAAAATGAAGTCTAATGAACGTTTTGGGTTCTGAATAGTTACATTAGCAACCAATCCCTTCTCCGTTTGTTGTGTGTATGTGTGGATGGCATGGTGGTGGCGAAGAATGGTTGTTGGCAAGCATTGTCTTAGCATGGGAAGAGGGATATGATCTCTCCTCTCAACACAATTTAAATATTTTAGAAGATTTATTTAAATAATTTTTGTTAACCTAGCTAATTTACTCCTGTCATTATTTTAGAGGAGAACATGCATGCCATTAATGATACATAGCTAGTTCTTGAATATCCTTTCAACTTTGTTTCATTACAGCTTAACGCAGAATATACCCACACAGTGCCATTCTGAAGTGACAATTAAAGAATCCAGATATTTTCAAATTAGTGTTTAATCTTGTAATGTGTAACTATTTCCTGCGAAGTTTTAGGAAAGATCTTAGGAATTTTGTCTATTTTGATAAGATTAATATAATTGCATGCATTCTGTTTGTTGGGGCTTCTATTTTTTATCTTAAAAACATTAATGCAGGGCTTACAGTCTCATAAATCAGTTACTGTTCAGATGAAAAAAAGTAACATGTCTTTTGGCTAGTGCAAACAGTAAATTAGTTTTCTATTGTGTTTTGTTCGATTAGCCTAGAACCTGACATTCTTCAAGAAGCTACTACCAAAGACAATCAGGAGAAACATATATACACCCAGCCACTTCTTTCCTTTCTAGTGAAATTGTTTCGTGCATTTCAGCACTCTCTATGTGGGGAAAAGCAATAATTGTATAACAGTAATTAACATGTGTTCATAAATATATTACAGATATTGGAGTTTATGAATTTTCCTAGTACCATCAATACTGTTACTACCTAGATAACCATCCCTCTTTCATTGCTGAATTAATAATTGAGGGGCTAGTTGGGGCCAGGGTTTTGCTAGATACTGGCAATGTGAAGAACCAGAGAGCACAACTCCTGCTCTGTGTTTGTAACCCAGCAAAGACGACGCAGAAAAATCATTAGGAGTGTTTTCAAGAAGTGCAGGGTGCAATAGGAGCTAAAGGTCAATTACCCAGGCTGCGGCTCACCGTGATTTCTTGATTCTTCTTACATTTCAAAATTGAAGAAAGAGAGAAAGTGAGGATATAAACTATATTACATGATGGTTGCATGCATACATATCTTCCAAGAAGTACATTATTCAGTCAAATAGTTGAGGTTCCCTCAGTCCACCTCTTTGGAAGGTTTGCTTGTGTGTCTACCAGTGGTGTTCACGAACGCTCTCCCCTCCAATACTGAAAGGAGAGAGCAGGAAGGGGTGTGGAAGGGATGGCCATATGGAGATGGAAGAGATTCAGTTTTCCATCTTTCAAAGGAAAAGGACCGGCTGGTGAGCTCCTTCTGAAGAGTGAAAGGTCAGAGTTGAGCAGGGTAAGAAAGCCATGCCCTTGTGAGGAGCAGAGTTCAGGGTCTAATTCCTGTTGCCTTATCAGCCTCCGACTGTACTTGTGGGGAGAGCCGATAACATCAAATGAGTACAGAGCTGCGGAACTGGAGCGCCCTGGCTACTTTACACTGACCTGGAAAATGTCAGGATAAATTTCAGAAGGGGCGGAGGGGGCGTTGGATATTACAGTCCTTTTAGAAGTCTCAAGACTTTGTGGATATTGAGTTGTGTTTGTTTCCCCTCACCGTTGACTCGTCACCAATTCACTGAGGAAGGATGGCTTGTGAATGGGAGGGTGAGGGCTGAGGGAAGGTTTCAAGGACTAGGATCTTAAAATGAGATAGGCACCTGCACATGTCACAGTCTAAAAGACGACGGTCCACACCAGTTGTGGGAAATGATCTCAGACATGCCGTTAATCTTCCCCAAAGCTTCATTTTTTGTTTTTCAATTACGATGGGCAACATCCGCTTTAGAAGACGGAATGCTACTCTAAGGCTAGCCCTCTTATCGGTTGGCCGGGGCTAGGAGGGGTGTGGAAGGGGTCGCCCCCAATGCCGCAGCCGGGGCTGGAGGGCACGAACGCGGCCCGCGCCCAGCTCTCCCTCAGAGGCCGCTGGGCGCGCGCGCACGGCCGAAGCGCGCGTCCCCGCCCCTCGCGAGCGCGCTGCCCCCCTTCGCCCCCGCCCCACGCGCGGGTCCCTGGCGCCCCCGCCCGCCCGGCGCTCCCACAGCCCGAGCGCCGCTCAGCTGACCCGCGGGCGCCAGACGCCGCGGCTCCCGGCTCTGGAGCGCAGCTGCGGCGGCGCGAGCCTCTCACGCCGACACTCCCCCTGCGCGCCCCTCCCCCACCGCGGCCGGGATCCGGACCAACTGGGCGCGAGCCCGCGGCCGCTTCCCCGGCGCCGAGCGAGGAGCCAGGCTGCGGTGGCGAGCGGTGGCTGCGCGGCCATGGGCTTGCCGGTGTTGCCGTAGGACGAGCGCGGAGACCGCAGCCGTAGCGGCGGCGGCAGCAGCCTCCGCAGCAGTCACCACAGAAGCCTTCCCGGGCGGCAGCGGCGGCCACAGGAGCAGCGCGGCCGGGATGAGCGGGAGCGGCGCGGCGCCCGGCCCGGGCTCGGGCTCCTCCCCGGCCGCCTGCCGCTTCGCGCACTACTTCGTGCTGTGCGGGATCGACGCGGACAGCGGGCTGGAGCCCGACGAGCTGGCTGGTAAGGCCGGGCTGCAGCGGCGCGGGGGATCCTCAGGGACGCGCGGGAGGCGGGGTGCGGGCTCCAGACAAAGTCAGCCCCTGGCGGTGCCTACCGCTGCCGCTCTTCCGCCGAACGGGCGCTCGGGCGGCGATTTAATGACATTGTTATTTATTCCGCGTGCAGGGCGCGCTGCTGATTCCGCGGGCGCCGAGCTGCCGGGGGCTTTCGCCTCCGGGGCGCTGGGTTATTAATAACGGGCGCGGGGGCAGGGGTGGGGGCGGCCCCGAGGGCACGGTCCTCGCACAGCACGCAGGCCCCTTGGCCCGCAGCTGCGCGCGGAGACGGCCAGTGACTCACTGGGCGCGCTGACTCCCCGGCCTTGCGGCGGTCTCCTGTATCCCACCCCTCTCCCTCTCCGCCCCGGCTGCGAAGTTTCGGCCCCGCGCGTGACGCGGCGCTCAGGCTGCTTCGCGAGAGGGGGTGTCGGAGGCCGCTCGGCTGCTGGCGGGGTTGGCGCCCTCGGAGGCGGTGGTGGCCGTGCGGGGCGAGCGCGGCGGGAGGGTAGCTGGACTTCATCCTTGACTGTTCCCGGTCTGCGATGACGATCGAGTCACCTTTTGGAATCCTGTCGATTTGGCAGTGTCACGGGAGCTGGCGGGGACCTTTGGACGCTCGGGACCCGGCACGACGCTTTGTTGACACTGCTTACACTGTTCCCGAGTTTAAGTAGTGGGATATTTTCACCTCAGTTTGGCGCACCGTGTGTTAGTGCCTGGGTTTTCTTGGAGGGGTATCGGTCCCTCCTCTTGACTCATTTGATGGCGCAGTGCAGGGTTGTGCTGGGGGACCGACGCTGGGAAAAGGGGCTGTTAAAGGGCTATGGTGGGCGGGGGGAAGTGCGCCGTGTGGAGAGGACGCCGGGGAGAAAAGACTGATTTCATTTTTCACGCCTATTTCTTTCTGTTTGCCTCCATGGGATCTGAATCTTGATGATGATGTTAAATGGGTGAGACAAGTGACATCTACCGCCTGAACTTTATCTGTGTCAGTGTTAAAACACTTAGGTTATAGCCTTTCAGAACAGCTTCCTCTGGACATGGGCTTCCTTATCGATTGCACCATTGTGGGTTTTTCTCTTTTCCTTTCAGGGCGGGGGGGGGGGGAGGAGGAGGGAACTGGGAAGAATGTATTAAATAATAAACAGTAGTAGACAAAACTTTCGCCTTAAAATACAGTATCTCTCAATCCACATCTTAGGTTAAGAGAGTATCTTTTTCTTAACTCAGTTTCACAGCAAGACATTTTCAACAAAAACTATAAGTCTAGTTTTAGTTAAAAAATATTTAGAAAGAGAGATAATAAAGTACCAGGTTTTTCTGTATGTATAATTATGTAATCATATTGTTTCTTCAACTGAGATTTCATCTGCATGTTAAGAATGGCTTTGCTAAGGGATGTGAAGTTATAAAAAAATATCTACAGAGATTTGGAGAGATTCTCTTGAGAGATCGGTGAAGGAATTATCTTATTTTTCTAGAATCCTTTCTTCCATAAACATCCTAAACATTTGTGGCACCCAGGGTCACTTGGCGGCCTTCTGTCAGTGGTGACTGATGAAAGGAAGAAGCCTGTATTTTTTTCTTTTCCATTTGCTTACTAAAGCCAAAACACCTTATAGGTGTGACCTGGGACTCTTTAGGGACAGTGCAAATGCCTTTAACAAAACTAAACAGTAAAAAATTATATGTTAATGCATTTTTTAGAAACAAACTATGGTGTCTCTTTTTGCAATACTGTGTGTCATTGTGGGTGATTGGAATTTCTGCTTCTCATAATACTTGATGTATTCAGGTAATGTATTTTGCCTGGTAATATTTTGGTATCATTCATTCATTCAGCAAATAGTTTTGAAAGCCACTATGTGAAGCCTGTGTTCCAGGCACTGGGAACATTCTAGTGTAAACAAATAATGACATACATCATCCCTTGGTATCCTTGGGAGATTGGTCCTAGGATCCTCTCCATACCCAAAATTCGAGATGTTTAAGTCCTTTATAAAATGGTATAGTATTTGCATATAATCTATGCACAGTCTTGTGTATGCTTTAAATCATCTCTGGATTAGTTTTAATAACTAATACATTGTAATGCTATGTAAATCGTAGTTATACTTTTTTTTTTGGAGACTGAGTCTGCTCTGTTGCTTGGGCTAGAGTGCCGTGGCATCAGCCTAGCTCACAGCAACCTCTAGTTCCTGGGCTCACGTGATCCTCCTGCCTCGGCCTCCAGAATAGCTGGGACTATAGGTGCACACCACCACACCTGGCTAATTTTTTCTGTTTTTAGTTGACTGGGTAATTTCTTTCTATTTTTAGTGGAGATGGGGTCTTGCTCTTGCGGAGGCTGGTCCTGAACTCCTAACCTCAAGCGATCCTCCTGCCTCAGCCTCCTAGAGTGGTAGGATTACAGGTGTGAGCCACCATGGCCAGCCAGTTATATTCTTTTGTTTAGAGAATAATGACAAGAAAACTTCTGTATAACTTCAGTACAGATGAAACCATCATAGGCCTAACTACCTTTTCCATCTGCAGTTGATTGAATCTGTGGATTTGAACCCATGGATGCAGAGGGCCAACTGTGTATTGTTTGTCAGATGTTAATAAGTGCTATGAGGAAAAATAAAGAGAGAAATGGGGTTAGGAGAATGCCAACAGGGTATTGGCGTGGTGGGGATGTGATTTAAAATAAGATGGTTAGAGAAGGGCCTGCGATGAAGGTGACATGTGAATAGAGCCCCGAAGGAGGTGACGGAGCAAGCCATATGGATTGGCTGGGGGAATGGCATTGCAGGCAGAGGAAACAGCAAGTGCAGAGACTCTGAGGTGGGAAAGTGCCTAGTTTGTGCAGGTAACAGCAAGGAAGCCAGTGTGGCTGGAGCTGAGGGAAGGGGAGATAGTAGATAAGATCAAAGAGAAAGGGCTGGGGAGATTGTGTAGGGAATCATAGGCCTTTGTTAGGCTTTTACTCTGAGATTGGAAAGCTCTGGGAGGTTTTGAGCAGAGCAATAATAAGATCTCATGTACTTTCTAAAAGGATTTGTGGCTGCCGTGTTGAGTAGACTATCAGGGGCAAAGGTAGAGGCAGGAGACTAATTAGGCTCTTTCATTATTTGAGGTGAGATATGTTGGTGGCTTGGTGAAGTGTCAGGAAGGAGTCAGATATATCTTGACGTTAGAGCCAACAGGACTTGCTGATGAAATGTGTGAATATGTATGAATTCTATGAATGTGGTAGTTATATTCAAAGAAAGTGATCAAAGATGATTCCAATATTTTTGGGCTGAACAAATAAGCTTCTCTGTTTATTAAAATAGGAAGATTGATGGAGAAGCAGGCTGAGAGATTAGTTCAGTTTTGGACATGTTAGTTTTGAAGTGCCCATTAGACATTCAGATGGTGATGACAAGTAGATAAGTCATCTCTCAGGGAGAGATCTGGACTGTAGATATAAGTTTAAAGCCATGAAATTAGTTGAAATCACCTAGGGAGTGAGTATAGATAGAAAAGAGGATTCAGTCCTGGGAGCACTCCAATGTGCAGAGGTAGGGAGAATGAGGAGGAAACAACCAAGAAGATTAAGGAGTATGGATAGTGACAAGGGAGGAACACAGGAGCATGTAATGTCGTGTTCCCAACTAACAATCTTCTGGACTATTTCCATAGAGCTACATTTGGGGATCAGGAAACTGTGTTAGGCAAATTAGTCAGAAGGTTGTTTCTATTTTGCTACATAAATTTCAGAGCTAATGATAGTTAAGTTTCTATTTTGCTTTTCTGGAACTGATCTTTTTTTTTTTTTGTTTTGAGACAGAGTCTCACTTTGTTGCCCAGGCTAGAGTGCCGTGGTGTTAGCCTAGCTCACAGTAACCTCCAACTCCTGGGCTCAAGCGATCTTCCTGCCTCAGCCTCCGAAGTAGCTGGGACTACAGGCACGTGCCACCGTGCCCCGCTAATTTTCTCTATATATTTTTAGTTGTTCAGCTAACTTCTTTCTATTTTTAGTAGAGACAGGGTCTTGCTGTTGCGCAGGCTGGTCTCGAACTCCTGAGCTCAAACGATCCTCCCTCCTCAGCCTCCCAGAGTGCTAGGAATACAGGCGTGAGCCACTGTGCCTGGCCTCGAACTGATCTATTTTATCCCACTTTCTTAACAGGATGTCACCCTGCCTGTAGAAGGTCTTAATTGACTTCTATTAAACAGAAATTTTACCAATTGGCTTTATAGACTTTTTCTTAACATATGCATGTTCCTAGAATTCACCCTCTGCTACTGGTGGGATATTGAAATCAAATTAAAAATACATACCATATGATGAAGTAATAATTAAATAGACAAGACCTTATAAAAGTTATCAAGGCTTCAGATGGTTTTTAGATACTCCTCCCAGTAAAACTCAACTTTAACAACAATGGAAAAGACTACTTTCATCGCAAATAAATAGATCTATTAATAGCTGAAAATAATTTAAATATATAAATAAAAATATATTTTAAAATGGAAGACTTAGAAATTTTATGGGGAATGTTCACATGTATATAATGATATGTTGGTATTATAATACCTATTGTCCTTTCTCTGCCACATCTTAGCTGTTGTGCTGCTTCTCACCGTATATTTTCAGGATGTACTTTGTTCATAAACAAAAATGCCCTTTAAATGTTAAAGCTGGAATGTGTACATTTCCATTAAATGTTAAAGATAAGGAAAAGGTTTCAAAACTATTCTTTTAACCAGGTGTGGTGCTGCCTACGTGTAGTCTCAGCTACCACAGAGGATGGGGTGGGAGATCCCTGGAGCTTAGGAGGTCAAGGCTGCAGTGAGCTATGATATACCATTGCACTCCAGCCTGGGTGACAGAGTGAGACCCTGTCCCTAAAAAACAAACAAAAGAAGAAAGAAGGTATAAATGGAAGTAAATAATGCAATTAGTTAATGTGAAGGAAGAGCAGACATCATTTTGAAATTTTCTTTTTCTTTCTTTTTTTTTTTTGAGACAGTGTCTTACTCTGTTGCCTTGGGTAGAGTGCAGTGGTGTCATCACAGTTCACCGCAACCTCAAACTCCTGAACTCAAGAAATCCTCCTGCCTCAGCCTCCCGAGTAACTGGGACTATAGGTGTGCACCACCACACCTGGCTAATTTTTTCTATTTTTTGTAGAGATAGGGTCTCGTTCTTGCTCGGGCTGGTCTGGAACTCCTTTTTTTTTTTTTTTTTTTTGGAGACAGAGTCTCACTTTGTTGCCTGGGCTAGAGTGCCATGGCATCAGCCTCGCTCACAGCAACCTCCAACTCTTGGGCTCAAGCGATCCTCCTGCCTCAGCCTCCCGAGTAGCTGGGACTACAGGCATGCACCACCATGCCCGGCTAATTTTTTTTTGATATATGTTTTTAGCTGTCCATATAATTTCTTTCTATTTTTAGTAGAGACGGGGTCTCGCTCTTGCTCAGGCTGGTCTCGAACTCCTGAGCTCAAACAATCCACCTGCCTCGGCCTCCCAGAGTGCTAGGATTACAGGCGTGAGCCACTGCGCCCGGCCTGGTCTGGAACTCTTTTTTTTTTTTTTTTTTTTTGAGACAGAGTCTCACTCTGTTGCCCAGGCTAGAGTGAGTGCCGTGGCGTCAGCCTAGCTCACAGCAACCTCAAACTCCTGAGCTCAAGCGATCCTCCTGTCTCAGCCTCCCGAGTAGCTGGGACTACAGGCATGCACCACCATGCCCGGCTAATTTTTTCTATATATATTTTTTAGGTGTCCATATAATTTCTTTCTATTTTTAGTAGAGATGGGGTCTCGCTCTTGCTCAGGCTGGTCTCGAACTCCTGAGCTCAAACGATCCGCCCACCTCGGCCTCCCAGAGTGCTAGGATTACAGGCGTGAGCCACAGCGCCCGGCCATGGTCTGGAACTCTTGACCTCAAGCCATCCTTCTGCCTCAGCCTCCCAGAGTGCTAGGATTACAAGCATGAGCCATCTCGTCCAGCCTGAAATTTTGTTTTATGGTTCTCATTCCTTTAAGACCTAGCAATAGGAATACACATAGCTTGATTTACAGCAGTGAATCTTTTGGGCAGTGGAAAAATGAAAGGCATGATTACGCCTTTATTTAAGTAACATAAGCATACAAGCCCCCCAAGAGGGAAGGGACTTTGCCTCTCTCTCTCAGAGTGTCTTATACACAATACATAGTGTTTAATAAATGAATGAATATAAGTTTACATATGAGTCTCCCAATTTTGTGATGACCAGAATGTCCTCAAAGTGTTCTCATGGTGGCCTGGATTCAGTCCTGCTAATGGTTGTTGAAGTCTGATAGATAAGGTCTCTGCCACAGATCTTTGTTTAGATCTCTTGGTGTCTCTAGCTATTTTTAGCTTTGGTTGTATTGGGTGTGCTTTCTAGAAGAGCTTAGAAGCAGTGGAAGCTATGATCTAAATCTGTGGTCCTCAACCCTCTGGCGCGGACCCCTATGGGAACCAGGCCACACAGCAGGAGGTGAGCAGTGGGGTGAGTGAGTAAAGCTTCGTCTGTATTTACAGCCACTCCGCATCGCTCACATCACCACATAAGTTCTGCCTCCTGTCAGATCAGCAGAGGCATTACATTCTTGTAGTAGCATGAACCCTACTGTAAACTTCGAATGCCAGGGATCTAGGTTGCATACTCCTTATGAGAATCTAACACCTGATGATCTGAGGTGGAGCTGAGGCAGTGATGCTAGTGCTGGGGAGCGGCTGCAAATATAGATTATCATTAGCATAGATTATCATTGTATTGACTGTACAATAAATGTAATGCGCTTGAATCATCCCAAAATGCAGGCCTCCCTTCCCCACCCCCCGTCCATGTAAAATTGTCTTTCATGAAACCCGTCCCTGGTGCCAAAAGGTTTAAGGACCACTGGTCTAAATTCAAATATGTATAAAATTTAGTTGAGACTGAGTGTCATGCCATAATAGTTCTGGAAAGGACCTTAGAGAAGAAACTGAGGCTGAGAGATTCAGGGCCCTCTCAGATCACATTTGACCAGCAGTAGACACACCTGGCTAGTGCATAGTGGTTCTAGTACACTATGCCTCATAGTTATTTAAGTTGAGAAACAGATGAAGTTGACTTAAATTCAGCAAGCATTTCAGGCTTACCCTTATTCCAGACTGAATGCCATAGTCAAGAGTATGCTAAAGTATGTCTTTTAAAAATAATAGCCAGGTGTACAGGCTTGGGTGGGGTAGGAGCTCCCTACCATGACATGACCACCATGGTAGTGTGTCAGTTGGTTAGCTTTGTTGACATCTTTGGCCTGCAGTAGATTATTGGGGTTTTGGAAGGTCTGGCCTGGTACCTGGGGAGCTGAGGAAGGAGTAATAACAAGGATTAGCTTCCATTCTAATAAGGTCAAAGAAGACTCCAGGTCTAGTTGCTATGGTATAGTGATAATTTGATTTTGAAAATCTACTGGAAATAAAACTCTTTATGGTAAAATTGGCCCAATAGTGAGTACAGCTAGATTTCCCTGTGATAGATAACCCCAGGGCTCTGACATATGCTCCATTTTGTTAATGCAGGACACAGCAGCATAGAGAATGAGAAGCCCAAAGAAGGGAGGAGAGAGGGACATAGTGTCTTTGCGGATGGAGAAGACAGTAAGAGAAAGGGGAAGAAATGGGGACAGGGGAAGAGAAAGGAGGCTTAAGGAGTGCAAGTTCTATCTGCTGCTGAGGTGTTAAGACAGACTATTCTATTAATAAAATTCCTGAGCATATCCTTCTGCTTGTATTTCCACTGCTGGTCACAGACGCTCTTGGGGTAATAAAAGTAAATGTCTAGATATCAGACTGAGGTGGGGGGTGGGGGGTGGGATGGGTGTATGCCTACATGATGAGTGCGTTGAGCACCGTCTGGGGAATGGCCACGCTTGAAGGTGCTGACCCAGGGAGATGGGGGGTGGGGAGAGGGGATGGGGGTATAACTACATGATGAGTGCGATGCACAGTGTCTGGGGAATGGGTACGCTTGGAGCTCTGACTTGGGGGGATGGGTGGTACATGGGCAACGTATGTAACCTGAACTTTTGTACCCCCATAATAAGCTGAAATTAAAAAAAAAAAGTAAATGTCTAGAATACAATGCGTTGTTAGTCATAATTTCCATAAAGCTCCATATGGAAGAAAACATTTTCTTCTTCTACAATTTACTGGAGGGCGGAGATAGTTCCTGTGTAAGGTGCTTTAGGAAACATGTGCCATATGCCCAGATCCTTAACATTTTTGTTTTATAATGACCTAAATTTGGTTTTGGTAAGGCCATAACTAGCTATTATATTTTGGACTATTTAATGTTAAATGATTACAGTGTGCCAGGTTGTGGAATATACATATAGGGTACAGCCATTCTGTAAAAATCTACAGTGAGATAGTAATAATAAAATAACATTTATACCATGCTTTCCCCATGCTAGACACTGTGCTAAACGCTTTATAGTCATTACCTCATTCCATGCTGACAACACACCTTAGGAGGTATGCACTGTTTTCCCTCTATTATAGATGAGGAAACTGATGCTAGAGAGTTTAAGTACTTCATTTAGGTTCATACAGTAAGTGAGAAACCTGGATTGAAAGTCTGTCTGACATAAACCATCCATGCTCATAACTACTATATTTGCTGCTTCCTTAATAACATATTCTGTATCATACAGATTGTAAAATCTACCAGTATACAGATCCCAAATGGGTAACCTTATAGTTCAAACAAGATTATATTTTATCTCCTCTATATAGGAAAGATATTAAAGGATATACTACTGGTCAGCCCTTTATGACCTAGCCTAATCTCTTCTGTGGCCAGAACTCTCTTGTATGCATTCCTTTCCTCATTCGTCAAAAAGTTAGAAGAGTATATATCTGATGTTACCTTTGTTTTTATCAATGAATATTTATAAAGATAAGATGATACTATATAAATATAAGGCTTTTACACATAAAAATACCAGTTTCAACTTTTTTTTTTTTTAAAGAGATGAGATTTTGCTCTGTCACCTGGGCTGGAGTGCAATGGCTCAGTTATAGCTCACTGCAGCCTCAAACTCCTGGGCTCAAGCAATCCTCCTGCAACCTCCCAAGTAGCTGGGACTACAGGTGCACACCACCACAGCTAGCTAATTTTTTTCCTATTTTTTGTAGAGACAGGGTCTCACTATGTTACTCAGGCTGGTCTTGACCTCCTGGCCTCAAGTAATCCTACCAGCTCGGCCTCTGAAAGTGCTGGGGTTACAGGTGTGAGCCACCATACCCAGCCTACACTTTCAACTTTTTTTTTTTTTTTTTTGAAACAGGGTCTCTCTCTCTCTGTCTCCCAGGCTAGAGTGCAGTGGTGTTATCATAGCTCACTGCAACCTCGAACTCCTAGGCTCAAGGGATCCTTCTGCTTCAGCCTCCTGAATAGCTAGGACTACTGACGTGTGCCACAATGCCAGGCTAGTTTTTTTCTATTTTTAGTAGAGATGGGGTCTCTGCTCTTGCTCAGGCTGGCACACTTTCAATGCTTTTTTTTTTTAAAGAAATTCTATGCTTTTCTTACTGGGTTTTATCTTTTTTTTTTTTTTTTTAAAGCATGAGTAGTTTCTTGTCCTTCAGTAAGGTTATTGTTTTTAAAAGGAATGTGTGTGATTGCTTGTGAAACTATGGCTGGCAGGGCAGTGAGTATAGTAATTAGAGCTGATGTACAGTCAGAAGCTGAGATTCCAGTCCTGGCCTGTCACTGATGACAACTGTGGGCATCAGTGTTCTCATCTGTCTTGAAAGGGGTTAAGTGAGATAAATGAGTTCTCAACATACCACCTCTGGAGCCTGAAATTATTTTGGAGTAAAAAAAAAAACAACCCCAAATTTATCTGCTTTAAAAATATTAATCCTCAATGCCATAGAACAAAAGACCTGATATATACCACGTATAATTGGCCCTCTGTATCCATGAGTTCTGCATTCAGGGATTCAACCAATGTCAGATTGAAAATACAGTATTCCAGAAAAAAAAAAAAAAAGAGTGGTTGTATATGTACTGAACACATACAGACTTTTTATTCTTGTCATGCCCTAACCAGCGGTCCCCAACCTTCTTGGCACCAGCGACAGGTTTCATAGAAGACAATTTTCCACTGTCAGAGGTTGAGGTGGGAGGGGTGAGGGGGATGCAGGTGGAGCTCAGGCAGTGATGCAAGAAGCCACTTGGCCTTGCGTGCCCTTACCCACCACTGTTCACCTCCTGCTGTGCTGCATTCCCCCTTCCCCCTAGCCCCCTTCTTAAGTTTCATGAAAGACAATTTTTCGGGGGTGGGGTGGGGGCCAGTGGAGTTCTATAGCCCAGTCTTTTTTTTTTTTCTTTTTTTTTTTTTGAGACAGAGTCTCACTCTGTTGCCCAGGCTAGAATGCCGTGGCGTCAGCCTAGGTCACAGCAACCTCAAACACCTGGGCTCAAGCAATCCTACTGTATGCGCCACCATGCCTGGCTAATTTTTTTTTTTCTATATACATTTTTAGTTGTCTGGCTAATTTGTTTCTATTTTTAGTAGGGGGGGGTCTCCCTCTTGCTCAGGCTGGCCTTGAACTCCTGAGCTCAAATGATCCGCCTGCCTCGTCCTTCCAGAGTGCTAGGATTACAGGTGTGAGCCACCGCGCCGGCCCTGCAGCCCAGTCTTAACAGGTGTCTGCGGCCCGGAAGTTGGAGACCACAGCCCTAAACAATATAGCATAACAACTATTTATAATATGTAGCACTTACATTTTATTAGGTATTATCAGTAGTCTAGAGATGATTTAAAGTATACCAGAGAATTAATCATCTTTTTGAAATGCTAATATCAACTCATGGATTCCCAGTTATTATCTACATGGACTTTTAGGGACTCAGGGGCCCTTGTCTGAAATTACCGTACTAGATAATCTTTAGATTGTTATTCTATGTATGATACTGCCAGTTCTCCCCATAATAGCCGGTGAGATCTTAGAATAATTTTTTTCTACTTAAGATTCTCCAGTAGCTTCCTCTGTATTTTGAATAAGATTCAAAGCTCTTCATAATTTGATCTCTGCTTACTTTTCTAACATTTTCTGACTGGATCACTTTTTCCAGCTATGTTGGTTTTCTTGCAGATCCTTAACATAGAAAGCTGTTTTTTGTCTCATGGCCTGTTCATCTTCACACCATCCAATAGAAATATAATGTGAGACACATGTGTAATTTTAAGTTTTCTAGTAGCCGCATTAGAAAAGATAGAAACAGGTGATATTGATTTTAATGATTTTTTTCCTTATTAAATATTCAAAATCCAGTGTGTTTTATACTTATAGCATATCTCAATTTGGACTAGGCTCATTTCAAGTGTTTAATGGCTGCTTAAGGCTAGTGGCTATCCTTTTGGACAGTGCAGCACTAGATCTTTGCAAGGCTGGCTTTTCTCATCATTGAGGTCTCTGCACAAGTATTACCTCCTGAGAGAGGCCTTCCCAGGTCACCCTCCCTTCCCTGCCTCACTGTTGTTGATTACCCTGCTTTATTTTCCTCATAGCACTTGTTAGTACCTGACAATGTGACCCTGGGTAGAGTGCAGTGGTGTCATTGTAGCTCACTGCAACCTCAAACTCCTGGGCTCAAGTGATCCTCCTGCCTCAGACTCCCGAGTAGCTGGGACTACTGCTGTGCACCACCACACCTGGCTAATTTTTTCCTGTTTTTCGTAGAGAGGGGGTATTGTTCTTGCTCAGGCTGGTCTGGAGCTCCTGATCTCAAACAGTTCTCCCGCCTTAGCCTTCCAGAGTGCTAGGATTACAGGCATGGGCTGCTGCTCCCGGCCATTTATTTACTTTTTAGTGTCAGACTTTCCCATTAGATTGTTGGCTTCTAGAAAGCAGGACCTTTGTCTCTCTTGTTTATTATTGTATATCCAGTGACTAAAATAGTGCCTGACTCAGAGTAGGGACTCAAATAGATTGAGTAATTGAATAAGATAATTTGATATGGACAGAAATACCACTTTTCCTTTTGTTACTGACAATAAAAGTTAGTATATTTGGTTTATGTGTGGGTTTAAACCCCAAAATGGAAGCTAGAATTTCTTTAAAAATGAGAAGTTTGAGATTGATGAAAAAGCAAGAGAATGGGTAAATGGTTCGTTTTTTTCAAAAAAGGTATATATCAGCTTTGTGGAGAGCTAATAAAATTTCTTTTGTCCATAAAATTTATTAGCCTATTCCATTCCTCTTGAAATAAGGTATGGCTGGGCATAGTGGCACACACCTGTATACCAGCAACTTGGGCGGCTTCGGTGGGAGGATTGCTTGAGTCCAGGAGTTCGAGACCAGCTTGGGCAACATAATGAGAGCCCATCTCAAAAAAAAAAAAAAAAAAAAAAGAGTGAGAAGGTATAGTAAATAAAATTAACCTTTTTTTTTTTTTTAAATCTCCTGTATGCAAATAAGCATGCAGGTACCAGCAAGGCTTTTTTTTTTTTTTTTGTAGCAAACAGCATGTCTTATTTATTAATAAACTAGTGCCAAGCAATGAGTACACAAATAGTGGGTAGTCCTTACGAAATTTCAGAAAGTGGTTGTATTAAATACTAAACAGAGCTTGTAGCTTCATTTGTGGGTTTAGAGGAATATCTTAGGAAACTGCATTTGCAGATTCCTTCTTCATGGGCACCCACATCAGTTTTGGGCATGGTCCAGCCAGGACAGTTTTCTCTGTTTCTATAAAGCTCTAATCCGTTATATATTTTTTCCATTTACATGTTGTCTTTATTGTGCATTATAATGTTCTGTTCTGCCTAAGGCTTGGCTTTTTAAGATGGCATCATCTAATGTCCTCTTGGCCAGAGATTCCAAAAATTTTCAGTATGAGACTGTCTTTCCCCACTGCCTTTCAGACAAAATGCAGGGATGGCTGGCTGAGCATGAGGAGGTAAGAACTGAGAATTCTAGGAATGGAAGTGTTTTATTTGCTGCTGAGACAGCACATCACAAGGATAGAAGAGCAAGGAGCATTTGCTTTCTCAGACATCCTGCACCTTTCCCAAGAATCCATAACTTTTACTAACTTTAATCTAAATTAAATATTGTAACTATTTAATATTTTTACTAATGTGGACTTATGGAGTACCTTTTATTTTTGTATTGTAAACTTATATATGTCACTGGTACAGAAAGCTGATTTTGAAATAATGCTGTCTTCAAATGACTTTCAGAGATAGGTGCTAGCATTACTGTCAGAAATAATCCTAGGAAATCACCCTTATACTATAAAGCTGTGAAAATAACTAACATTTATCAGGTATGAACTGTGATTTGTGATTTATGAACATTAATTCTCACAATAACTTGAAGGTGTTACTTTCCTCATTTTACAGATGAGGAGGCTGAGGTTTAGTGTATTGTTGCCCAAGTCAGAGAGACAGTAAAGGCCATAGCTGGGATTCTATCCCAGGCTGTCTAGCACCAAAGTAGCCTTTTTCCTTTACGCTCTGCTGCCCCTCCAAGTCCTTCAGACCAGCTGTCCTCAACTGCTGAGTGGTGACACATTAATGGGCCTGCTATTTATGAGCTAGCTCAGAAGAATTATTAACAATAGGAGACATACTGAGGTTGTAAATGATACATACTTTAAAATTTACGTGGTATAGATTCAAGGTCTTCCCTCTAATGATGTCATTTTCACTCAGTTCCATTCCTATGTGCTTTTATTGGATGGGAGAGAAAGAAGTGGCATTATATGCATCATACCAGTAATTACGCATAGCCCAATACATAATGGGAAATGTGGTGGGTTTTTTTTTTTTTTTTTTTTTGATAGTCTTGCTTTGTTGCCCAGGCTGGAGTGCAGTGCTGTGATCATAATTCGTTGCATCCTCAAACTCCTGGGCTCAAGCGATCCTCCTGCCTCCCAGAGTGCTGCTGCCACAGTGCCCAGCCCTATTTTTTTTTTTTTTGGATGCTATGTTTCCACATATTCACAAAGGTTCTTAGGAATATCACTGCAAAAGTAGTCTATTTTCTTTTCTTCCTTCTAGTCTTCTAAAATATTTTGTGCATTATCTGAGGACACCATGGGAGTGTGTTTCTCAACACTTAAGCTGAGCTAGGTTGTTTCTAGATACTTTTCTCAATTACAAAATGTGACAGTGTTTTGGAAAGAGCTTTTAAACTATACAGTGCAATAAAAAAATGAGATGGAATTATAATTTTAGGATTGTAGAATCTTTTAAGTTCTACCCTGCGGTGAGAACTAAAGTGCTGAATCCTTAAATATAGTTATGGACCTCTAGATTTTAAACTGTGAAACCAAGTTTAAAGATATTTTTAGGTAGTGTGTTTAGATCCCAGAGGCCTTCTGGTGAAAATCCACCTGTTCTGCATAATTTTCTCTTGCCCATGTCTCTTATCCAGATTTCTCTGCTTTGCAGATTGTTTTCTTGCTCCTTCCCTGTCTTGCTCTTTTCTAGTACAACACACTCTCATTTATTTAACACAGGGAATTATCCTATAGTTTGAGAAAACATTAGTGTAGAAGTGGTATGTAAATTAAGTAAGTTTCTCATAGTGTTAGTTCCTCAGCACAGCTTGGCACAATTGCTCATAGCCCATGCTTTTGCACTTTTCCCCCCAATCCCTTCTTCAGAGATCACCTTTATTTTCACTTTAGTCCTCACGAAGCTACCTCCTATTGCTCTTTTTTGGCTGTTCATTTTCTATAAAAACCTGTGGAAGAAGAAATATTCTTTTGGCAAAATGTTTCTTTTCCTTCTCTTGTAGTCCTTTAAGAAAACAGGAACAGTCTGTTAGACTAACAATATTCTTTCTATATATTAAATCTATATCAATTTTTTTCTTTTTGTTGTAGATGTGGACTAAAATAGCAAGAAGGAATTGTTTCCTCTGGGCAGATGAGACATGAATTGTTTTGGGGGTGGGTAGTGGATGGGCGTAACATACTCTTGTATAATTCCCTGACGTGGAAGTCCTCCCTTGTCCTAAGAATCAGCACCAACATATGAGTTGAGAATTCTCATGGAATTCCATGAGAGCGAGATGTTGACTTTAATGAGAAGAGTTAGAGCAGTAAGAATTTAGGGGTGGTTATAGGTTTAAAACTTGTCGATGATTCACTTTTAGGACAACCGTATTTTTTATTTTCTAGGTTAATTTGTCTTCACTTTAAGTTTAACCCTAACTTTTAAGGAAATTTAAATGGCTGGGGTAACAAGATAACAGATTGTTTAAAACTGTTTTCCATCTCCTGTCTCAAGTGTATTCTTTTTCTTAATAAATAAACTTTTGTCTGGATTTCAGAATATTCTGGCTAAGCTCCAGGGAAATGAGCTTTTGTACTTCATTTGTTTTGTGCCATTATTCATGAGAAAAATGACTGTGATTTCACAGTTTATTAAAACACAGGCCTTGGTACCACTGAGGTGATTATGCCAAAATAGATTATTTTGTTTGGTTCTCACTCCTGTCTGGCAGTGCTTATTTTTTCACTGGCAGCCGTAGGTACAATCTGATTTTAATTAAATACTTGAAAGCTGTTTGTAAAATTTTGTATATTCTTCACAGTGAAGGACTGACAGGCCTCATTTACTGTGAATTACTTGTAAACCATCTTGTCCCTGGTAGAAAGGCCCCATGGGGGTAGAATTAAAGTATTGGGTGTCTGAAGAGTGGAAGTTAGTAGGAAACAAAAAATTTAAAACCATACCTGTTATTCCAAAATCTACCCTCATCCCCTACCTTTTTTTTAAGATGAGGAATCGCTCTGACACCCAGGCTGGAGTGGAGTGACACGATTATAGTTCACGGCAGCATCCAATTCCTGGGCTCAAGTGATCCTGCCACAGGCTCGAGCCACCATGCCTGGTCATAATTCATTTTTACTGATTTCATTGATGCCTCTCTCACCCGCTCTCCCACTTGGAACACAAAACTTGTGGTTAGAGTACAAGAAATGGTACAGAGATATCTAGACAAATGTCCTGTAAACTCAAAGGTCCCACAGATTTAATTGCTCACTGGAGAAGTCATGGAGTCATTTTAAAGTTTCCTTCACAAATGTTGAGCCTACTTCCTGAAAGTTTAACAAAATTACATTCACTCTTCCCTAGAATGAAATCTCTTCTAAGCAGGAGTAAAAATTTAGCCTTTTCTGAATGTGGATATAAGATCATGAAGTAGAAATTACCTGTTGAATCATTATGGAGCAGAGACCTTAACATGAAATGTCTGTTGACATGTATGCATATTTAGTATTTATTTCTGTACTTTATTGAACTCTATTGAATAGGTCAGGTAACAGCTTTTATCTGAAAGTCAGTCTTTGAGGGACAACGGAAGCACTGGTATATGTGTGTGACAGAGAGATTGTTGTTTTGTTTCTTTTTCCAAATATGAGAGAAAGAAGTAACTTTAACTTCTTAAATTCCTTGCTCTTAAAAATAAATTATTTCATAATATTCAAATTTGCCTTGGGACTTAAAGGAAAGTGTAAATGGTTGCATTATGTTAGTAAATACAACTAAATAGTTTTTGAATGTCTCTGAAATAATGAGATACAGTTTTCTCTCAAGTGTGGGAACTATTTTGCACCCTGTTCCCCTGTTCCCCGACCTCTGCCCTTTCACCCTGCTGCTTTGTGACAAGATTATAGATAGGCCTTTGAGCTTTTCTCTAGTCTACTCAGGTTTCCTTACACAGCACATCAGGCTTTAAGCTTTCTTAAAAGATGTTCTTAGTCCTCATTAGTATAGTGGTAAGATAATAGTGGAATAAATAAATTAATAAACTAATTTAGAAATTTACTTTATTTAAAAAAAACAAAGAACAAACAAAAAAAAGATGTTCTCAGAATTGAACACCCAAATTTTATTGTGGGAATGAATTTTGTATATATTTTTTCTCTAAAAAGTCTTTTTTTTCTTCTTTAATATTTTCCTGTCCAAAATATCTATTTAATTATATTTCCATTAATAGTAACTAACTTTTTTTGTGTGTGTATGACTAAATACGTGTTTTTTTGGAATAAAATGTTTTGGAAATTTTTATAAAGTTGCTTACATAGGGAGAGGCTACCAATTAGAACTTTCTAGGATAAGGAAGCCCAAGAGAGATTCAACTATTCCCTATTCATTGTCTTTTTAAGTACGAGAAGTTAAAATCTGGATTCAGAGGGTGTCTGTCATACAAGAGCAGCAAATTGAATATTTTCAGAGAGAATCAGCACTTTAACCATCCTATAATGAATTAGGTAACACTTTTTAAACACCTTATCAGATCCTGAAATAGAGTAGGAATGAAAACAGGCACAAAGAAAAGGAGATGAATTCATTCAGTTTGACTTCTTGTTAGTAGCTCGTATAAGAGTTTTTTGGGAACGAGAGTAAAATTAGTGACAAAAATAAGGGTTTGAGGATTCTCTATGTACTTTATTGTTTTGCATCCTATCTTCAAGTTTATCCAGAAAACTTGAAGCATTTGCTCTGTTTCAGACATTTTAATGGGACTTTCTGAGGAAGGTCTGTTTTATACACTGTCAGAAAGATTTATAATAATGAAGCTTTAGGACTTTGGTTTACATGACACTTTTTTACTACTCACCAGGAATGAGGATAAATAAAATGATTGGTTTGAAATAATAAGACATTATAAGTGCTTAAAAAAAAAAACAAAACTGTGGCTTTTAAATTATCAAAGTAATATATGCCCAGTTTTTTAAAACTGGAGAATACAGGATTGTGTAAAGAAAATAAGAATCATCTGTTATTCCACAGGGGCAGAATTTAAAAAAAAACCAGAAGTTCTGATTTCTGGTGGTTAAATGAGCTGAGCAATAGTCTGAAAAACCCAGTAAGATTTTCGTTTTGGTTCAAGTCATTGCCACTTATTTAGTATGTGACATATGTAAAGACCTCAGTAGATAGTTGATTGAAACAGTGAATGGACTGGACAAGGTGGCTCAAGCCTGTAATTCCAGCATTTTGAGAGGCTGAGGCAAGAGGATCAATTGAGTCCAGGAGTTCAAAGTTGCAGTGAACTGTGATCACGCCACTGCATTCCAGCCTGGGTGACAGAGCAAGACCTCATTTTAAAAAAAGGTGTGTGTGTGTGGGTGGATTTTGGAATAACAGATGTGGTTTTAAATTTTTTGTTTCCTACTAACTTTTAGAGACCCTGTCTCAAAAAAAAAAAAAAAAAAGTGAATGGATAAATAAAATGGAGTTGTCTATTTCAGGTGTTTACTTTTAGAGATAGAAATTAAATTCTTAATACTTGCAACACTTTTTTTTTTTTTTTTGCCAAAATCCTATATCAGTAATTAAAATGAGATGGGAAAAGATTAGCTTTGAATCTCAGGAGTTTAATGCTAAAATAGTCTATTTAAAAATTTTTTTCTATTATGGAAAAGAAAAGGGAAATCACTAGTGACGTAAGATGGGAGGACAGGGGAAGCTAGTAAGCAGGAGAGGCAATCCTGGAACAAGATAAACTCCTAATCTCTATCTTACTGGGAATCTGATTTATTTGTTGTGCCATAGAAGAATGGAAATATATTTAGATGGTATAAGAAACCTCTGATGTCTTATAGATATCTCCCTGCAGGTTGCTGGGAGAGAATAATATTAATATTTTAGGGAGGCTGAATCTTGAAGTACCAGTAGACTTGACACTTGTCCCTCACAGCTCTCTTCCTGTCTCTCATGGTAAGGGCTATGTAAACATTTCAGGATCAGTGCTGGCAGTAGCTGCCGAGAATTCAGAGAATGCCTGCAGTTTCCCTTTTCATGCAGCAGAATAATAAGGCCAGGGACAATCTTTTGATTGTCTTGCTATGTTTTGGCTGTTGGTGCTTTTAAAATTTCCAGACCATGTTGCTCTGAGGAAGTTAAGATTTCTGACCGCCTCTGTAAATGACTTTCCTCCTGAAACATACTTACCATGAGTTTCAAATGTTTAAACCAAACAAACAAAGGACCTTAAGATACCAAAGAAAAGGAATATTTATCATAGTAATTAGAAAACTGAGGCAAAGACAGATGTGCATTTTTCATTTTCTTTAAACCTATCAATTTACTGAACATGAATGTGATTTTTGTTAGTAAGGGCAGTGCCTTCTAAACTTTTTTTGAGAAAATGAAACAAAACTTTTAGAAAAAAACATTTAGAAAAAAGCCTTATCTAGAGAGGTGGTATTTGCATTTTTTTTTTTTTTGGTGTTTTTAAATTATATTTTAGGGTGAGTAGAACTGAGGTGAATTTTAGTTGTTTCTAAAAAGTGCTGTGACTGACATTGGCTCTGTAAAAATTTTTTGGAGACTACAACACAGTCACAAAAGAATGTCAGGGGCAAACCATGGAGAAGAGGGGTCTATTTATGTCTAGATCTCTACTCCTACTTTTTGTTTCCAGAACCAGATGTATATATTACATATTTAAAAGAGGTATCTAGACTAGCCTGCTTTAAACATTTCACAGAGTGAGAGATGACGTGGGAAGAGGGGTTGAATCAGCTTTTGGACGATTTTTCTATCAGAGTGCTTGTGGTTATAGGTCAAAGAGGACCTAGGAAATTTGGTTGATTCACATAATATAAAAGAGTTTTTTGGGAGAGTGATGTGTTCAGGTGTAATTTGAACAGGGCTCCAGCTCCATTTCACTGCAGCTCTTAGGCTTTACCTTTACCCAGTGTTGACTTCTCCTTAGGGTGGCTTCCCTAATGGTGATGAAATGGCCTCAGGAGTTTAGGCTTCACATGCCTTCCCTGGAAGAGATTTAACTTTCCTCTTCCCCCTACACCTTGTCATGAAGCAAAAGTCTGAATCTCTCCTGTGGCCCATCCTTGAACAAATCAGTGTGGCAAAGTAAGATAGGATTAAACTGATTGCTTAGAGACTAGTTTGGAATAAAAACCACACAGCTGCTTCACAATGGAAGAGGGAGGGAAGTGGCTGCTGGGAAGCAATCCCAATACAGGTTGAGTAATCCCTTATCTGAAGTCATGGGGCCAGAAGTTTTTTGGATTTTAGATTTTTTTCAGATTTTGGAATAGTTGCATATACATATTGAAGTATCATGGGTATGGGGCCCAAGTCTAAAAATGAAATTCATTTGTTTTGTATCTACCTTGTTCATTACCTGGAGGTAATTTTATACAGTATTTTCAATAATTTTTTGCACCTGTCACATGAGATCAGATGTGGAATTTTCTACTTTTTGGGGTCATGTTGGTGCTCAAAAAATTTCAGATTTTGGACCATTTCATATTTTGGATTTTTGGATTAGGTATGCTCAACCTGTGTTCCCTACTCTAATTGAATGCTAGACTATGAAGAGGGCCTTTTCTTTGAAAGGCAGAAAAGAGCCCCTGAAAGGTTTTTAACAGGGGAATGGCACTCTGGATGAAAGGCATAGAATGAAATATTAAACGGGGAAGAGACTTCAAGTGGGAAACCAATTTGGAGTCTGTTCAATAAGACAAATTAGAGGGGAAGGGTCTCAATTAGAATAGTAGCAGTGAGAGTAAAGAAGGTGGGGATGGATAGGAGATAGGATAGACAAGTAAATTGAATTTGGTGACTTTATTGTATGTTGGATGTGTCAGCCTAAATAACAAACAGAGATAGCCTCTCTAAAGGACAATAATTTTTATTTAGGAATAGGGCATTGCAGTGGGAGTACGTGTACTATAGTAAAACTATATGCTCCTTAACATTTTGGAGTTTGTATAGCATATACCTATCAATAACCAGTTTGAATGTCTGCAAGTGCTTGCACTGGGTTCTAGCCATTCTTACGTAGCATGTTGTGGTCATCTCGTACTACTCTAGAATAATGTATTCCAATTAGCTAAATGGAAGAATCTGGTGTTGAACTACCTGCTGTTGATAATGTATGTATAGGGCTTACTGTGGAGCCAGGCAAGATGCAGTTGCACAATACGTATTAGCTTCATTATCATAATTGATTTGGATTAAACCTTAGACACTTTGATAAGGTTTAAGGGATTCCTGGAACTCTCCTTTAGACATTCAAAAACATTCTAGGTGTTCTAGGTGTTATTTCCTTTTCTTTTTTTTTTTTTTACTGACAGCTAATTTTATTCGTTATTTTAAAAACAGATAACACATTCATGTGGTACCAATTCTTGGAAGATACAAAAAGATTATGTTAAAAAACACATCTCGGCCAGGCGCGGTGGCTCATGCCTATAATCCTAGCACTCTGGGAGGCCGAGGCGGAAGGGTCGTTTGAGCTCAGGAGTTTGAGACCAGCCTGAGCAAGAGCGAGACCCCGTCTCTACTAAAAATAGAAAGAAATTATCTGGACAGTTAAAAATATATATAGAAAAAATTAGCCGGGCATGGTGGCTCATGCCTGTAGTCCCAGCTACTGGGGAGGTTGAGGCAGGAGGATTGCTTGAGCCCAGGAGTTTGAGGTTGCTGTGAGCTAGGCTGATGCCACGGCACTCTAGCCCGGGCAACAGAGCGAGACTCTGTCTCAAAAAAAAAAAAAAAAAAAAAAAAAAATATATATATATATATATATATATATATATGATCTCATCCCTCTCCCCAGCCATCTAGTTCTTTTCTCCAGAGACAGTCACTTTCTTATGTATGTTTTCAGAGGTAATCTCTGTGTTCTATGACATGTTTCTTATTAATCTTTGAGTATATACCTAACTTTGAACTTTGATATATTTCTCTTTTACTGTGTTATTACTTTTTAATCTCACGTGATTTAATAACAATAGTAAAGGTATTGTTTGAATTATGTACATATTACTTTATTTTATTTTTTAGAGATGAGGTCTTACTATGTTTAGGCTAGAGTATAATAGCTTTTCACAGGTGTGAGCATAGCCCACTCCAGCCTCAAACCCCTGGGCTCAAGCAATCCTGCTGCTTCAGCCTCCCAAGTAGCTGGGACTGCAGGCTCATGTCACCACATCTGGCTTTGAATTATATTTTTTATTGTTTATAAGTGAGTCAGATACAGTCCCTAGTTTGCAGTTGGCAGTCATGTTCAGAGATGTTAAGTGAATTGCCTAAATTTGCATTGCTAGTGGTAGAATTAGAACCAGAACACAGATTCTTCTGGGTCCAGATCCAGGGTCCTTTCACTACGGAGGACAGTTTCAGAGGAACTTAACCATTCTCATGTGTAAAGAGGTGTAAAAGAGTCCACCTCTTTAATCTGATAGAAAGGGCATTTTTACTTAAAAGGAACAATAATAAACCTAATACACATTAACCTACATTACATTCTAAATGAAAACAGGACTAACTTTGGGCCCTTTTACGCATGAGAATTGCAGATTTTGTTGGTTGCCCATCTGCTTTAGGAATAAATTATCTGCATGTAATTCACCAGAGGCATCCACATAAGCAAGATTGCATAATGGGACTCAACAATAAAAGTGTAAAAGGACTCAACAGATGTAATCCTTTCTTTTAATGGATACAATAGTTGAAAATCATCCACAATTATAACTTGCACATGTTGTATTAATAAAAGTTTTTCTTAGGCTGGGCATAGTGGCTCACACCTATAATCTTAGAACTTTGGTAAGCAAAGATGGGAGGATTACTTGAGGCCAGGAGTTCAAGACCTGTCTCTACAAAAAATAAAAAAATTAGCTGAGTGTGGTGGCTTATACCTGTAGTCCTATCTGCTAGGGAGGCTGAAATAGGAGGATTACTTGAGCCAGGAGTTTGAGGTTGCAGGGAGCTATGATGATGCCACTGCACTCTAGCCTGAGTGACAAAGGGAGACCCTGTCTCAAAAAAAAAAAAAAAAAAAAGTTTTCCTTTAAAGAAATACTTTATTTGCTAAAGCAGAAGACATTTTTTTATTTAATTAACCCCTTTTTTGCGTAAGATATATTTCTACAATGTGGCATCAACTTGACTTTATAGTGTCTCACTATGCTAAGTAGAAGTTTTGATGGATTATGGTAGGACATTATCCAGTATGGAGTATGTTTTTCTTTGTTTAGAAAAAATTTTTAAAATTCATTATTCTAGAAAATTTCAAACATGTACAAAAGAAGAGAGAATAGTATAGTGAATAACCATGTGCCCATCAACTAATTATCAATTCACTGCCAATATTACTTCATTTTCACCCTCCCCCTCCTTAGTCCACTATAGAATTGTATTGGAACAGATTAATATTATTTCATCCGTAATATTTTAGAATGTGTCTCTAAAGATAAGGATTCTTTTATACACACTGTTAAAAAATGTGTTTTGATTTTCTGTTTAATCATCAGACGCCAGTTGCAGTTGTCCCTTGGGATCTGCAGGGGATTGGTTTCAGAACCCTCCCTCAGATACCAAAATCCACAGATGTTCAAGTACCTTATATTAAATAGCATAGGGGCTGGGTACAGTGACTCATGTCTATAATCCTAGCACTTTGGGAGGGGGAGGTGGGAGGATTGCTTGAGACCAGGAGCTCAAGGCTGTAGTGAACTATGATTGGATACTGCATTCCAGCCTGGGCCTGGATGACACAGTGAGACCTTGTCTCTGAAAAAAGAAGAAACAAATCTTATGTATGCTTTAAAAAAAAATTTTTTTTTTTTCTTTGAGACAGAGTCTCATTCTGTTGCCCAGGCTAGAGTGCCATGGCATCAGCCTAGCTCACAGCAACCTCAAACTCCTGGGCTGAAGCAATCCTTCTGCCTCAGCCTCCCAAGTAGCTGGGACTACAGGCATGTGCCACCACGCCGGGCTAATTTTTTCTATATGTATTTTTAGCTGTCCAGATAATTTCTTTCTATTTTTAGTAGAGACGGGGTCTCGCTCTTGCTCAGGCTGGTCTCGGACTCCTGACCTCGAGCGATCCTCCCACCTCGGCCTCCCAGAGTGCTGGGATTACAGGCGTGAGCCACCGCACCTGGCCTAAAAATTTTTTTTTAATTTTTAAGTATTATAGGTACATAATATTTGTATATATTTATAGGGTACATGTGGTGTTTTAACGCAGGCATACAATGTGTATTAATCAAATCAGGGCAATTGGGGTATCCATCACCTCAGGCATTCATCATTACTTTGTGATAGCCACATTCCAATTTCATTCTTTTAGTTATTTTAAAGTATACTCTAACTTATTATTGGTTACAATCACTTTGTTGTGCTATCAAATATTGCTCATTCTATCTAACTATATTTTTGTACACATTAACCATCCCCGCTTTATTTCCCCCCTCCTGCTATCATTACCAGCCTCTGGTAACCATCATTCTACACTGTCTCCAGGAGATCAGTTAGCTCTCTTACATATGAGTGAGAACATGCAAGATTTGTCTTTCTGTGCTTAGTTTATCTCACTTAATATATATATAGTTCTCTAGTTCCATCCATGTTGTTTCAAATGTCAGGATCTCATTCTTTTTTGTGGTTATATAATATTCTGTTGTATATATGTACCACAATTTCTTTATCCATTCATCCATTTACAGACACTTAGGTTGATCCCAAATCTTGGCTATTGTGAATAGTGCTGCAATAAACACAGGAGTGCAGATATCTTTTTGATATAGTGATTTTCCTTCTTTTGGATATATGCCTAGCAGTGGGATTGCTGGGTCATGTGGTAGTTCTATTTTTAGTTTTTTGAGGAACTTCCATACTGTTCTCCATAGTGGTTGTACTAATTTACATTCCCACTAACAGTGTACAAGGGTTTCCCTTTCTCTATATCCTTGCCGGCATTCATTATTGCCTGTTTTTTTGATAAAAGCCATTTTAACTGGGGTGAGATGATATCTCATTGTAGTTTTGATTTGCATTTCTCTGATGACTAATGATGTTGAGCATTTTTTTCGTATACCTGTTGGCTATTTGTATGTCTTCTTTTGATAAATATCTATTCAGATCCTTTGCCCATTTTTTAATCGTATTATTGGCTTTTTTCCTATTGAGTTGTTGGAATGCCTTATATATTCCAGTTACTGATCCCTTGTCACATGGGTAGTTTGCAAATATTTTCTCCCATTCTGTGAGTTGTCTCTTCGCTTTGTTGATTGTTTCCTTTGCTATCCTGAAGGTTTTTAGCTTGATGTGATCCCATTTGTCCAATTTTGCTTTGGTTGCCTGTGCTTTGGGAATATTAAGAAGTCCTTGCACAGACGTTACACATGCTTTTAAGATTTTTAAGGTTGTATTGACATACACTTTTTGAGGAAGCAACCAGTTATTAAAAGTGTCAATGTTATTTCAGCTTTTAATTTAGAAATCCAGGACATTCTTTCTTTTAACACCTTTGTTATAAACAAGCCTGTCAATAAGACTACTTGATTGTATTAGTTAACAATTGCTTCAGAACAAATTACTCCAAAATTTAGCACTAAACAAGCATTATTATCTCACATAGTTTCTGAGGGTAGCTACCCAGAGTAGCTTAGCTGGGTAGTTCTAGCTCAGTGTCTCATGAAATTGCAGTCACTTCCTGCCTGACTTTGGCTGAAGAATCTGCTTCCAAGCTCACTTATGTGGCAGGTCTCAGTTCCTCACCACTTAGGCCTCTCCGTAGGCTGCTTGTATGTCCTAATGACGTGGCTGCTGGCTCACCCCAGAGCAAGTGATCTGAGAGAGAGAGAGAGAAAGGCGGAGAGTGCAGGGGGCTTATGACAGACACTGAAGTTTTTTATAACCTAATTTCAGAAGTAACATTTCATCATTTCTGCTTTATGCTTTTGGTCACCCAGACCAACCCTGGTATATAGTCAGAGGGAACCATGCAAGGTTGTGAATACCAGGAAGCAGGCATCATTGAAATTCATCTCGGAGGCTACCACACTGATTTTGGCAATGTTAAAGCTTTTAAGCCTCTGACTTATAATCTTCAGCAGTGGTTTTAAATATAGTATACCAAAGCTATAGTAGTGGGCAGGATTTTGATGCAATCTCTGTTGAAAGAAATAATGTGGATCTACTATCTTTAGAATTGCAGTATGACAGAGCTTGAGAGTATGGGTTCTGAAGCCAGACTGCCTTGGGAAAGCTACTCAAATTCTCTTTATCTAATAATAGTAGTACCTTACCTCCTCTTGGGATTGTTGTAAGGGTTAAATGCTTGTCAAATACTTAGAACAGTGCCTGGCATATAGTAAATGCTCAAATATTATTTTATTGTTAATAGAACATGAGAATACAAGTGAACTCAGTTGCTTTTGTATCTAAAATATAGGTTATAACTGCGGTCTCCAACCCCCAGACTGTGGCCCAGTACTGGTCTGTGACCTGTTAGGACATGGGCTGCGTATCATCGCCTGAGCTCCACATCTCCGACCCCGCAATACCCCTGTCCGTTGGTTGTCTTCCATGAAACTGGTCCCTGGTGCCAAAAAGGTTGGGGACCGCTGGGTAAGAATGTTGGAAAATGAGGCTAGGGAGGTAGGCAGGGACCAGTGTGTTCTGGGAAGAATGAATTGTCATCTGTCATTGCTAAGCTGAATTGATTTTTATTTATACTGTTGCTAACCCTTGGCAATTAGCATTTATTTTAAGCCACTTTGTTTAAAAAAGAATGGTTAGATTTTTATAGCACTTCCTTTGTCTGTTTTTGCTTCGGTAATAACACCTGTATTCTCATCCTTCCGAATCAGCTCTGCAGGGCACACAGGTGTTCTTTTCTTTTCTTTTAGAACGGTCCCACTTGAAAGAGAAGTAATGGTGGTATTGCTCTTCAAAAAGGAAAAAAGAATGAAAGAGGAGGGTGGTAGTAGAAGGGAACTGAAAAGTGCTTGATAAATTATGTAAGGAAGCATTTGGCTTTGGTCAGAAATTTAGTTGTTAGCCAGCTGCAGGCGAACCCATCTGGCACACTTTTTCATTATTCTTTTGAAATATTCATGGGCTCCAACAGTTCCTGCCTTGTTTCCATTAGATCCTCACATAGTCTCATCTCCCAGTAGCCTGTCTGGAGTTGCAGTGTGTTATTCTTGTTTTGTTTCCTTGTTGCTGAGGATGTAATCAATAAAGAGCAGGCACTCAAGGAAAAGTTTGGACACCCAAATTCTCTTGCAAAATAAGCTGTGGAGCAAATTAAATAATGCAGTTTTTGAGGAGAACAAACAATGGCTAAGGTAATCACTATAGTTTATTACGGTTTAATATACCTATAGTACTTTAAACAGCTCTAGAGGGGAAGGGCATGCCTCTAATCCTTGCTTGGGTGAGGCAAAGACATAGTATGTAACCAAAATGTTTGTACCCTCATAATATCCTGAAATTAAAAAAAGATAATAATATTTAAAAAAAAAGCTCTACATTATGAATCTCTTCTAATCATCAAACAGTACCTTTCATTTTCATTAAAGAAATTTTATTTTTGATTTAGAGAACATATGATTAAAAGTAAATTTACTTTTTTTATTTACAAAAGGCATTTGCATATTTCTTATTAATTTCTAAGAGATCTCTTGAAATCATTTAGGATGTATATCAAGAGAGATCATAAATAAATTCTTTTATTTTTAAAAATTAACTTCAGATCATTGATTCTAGGCTTACTATCTAGCATTGAAAAAAAGTTTCTGAAAATTGGCCTTATAAACTCCTTTCAAAGCTCATGAGACTCTTTTATACAGACTAGTAACTTGGGATTCACTTAGTTATTCCTACTTTTGTTTTAAGAAGAAACTTTGCCACTTTGCCTTCACAGTTAAAGTATGATCTTGCATTACTCCCTGTTTGGCATGGGAAGGGAACCTTCAGATTTTTTTTCAAAGGAGGTTAGCAGCTGGAGTTCATAATAACTGCTGAGATTTTACACAGTTGAGTGATGGATTTTAAAAACAGAGTGGAGTCAGTCTTTTGTTTTTTGTAGGTTAACATTTTGATGGCAGTGTTAAAAAATATGGGCTTTTTGTGTCACAAATTTATATGATATGGATTTTCATGTTTAATTTTCCTTTGGCTTTTCTTCTTTTAGCTTTGACTCTTTTATATGCTCTGGCTTTGCAAGATGAAGACACATTATGGCTTTATGGGGGTCAGTGCTTCCCAGAAACCTGGCTGCTTTTGATGGGTCAGTAGGACCCATTGGCTGCCTTTTAAACAAAGGATTTGTAGGCTTTGCAGGCTGTCCATCTGTCTCACAAAGCTTGGTGCATTTAATGTGCAAAAGGAAGTTTTATTTAGGGGCAGAAGGAAGCCTTTTCTGCATAAGTATTTAGAATTTGTAAAAACAAAAACAGTTTCTAGATAAATATTTAAAATGTTATTTCATTTTATATAAGTCGCCTGATTTTGTTCCCATGTGTTAGGAAGAAATGAGTTGGATAGATTTAGAAGTCTTGTTACTGAAGTAATTAAATTGAAGTTATTACAGAGCAGCTTTTTTATACTAGAAAGGAAGAGGCTGAAAATTAGTAATTAGTTTCTTTTATTATTGTATTCATTTTATTTTTCTTGTAAAACTTCTGTCATTGCACAGATCATATGGAACTACAAACCATTTATTTATTTAAAATTAAATTTGTCCGTTGGAGAGTAATTCTGTAGTATAAAATGTGTGCATCTTTACCTGTGGGTATTTGATTGCCATTTTTATTTGTCAGGTAGACTTTTGGGTAATAATGAGGTAGGGATGGCTAGGTGTATTAATATGATTTCTAAGCTGCCTTCTAGACTTGAAGCTGCTTGAGGGAAATATTAAATAGTTTAGCATACTAGTCAAGAGCTTGGGTCCTAGAGATTAAAGTGCCTGAGATTAAATCCCAGCTCTGCCATTTGGTAGTTTTGTGTCCTAAACTTTTGGAGCCTTAGTTTATCATCTCTAAAACAGGGTTGTATTTAACTCAAAGTTGCTGGGTTGATGAGTGAAATAATGTCCAGTATCTGGGTACATAGGAAGAACTCAATAAATGTAACCTATTGTTCATATGTATAATCCTTATAATCCTTCAGCACCTAGTACAGTAGTGCTGTGAACATAATAGATGCCCACTGCACATTTGTTGAATGCATTATGTGGCTTAAATTTAAGGCACCACACCCGGCTAATTTCTGTATTTTTTGTAGAGATGGGGGTAGGGGTGGGGGGAGGTCTCACTTGTGCTCAGGCTGGTCTCGAACTCCTGAGCTCAAGTGATACTGCCCCCTCAGCCTCCCAGGATGCTAGGATTACAGGCATGAACCGCCATGCCTGTCCTGATTTGCTATGCTTTAACTTGTGGGCTTTCCCCCCTGAGACTCTTAAATGAGTATGCCACAGCTGTTTATCTGTGACTCAGATAGGGCCTCTGAGTCTGTATCCCTTCTAGTGACTGATCTCTTTTCTTCATCCCTAGCATATAGAATTTTCTTTTCAAAGCCCTAAACATAACTGGGGTCTTGACAAATGGTTTCAGCTATTCTCCTGTTCCATTTTCTTGTGGGAATATACCCTCTGATTCTAGTACTTTCTTCCACAGTCTTTGGTAGATGAGATCGGTTCTCTAAGGGTAGGTTATTCTTTTTCAGGGGGAATGGGGCTGGTTGCAATATTAAATAGGGTGGCAGGGTAGCCCTCACTGAGAGGTGATCTTTGAACAAAGACTTAAGGAAGTAAGGGAGTTACCAAGTGGATATTTGGGATGAGTGTGCCAAAGAGAACATCAGAGCAGAGGCCCTCAGGGGGGCCGTGGTAGTTAGCTGGTGAGTTCAAGAAACCCCAAGGAGCCTGGAAAATGAACAAGGGGAAAGATTAATAGGGGAGGTCACAGGAAGCCAGTTCATGAAGGCCTTATATTATTGAAAGGACTTTGGTTTTTGCTCTAAGAGAGATGGGGGAGCAATTGTAGGATTTGAACAGAGTAGAAACCTCTGACTTAGTTTTAAAAGCATCATTCTGGCAGCTATATTAAGACTAAATTGTAGAGATTCAAGGAGATCTGTTAGGAAGCTTACAGTAATTTAGGTAAGAGATAATGGTGGCTCAGACCAGATAGTAGCAGTGGAAGTGGTGAGATGTGGTCAATTTCTGGATACATTTGGAGTTTGAAGCAATAGCATTTCTTTACCAGACAGGTGGAGTATGTGAGAAAGGGAAAAATCAAGGATGACTCCAAAGGTTTTGAACTTTAGCAAGTTGAAAAATAGAGTTGTCAGCCAGGTGTGGTGGCTCATGCCTTTAATACTAGCACTCTGGGAGGCCAAGGCAAGAAGAGCGCTTGAGGTCAGGAATTCAAGACCAGCCTGAGCAAGAGTGAGACCCTGTCTCTATCAAAAATAGAAAAAATTAGCTGTGCGTGGTGGCATGTGCCTATAGCCCCAGCTTCTCAGGAGGCTGAGGCAGAAGGATCACTTGAGCCCGAGAGTTTGAGGTTGCAGTGAGCTATGGTGACATCACTGCACTCTACCTGGGGTGACAGAGTGAGACTCTGTCTCCAAAAAAAAATAAAAGAAAAGAAAAATAGGGTTTCCATTAACTTAAGTGAAGGCTATGAGTTGCATAGGTTGGAGGAGGGGTGGCATAGATCAGGAGTTCATTTTTGGACATCCTGAGTTTGAGATGCCTATAAGGTAGCCTTGTCAAGTAGGCAGTTAGATGTATGGATCTGGAATTAAGAGAAAAGACTGAGCTGGCATTATAAATTATGGATGTGAGAATTTAAATTCTTGAGTCTAGATAAGATCATCAAGGGAGAGAATGTAGGTAAAGAAGAGGAAGAAGGCCAATGATAGTTCATGGATGCTGTAATAATATTAAGACTGTATCAGAAAGCCTGTTTAAAACATTTTAGGGGTGTAGCTAAAGTGAGGTACCAGGAAAAAAAATTTTGGGGGAAAAATTACTAAGTACTTCTTTTTTAAGTAATGGAGACTAGAACAGTAAAGAGGGATGGCCATAGAACTCAGAGTATCTTTTTTCTTCCCTTACAAAATTCTTAAAATTTTCCATTTGGTGATAAACTCAAGGTCAGAGTGAACACACAACTGACCCTTTAGCTAATGGATTAATGCCTGATTTTATTCCTTTCACTAATTCATTGAAGTTCTTAAATCCTTCATTTTTTAAACTTCAAGTATATAATTGCTAAATTGATATTAATAAGTACTGTCAGATTCTTACATTTCTGTTACATTTTCATTAAGTTAAACAGTGAAACAAAATATAGGCAAAATATCCTTACTGCTGATTATATATTAATGCTGTAAATTCTGAAAATGACTAGCTATCAGACATAGTAGAATTTTAAAATTTATCTTGGGTTTTACTCTTTGCCTAGAGATAATTCCAAAATATTTGTGTTTTAGCTACTTTATGTGCTTAAGCAGTACATCATAATGAATGATAGAAGATACTGGTTTAGCTGATGGAAAATCTTTGCTGATACTTCCTACTAGATTAATGGAGCTGATTTTGAACTACAATATGGCTTAGAAGACAAATGCCCTCCTTTCTTCTTCCATTCTGTGTTCCCAGTTCTTAAGCTTGTCTTTGAATTTGATTCGTTGAGGGGAAAATAACTTAGGGAGAGAGTAGCTTAATTTGCCATTAGTTCCTCTACTAATATAGTGAAGACTGATTATTTTTCCTTACTCTCTAATAAGGATTACCCATCAATACTAGGATGGTAGAAAGTTTGCTTTTCACTTTTCATCTGGGATTAAAACTTGTTTCAAAGGACATTCACTAGTGAATTAAGGTGTATTTGATGGAATGACTTCTATTTTGAAGGGACAACTATATTTTCTTTCCTTACAGCTAATTTTCGTATTGTAAAGATAATGCTTCAACAGTACTGAATAAATGTCAGACAGAGGTATCACTCCAAGTGAGGGGATGAAATGGTGATAGTTGGCATTTGTTAATAAAAATCAATATCTGGTTATACTCATGAGTTTTCTAGTTTTAAGAACCACAGGATTTTAAATACTAAAATAAACTTTGAATTGCTAAGTGGATGCATAGTCAGTTCTTAGTCATGAGATTGATTTGTGTTTCGGTTCTACTACTGTGATTAAGCCAATCCTTTAACAGCCGTCCCCAACCTTTTCAGCACCAGGGACTGTTTTTATGGAAGACAGTTTTTCTACAGACCAGGGGTGGTGGGGTGCAGAGCTTAGGTGGTTATGTGAGGCCCGTTTCTTAATAGACCATGGACTGCTAGCTGGCCAAGGTGCTGGGGTTGGAGACTGCAGCTTTAGGAGGAGGGAAGCAAAGGGGAGTTGATTCAGAGTTTTGTACAAAATATGTTTTATTCATCAGTATGAATATTTTGCCTCTTTCATTTATGAAGTAATGGGTTTGGAGAAGTATTAATATTAATAAAATGCTCAATTTTATTTGCATAGGTCAGAATAAACCTTGTATTAAGTTTGTCGTACCTGGATACAAACTAAAAAATTAGAAATAGAGTTATTTTCAATCTCACACCTAAATACTAGGAAAATTTTTCAGTTGAACCCTGGAGGTTTACATATTTCTAAAGATCAAAGAGCTGGGAATCACTTTTCTTATTTTGCTGTTCTTTCAGTTGCACTGCAGTAATCTTTGATGAGAAAACCAAGAACTCGTGTCACAGTGAAAAGTCACCAGTGCAATTGCCTCTGTTCCAGCCCAGGAAAAAGAAAAAAAGGAGGCTTGAGGACTCTGATCTGTATTGGTGCATCACATCCGAGGGCTGTCTGGTAAGTATCTGGCCATTGTTAATATATTTTTCATATTACATGGCTGGGTACTTTCTGGACAGCCCTCATATTTATAAGGAAATTTAGAACAGCCCTTTATAAGGAATTGCTGAAAAGAACAATAAAACTTTGTGGTCTGTGATATACTTCCATATTAATTTAGAATGGACTCAGTGTCAGACACAAGTGAGATTGACAGTATAAAAAAGGAGAAAAAATAGAATGGGCTCAGTGTCTGTATGACTAGAGCTAAGTTACCAGGATAGTGAACTTCTAAGACTAGTCAATGCAGTTGGTATTGTTTGGGGTTGGGAGACTTAAGAGCAGCCTCCCCTCTGCACTGTTTTTGATGTGACTAAGGGAGTTTAGCATTTCTCTGATTTTAACTGGTTGCAGATTGTTCCCACTCTTTCTTTTACTCTCTCCTTTCTCCTACTCTCCAAAAGACCTAAAGTGTAGCAATCAGGTGGGCAGGGTTTTTTTTTTTTTTTTTTTTGAGACAGAGTCTTGCTTTGTTGCCCGGGCTAGAGTGAGTGCCATGGCATCAGCCTAGCTCACAGCAACCTCAAACTCCTGGGCTTAAGCGATCCTACTGCCTCAGCCTCCCGAGTAGCTGGAACTACAGGCATGCGCCACCATGCCTGGCTAATTTTTTTTTTCTATATATATTTTAGTTGTCCAGATAATTTCTTTCTATTTTTAGTAGAGACGGGGTCTCGCTCTTGCTCAGGCAGCTTCGAACTCCTGACTTCGAGCAATCCATCCACCTCAGCCTCCCAGAGTGCTAGGATTACAGGCATGAGCACCTGGCCCCTAGTGGGAAAATCTTAGCATAGATTTTTAATTATTTCTTTAGGTCACATTCCGAAGGAGAATTGCTGGTCAAGAGGCATGCATATTTCATTTTTTAATACATATTGCCAATTTATTCACCTACCAGTATTCTTGAATATTACTGGTTTGACATTTTTTACTGTCTGCCACACCCAGCCAATGGTGTATTTTGTTAAGAAACAGATCTCACTGAAAGACCCAGAATCTCTTTATTCTGTAAACAATAGTTTTCTTAATACTGTTCCGCAGCCAAGAGTGGTGGCTCATGCCTGTAATCCCAGTACTTTGGGAGGCTGAAGTGGGAGGATCATTTGAGGCCAGAAGTTCTAGACCAGCCTGGGCAACATAGTGAGACCCTGTCTCTGCAAAATATAAAAAAATTAGCCAGGTGTGGTGCCATACACCTGTAGTCCTAGCTGCTCAGGAGGCTGATGTGTGGGGATTGATTGAGTCCAGGAGATCAAGGATGCAGTGAGCTGTGATTGTGCCACTGCAGTATATCCTGGGTGGCAAAGGAGACCCTGTCTCAAAAAAAATTTTTTTTGCAAGGCTTCTGGAATTCTGAATGGCTTCTTAGGGAAACCCATAGGACCAAAGAAAGTAATAATCTTCTAAAGAGTACATAGATATCACAATTAAAATAATAACATTTGCCTTTTAAAATAATTTAAAAAATCTTAATCTTAGGTTTTATTCACAATTTTTTTTTTTTAAAAAATCATGATTCCTGTTCTTAGAATTAAGGGGAAAAAGACAGCACCTTTTTGCCATAGCAAAAAGACTTGGTTGCCCATGTAGTGGCATTCACCTCTAGTCCTAGGGACTTGGGAGTCTGAGGCAGGAGGATCCCTTAAGGCCAGGAGGTTGGGAACAGCTTGGACAACATAGTGAGACCCTGTCTCTAAAAAAATGAAAAACAGTAGCCAGGCATGGTGGTGTGCACCTGAAGTCCCTGCAACTTGGAAGGCTGAGACGAGTTAGATGTCATTGCTGATGGGAGCAGATGATACACTTTATCTCTCATTTCTGAACTTACAGAAGTCACAATTAAAAAATAATTTTGGTTTTCAGTACCGTGTTTATTGAGTCTATGCTAAAAGGATCAAGTTTTCAGCTGTACCAAATAATACAGTCACTGCATAAGAAGACTATAGTTCTGATCTTTGAAAAATACATAGCCATTAATTAATTAAATTGGTCCCCTGAATGAACACTTGCTGAAAATGTCTGTTATTTTACCCAAAGAAGGAAGAGGTTTAATTAATTTACAGATTCTGCTCCAGCACATAATACAGTATTTGAGAAAATGTCAGGCTCTCATGAGTTAAAAAAAATTATCATATGGGAAATTCACTTACTTGTTAGTTGAACTGATTTCCGAAAGGATGTGAAAGTCCAAGGTGTTTGGGTGTATGTTTGAAAATTTCTTGTGATGTAGTCAAGTTTTTCAAGAGGCAGTATGTCTTGTGAGGAGAGAAAAAACCTTGGTCTTAGATAACTCTGGGTTTTAGTTTTGGTGGGAGAGTTGCTTAACATGTTTTGGTCTTGAATTTCTCAGCTGAGGGGAGTAGACTCAACCCAGGATTGGCAAACTTTAATGAGCATACCAGTCACCTGGGGATCTTGTGCAACTGTAGAGACTGATTCAGAGGTCTAGGCTGGGCCTGAGTGAGACTCTGCACTTCCGACAAGCTCCTCGGTGATGACAGTGCTGCTGCTCCAAGTATCACAACTTGAATAGCAAGGAATTAGATGACATCTGTGTTTCCTTCTAGCTCTAAAAGTCAGATTCTAATTTCAACTATGTTAGACATTAAGTTTAGTTTCTTAAAATTTTTTAATGTTTAATTTTAAATATTTTTAATATCTTAAATTTTAGTGAAAGACATCAATTGTCTTTACAAATTTTAATTTTGCTAGCCAGAAATTTTCATCTGATCATGTCTAAAGTTTGTTTTAAAATATTTCAGTGCTAGCTCCTAACCTTAAAAAGTCAGAGGGGAATAGATAAAACAAGAATGATAAAATACTGATAATTGTTGAAGCTGGGTAATGGGTACATAGGGGTTCATTTTACTTTTCCCTTATTCTCTGGCTTTAGGTTTATGTTTAAAAATGTACATTAAAAAAACAAAAAAGGAAAATAAATGTGAATCTGCCAGGGTCACACACAGGCATAGGTTCCTCAGTACTATCTCATCTGATAGGAAACGACATGGCAGTGATCTGAGAGAAACTGTCTGGAGGGAAAAAGCATAATGGTAAATGAAGCACATTTGCTGGAAAGAGAGAAGCTCTGAGCTGCCATTCCCCATGTGTGAGTGCCAGGCTCTTTGTTTCTGTTAAACATTGCAAATATGTCTGTGCCAATTAAACTTGAATGTTAGTATGATATTTTTGGAAATTCACTTTGCAGACTGTAAACTCAAAATAGATTTTTGGGGCCAGGCGTGGTGGCTCATGCCTGTAGCCCCAGCACTTTGGGAGGCTGAGGCCAGGAGGATCACTTGAGCCCAGGAGTTTGAGTGTACAGTGAACTATGATCATGCCACTGCACTTAAGGCCTGGGAAACAGAGCAAAACCCTGTTTCTTAGAAATAATTAATTAAGTAAAATTTTGATTGCTATTGTTGAATGTATCAAATATTATCATATTTTTATGGAACAAAGAAACTTAAAATCGTATACAAGAAGTATACATTCAGCAAATATTTTTCACTATTCCATGAGTCCATTTGATGTGGGGTGATAATGTTGCTTTTAAATCCAGAGTAATTTTATACTCTGTGAAATAAAAACTTTATTCTCACTAAAGTATGTCTTATTGAGGGAGCAGTTAAACAAATTTAATGGAGAAAGAATACAACTGAGAGCTTTGTTTTGGTAAGGATTTTGGAAAATGATTAAAAATTGGTAATAGAATGAAACCCTGTTTGGGAAATAATATTTTGATATGAAGAAAATAAATATGCTTTCATATAAAGTTAACTTATCTAGATTAGTTATTATTTGGGTCACATATATAGTTTCTAATTTGAGAATAATTTTTTAAAATCACAAATAATGTCAGGTTATTAAAACTAGAAAACAAAAAATAAAAGTAGTGTGGAAGTGCAAACCCTAGCCATTATTAGTAATGTTAACCATTGTTAATATTTCACTGTGTTGTTTTTCAATTTTTAATGTGCTTTTATATAGTTTTTCTTCTTATATATCCTATTATCCTGATTTTTCACTGAACATTATAAAATACGCATTTTTCATTAGACATCCTATTCATTATTATAAACATTTCAAAGGCTGTATGGTATTATATTCCGGGTATGCCTTAATTTGCTTAGCATTGTTTTGTCACTTAAAATTTTTCATTGTTAAAAAGCATGTTGAAGTGGACATCTTTTTTGCGTATGAGTTTTTTAGTTTATTTGATCCTTTTTCATAGGATAAAATCCCAGGGATAGTAGGCTCTGATAAGGACTTTTTAGTTTATTCTGAATGAAGCCTTTGTGTGTGTTGAGAGGGGGTGTCTAAAAATTGGCTACACAGTTTGCTTGTTTGATAAGGATCCAGACAAGCATCTCCCTTCCCATTGTATTTATGCTTTTGACTTTTTGAAGAAACCAGGTTATTTGCCCTGTAGAATGTCCCATATGTTGGATTTTTTTCTGTTTACCATCTCTTGTTTCTCTATTTCCTTGATTTCTTATCAACTTTCCTCCAAAGACTTAATTAGATTTAGGTTCAATATTGTTTTAGTAAGACTATTTTATTAGTGTTGCTATATAATTCATAGTGCATCCTATCAAGAGGTGCATAATGTCTGGTTGTTTCAAGCTTCAGATATTCTTTGCCTTTTGAGTTTTGGTGGTTTTCTTTTCTGATACTATACTATAGGTGTGAGCCACCATGCCCAGCTGGTGGTTTTCTTTTTGATGCGTGGAAGATTTAAATTTTTTGTAGTTGAATTAATATTTTCATTTTTCTCTTATTGCTGATTTATTTGTTTATTTTTATTATTATTAGAGATAGGGTCTCACTCTGTTGCCCAGGCTGGAGTACGGTGGCATGATTATAGCTCACTGCAGCCTCCAACTCCTGGACTCAAGGGATTCTCCTGCCTCAGCCTCCCGAGTAGCTGGGACTACATGTGGTGCCACCATGCCCGGCTGTTTTTTATTGTTTTTTGTAGAGACAGGATTTTCCGTGCTGGTCTTGAACTCCCAGCCTCAAACCATTCTCCCGTCTTGGCCTCCCAAAGTGCTGGAATTACAAGCATGAACCACCTTGCCTAGCTTCATTGCTGTTTTAGTTTAACTCTGTTCATATTCACAGATTCGATAGTTATTGATAATATCTTCTAAAATATTTTTATGATTTGACTTTTAAAAATGTATTTTTAATTATATGTTAAAGTTACATATGGTTACATATTAAGTGAATATAAATTATTTTTTATATGTTGTTTGTATCTTACGTATAGAGAGTAGATAGAGGTATATCTGGAATTTGTTTTGGTGTAAGGTGAGGCTCTGAGTAGATTATTTTTCAAAAACTAGCCACATGCCCCAGTCCTTACTTATTAAATAAACATTCCCTTTCTTGCTGTTTTCCTATTATCTTTTATTACATGATAAATACTTACACATACTAGTGTCTATGGGCTTTCTCATTTTTTTCCCACCAACTTGTTTATTTCTGATGTTATACTTTCTTTCATTGTCATAACATAACAACACAGTTTCTGATAGGACTAGCTTGTTAACTAATTTCTGACCTTTTTCAAAATTTATAGCACAGTGTGTTTGTTCTTTAACCTCCCTAATAGCCTAGTAATTTTTTTCAGATAAAATTTTATAAGCTATATACCTTATAAAGTAAACTTTGAAACGGTATCTATGCCAAGAAGCAGAAGACATAAGTTACTTTTATAAAAAGTCACTCACACCTTGGTATGAGCTACTGTGAAAGAAGCAAGCTAATGATCTGGAATATAAGGAATAATACCATCCATTACATCACCTTACTCTTAACATTTTCTATTGCAAAATGTGCGGAAACTTTATATAGCAGTTTAGCATCTTTATGAACCACAGTTTGTATTAAATCATTGAAGTATTGTGTACCAAAAGATCTTTTTTGGCCCACAACAAATTTTTTTTCAATATTTTTTAAAAAGGTGATTGTACTCCTCATCTAGAATGAATCTAGCTCTCATATCAGAGAAGAGTACAGTTTTCCCTCAGTGTCTGGTGGTAGCAGTGTGTTGGTTCCGGGACCTCTCTCAGATGCCAAAATCCATGGACACTAAAGTCTCTTATATGAAATGGTGTCATACTTGTATGTAACTAAGCACATCCTCTCATATACTTTAAGTCATCTCTAGATTACTTGTAATACCTAATAACAGTGTAAATGTTGTATAAATAGTTGTTAAAATGTATTTTTTATTTGTGTTATGTTTTATTGTAATGTTATTTTTTATTGGTTTTTTCCTTCGAATTTTTTTTATTTTTTTATTTTTTGAGACAGAGTCTCACTCTGTTGCCCGGGCTAGAGTGCCGTGGCGTCAGCTTCGCTCGCAGCAACCTCAAACTCCTGGGCTCAAGTGATCCTCCTGCCTCGGCCTCCTGAGTAGCTGAGACTAGAAACATGAGCCACCATGCCTGCCTAATTTTTTCTATATATTTTTAGTTGTTCAGATAATTTCTTTCTATTTTTTTAGTAGAGACGGGGTCTCGCTCTCATTCAGGTTGGTCTCAAACTCCTGAGCTCAAACGATCTGCTTGCCTCGGCCTCCCAGAGTGCTAGGATTACAGGCGTGAGCCACCTTGCCCAGATTTCTTCGAATATTTTTGAAGTTTGTCAGATCCAGAGATGTGGAACATGTGGATATGGAGGCCCAACTGTAATAGGAGGGTAAATGTAAGCATTTATATTTTGACAATATTTAATAATTACTGTAAGCTTATTTTACATGTCATTTCTTTTTTTTTTTTTTTTGAGACAGAGTCTCGCTTTGTTGCCCGGGCTAGAGTGAGTGCCGTGGCGTCAGCCTAGCTCACAGCAACCTCAGACTCCTGGGCTTAAGCAATCCTACTGCCTCAGCCTCCCGAGTAGCTGGGACTACAGGCATGTGCCACCATGCCCGGCTAATTTTTTCTATATATATTTTAGTTGGCCAGATAATTTATTTCTATTTTTAGTAGAGACGGGGTCTTGCTCTTGCTCAGGCTGGTCTCGAACTCCTGACCTTGAGCGATCCACCTGCCTCGGCCTCCCAGAGTGTTAGGATTACAGGCGTGAGCCACCGCGCCCGGCCATGTCATTTCTTTAACTAGGTCATAAGGATGATTAGCCAATGATTTGTGGAAACTCTAAGTCTCTGAACTTTAGGAAGGAAAAGTCCAAGTCAGTGAAATAAGCCTCAGAAAACTGGTGCTAAAAATTGTGACTTGTTAAAATCAGAGTCCTGTTTGTAATGGCAGAACCCAGAACATGATCCTAGATCTTCTGGTCCTATAGTAACCTTTTCTCTCATTGTATAAAATAATAATTAGTCAGTGAAATAATTCTCAATGTATCTAAGGTGGAATATGCTGTCTTTCACTTCAGACTTGATCCTCTTCCAGTGTTCCCTTATTTTAAATAAGTTAGTACCACAATCTAACTAGTTGCTAAAGCCAGACACCTAGAAGTCATCCTGAATACTTCATTCTTCCCCATTTCCCATATCTAATTTTATCCTCAAGTACCACCAGTTTTATCTCGTATATAGATCTCAAATCCATCCACTTCTCTTCATCATTCTCCCATCTCCATAGCTCACTACTGCATAACCACTCATTTTCTCCCAGTCCATTCTAACCATCCTCTCATCTGTTCTCCATACTTCTACCAGAATGATCTTTTCAAAATGGGAATTCAACTCCCCCCCACCCACCGTCTCTTCTACCCCACTTAAAACCACTTCAGTGATTTTTCCATTGCCGTTATATTGAAATCTGCTCTAGCCTAAACATGTTAGCAAGCCCTGCCCACCCTTCTAGCCTTGAACTTCACCTTCCTCCCTGTCTTTGCACTCTAAGACACATTGGGCTTATTTAGATTTTTGGAATGCTCCTTACTTACTTCTTCCCCCTAATCTTTGCATAGTTATTCTTTAAATCCTGATTCAAGCATCTCTCACTCAGGGAAGCCTTCTCTGACATCCCAGAGTGGTCCATGCCACTTCTTTATTTTAATTAGCATTAATCGAACTGTATTTCTTTCCTTCAGAGAGTTATGTCACTTTATAGCTATATGTTCATAATTGTAATCCTTTGGTTAATGTCAGCCTTCTCCCCAAACTGGAAATTCATAAGAGCAGGCATCTGTTTCTTATCCTCTGTTGTATTTTTCCCCCCTCTATTGTATTTACAGTACACAGCACAGTGAGTGGCTCCATAAACATTAACCAAATGAGTGAAATAATTCTGTCAAGACTGGGTGAAGACCTTCATGTCTACAAATGAGTATCTTTCTATTCTGCTTTCTTAAGAATAGTTCCAGGTTGTCTATTACAGTGAGTAGCATGGATATATGAGGTCACTTTCTGCTGGGAGAGGTCAAGGCAGTTGCAGGGTCTATCTAATATTTAAGTGAGTTTTGAACTGAATGGGAGTCTTAAATTAATTAATTTTTTAAATTTAATTTAATTTTATTTTTTGAGACAGAGTTTCACTCTGTTGCTCAGGCTAGAGTGCTGTGGCATCAGCCTAGCTCACAGCAACCTCAAACTCCTGGGCTCAAGCAATCCTCCTGCCTCAGCCTCCCGAGTAGCTGGGACTACAGGCATGTGCCACCATGCCCGGCTAATTTTTTCTGTATATATTTTTAGTTGTCCAGATCATTTCTTTCTATTTTTAGTAGAGACGGGGTCTTGCTCTTGCTCAGGCTAGTCTCAAACTCTTAACCTCGAGCTATCCTCCCGCCTTGGCCTCCCAGAGTGCTAGGATTACAGGCATGAGCCACTGCGCCCGGTCTTGAAGTTTATTTTGATGAAGGAATTAAACTTGACAAAGGTAAAAAGCCTAAAAGATTACAAAATGGGGTTCAACCTTGAGGTCAATCGTTTGACATTCATCAGTTAACTAATATTTGGGAGACTACTACTATGTGCCAGGTACTTGCCAGTGTACAATAGTAAACAAAATAAAGGGTCTGTGCTCTCTTGGAGCTCAGGAGTCTAGTAGGATTGATTACTACTTATGTGCTCTGCTGAGCACCTGGTAATGCATTTTAATTACCATTAAAGGTACAATATCATTATTCCTATTTCACGTAAGAGATTAAGAAGCTTACAGTCTTGCAGTTAGAGACAAAGCCAGAGCTTTTGAGTATTATGTTATGTTTCTGCAGTAGAGCCTTAGAAATCTACTGGGACAGATTTAATGCCCTATTACCACTAAGGTCATTTGTTAAAAGCTTTTAAAAACAAAAAACTGTTAACTAGTGGCTCCTCTTTCAGCAGTGGTATTGGGTGGGGGTTAAAAATAGTTTTTGAATAGGTAACACGTATGTGATTAAATTTCAAAACTGTGTCTTTTGTGAGTTTGGTTATATGTGTCTTGAAGATCTCTATCATATATTTGGGGTTCTCTGGGCTTCATGGATCTGCATGTTCATTTCTCTCTTCAGATTTGGGAAAATTTCTTTAAATAAATTTTCTTCCCCTTTCTCTACTCTTTCTGGAATACCTCAGATGCATACATTGGTTCTCTTGACAGTATCTCATAATTCCCATAGGCTTTTTTCTCTCGTTTTTGTTCCTCTGTGTAATTTCAAATGACCCTGTCTTCATGTTCACTGATTTTTTTTCTTTAATATGCTGTTGAAACTCTCTGTGGAATTTTCCAATTTAGTTCTTGTATTCTGTAGCTCCAGAATTTTGTTCCTTTTAATGATTTCTATCTCTTTTTTGGACTTCTTATTTTGCTCATGTATTGTTTTCCTGATTTCATTTAGTTCTCTATATTCTCTTGTAGCTCACTGAGCTTCTTTAATAAGATTATTCTGAATTCTTTGTCAGTCCATAAATCTCCATTTCTTTAGGGTTGGTTATTGGTGCTTTGTTTTGTTCCTTTGGTGGTGTTATGTTTCCCTGATTGTTCATAATTCTGGTGGCCAGGCCTTGGTGTCTGTATGTTTGAATAAGTAGGCACTTACTCTCTAGTCTTTACAGTCTGGCTTCAGCAGAGGAAACCCTTCACCTGTCAGCTCATCCAGAGATTCTGGGCACACCATGTAGTGTGATCCATGGGCAGACTAGCCTGCCACCTGGGTCTGTAGCAGTGGGCCTGGAGCCTGTATGTGGGGGCCAGCCTGAAGCCTAGGTCCACAAGTGCTTGAGCCTGAGTTACAGTATAAGTCCTTAGGCCTGGAGTTTGAAGCTAGGGGGGACTTCCTGCCATGGGTTTCACTGAAGTGGAGTCCAAGGCAAATCTGGTTCTCACTTCACTCTCCTCTCCCCACGCAAAAGGTATCTGAGCTGTGCCAGCTGAGGTTAGTGGAGGGGTGATGTGGGTAATGCGAACCTGTCCTTCCTGCCCTCTTCAGTGCATCTTTTATTCCTTTGCTACACTGAGGTGTTATAATCTCCTCTCACTTGATTTCCTTAGCTCTTGTGAAGGTATTTTTTTGTGTGTGTTGATAGTTGTTCAAATTGATGTCCCTCTGAGGTGCGGAACTCTGGAGCATCCTGTTCCACCACCTGGCTGACCCTGAATAAACTATCTTGGTGTCACACAGGGCAGTCAGACATCTGAGGTCCTGATAGAAGCAGTGTTCTCATTCAGGGGAAGGCATCTGAAAACTGCAGACTGTCCACCTACTACTGTTTCCTCTCTTCAGATAGGTGAAGGATTCCCTGCTTTCAGGTTACACTGAAGTTGCATCTGCTGAAATCCACAGCTGGCCCCTTAGCACATGTTCAGAGCTCCACAGATTGCACCAGCCTGAGCAGAGGCCAAAGGGGAAAGGAGGTTTTATGCATTCTTATTATAATTTAAATGCCTTTTTTAGATCCGTGGAATAAAATAGGAGATGAACCTTGACTGATTACTAGAAACAGGAGGAATTAGCTCATATACTCTGGTTAACTTTGACAGCAGCAACTTAAACTTAAGGTCTTAGGCTTGGGTTCCTCTGAGGCTTAAAGCATTCAGAAGTATAAGGAAATTCTTTGGAGCCTGTTCTTGTTAGAGATTCTCATGATGTCTAAACATGGCTTTAACTTGACAAATTTCCCTTCTTATCTTCATTCAGTGTAATTACTTTTAAAGGGTATGAAAATGTGTATTCTATTTTTAAAATTCAGTATTTTTTTCAATGCTGACATATTCAACTTGTGGTTTATTTTGATTTTCAGGTCTTTAGTAATGTTAATTCAAACCTGAGAGTTTTAAACTATGTTGGGATAATGGGTCCCATTGAGAACATAATAAAATGTTTCAAGCCTTCTTTCTAGAAAAATGTATTCATATTCAAAATATTGTATACAATTTCAAGCTTTTCACAGATATCCTGAAACTTACTCATATATTGTTTTTAAAAAATGTTTCTCCTGTTTAGGTGTGTTACTAGTATATTTCCATTTAGTTAATGTGTCCAATTGTATTCAATTTCATTTAAATTGAACATAGTGCTATGGTGTTTAATTTGCCTAACACAAAGTTTCTAGATCCTCTGTCTGGAAGGATTAATAAAATAGAGGAGGGATCAGTTGTGCAAAGGAGTTTTAGGGGGGATGCAGAATTTAAAGCAATGGCCACTGATATGGCAAATACAGTAGTTTTTATCACTGTCTTTTAAAAACATAAGAGATTCTTAATAAAAATTGACATGATTTTGTATTGGGCATTTTTAAACTCATTGACAGCCACACTAGAAAAAAAAATTTTTTCCCTAGGGCCACGATGTTTTATTAAAACAAAATGATCCTTTCTAATTTGTTATTTTTTTATTATTTTCTGTACGTGAGTTGTATGCAATGCAATCCACATTTTTAGAATTAAATTGTAAATATTAATTGTAACAATAAGACCATCAACAAGATTTTCATGAACCAACTGCAGGGTTTTGCTTCATAAGGCCCCAGGGTCAAAACTAGCCCGAGTTAAATACAACTCACATGGCAGTCAGTATGTTAAAGAGTATTTTCTTGAGTGATAGTTGTTGAATTCTTTTTGTAGGACTTGGAGTGCTTGTGTGTAGAATGCTTAAGTGGAGTCTTGCTTCTAAGTCCCCTATCCCAGGGATTCTGAACCTACCATCTGACTAGCTGTGCATATGTTTTAAAACTGGGGAGAACCAGAAAATCTCCCAAGACATTTCAGTAGTCTGGGCTTCTTTCAGTGGATATCCAGTTTCCTTAAAGAAATGCTAGGTTATCCAACCTTAGGATGACTGAGGTTATAAAATTTTCTCTAGTTCTTTTCTGCCCTGATGTCAGGCATCTTGTAATTTTATAAGTTATTGTCGCCATCTTGTCCAATATCATGTCTTAAATATGATACGATATTAGCATTCTACTGATGAGTCCTGTATGTATATCTCTAGCCCAGATCTTTCTCCTGAAATCCAGACTTAAATATCTAACTGTTGTCTTAGCAACTCCAGTTTGAATTGGCATCTCAAAACCAATATGTTAAAAACTGGATTCCTGGCCAGGCACGGTGGCTCATGTCTGTAATCCTAGCACTCTGAGAGGCTGAGGCAGGAGGATCGCTTGAGACCAGAAATTCGAGACTAGCCTCAGCAAGAGTGAGACCCTGTCTTTACTAAAAATAGAAAAAATTAGCCAGGTGTGGTGGCATGCACCTATAGGCCCAGCTACTTGGGAGAAGGATCACTTGAGCCCAGGAGTTTGAGGTTGCTGTGAGCTAGGCTGACACCATGGCACTCTAGCCCGGGCAACAGAGTGAGACTGTGTCTCAAAACCAACCAACTAACCAACCTGGATTTCTGTTACTTCCTCTAAAAAGTAGTCTTCCTTTTCTCAGTTGTTTATCTCTCAAAAGCCTTGGAGTCATTCTTTATTCCTCTCTTTCTGTCAATACTTCATGTTTAGTCTGTTAGTGTTGTTGCTTCAACCTTTAAAATATGTTTAGAATTCAGCTATATCTCACTATCTCCACTGCTACCACCTTGGTCAGAGCTACTTTCATCTCTTAGCAGATTAAATATTAGGTCCTAATCCTTGAAACCTAAATGTTACCTTATTTGGAAAAAAATGTCTTTGCATATGTGATTCAGGATCTTGAGATGAGGAGAATATCCTGGTTGGCCCTAAATGCTATCACATGCCGCCTTGTAAAAGGGAAGCAGAGGGAGATCTGACACACACGCAGAGGAGGAAGTGATGTGAAAACAGAGGCAGAGGGTGAAGTGATGCAGCTGTAAGCCAAGGCATGCCTGCAGCCACCAGAACCTGGAAGAAGCAAGGAATGACTTTTCCTCTAGAGCCTCTGGAGGGTGTGTGGCCTTGCTGACACATTGATTTCAGCCCAGTGATACTGTTCTCTGACTTTTGGCCTCCAGGACTATGAAAGAATAAACTTCTGTCGTTGTAAGCCACACAGTTTGTGGTAATTTGTTACAGCAGCCATAGAAAACTAATGCTCATCCCTGTTGAGGATTTCAGTCAAGGTTGTTCATCGTGTTTGGTTGTTATGGCTCTTTTAATCTAAAATAGTCCCCCTCACTTTTTTTTTGTTTTTTTATGACATTGACTATTTTTTAAAAGAGTCTAAGACTGTTGTCTAGCAGAATATTCCACATTCTGGAATTACCTGATTGTTTCCTCATGATTAGTTTCAAGTGAAACATTTTTTTGGCAACACTACAGTATAGGTAATATTGCGTAAAGCATATTTTTTAACATAACTGCCAGAGTGATTCTTTTAGAACATTAAGTCAGAACATACTACTCCTCTGCTCAAAAGTCTCCAGTGGCTTCCCATTTTTTTCAGAGGAAAAACCAGAACCCTCATGTGCTCTGACCCTTGTAACCTCAGTGTATCCTACTTTGCCTTGCTTCACAGTAGAGAGTCTGCTTCATAACACAACTTTGGATTTGCAGAAGAATTCCAAAGACAGTACATAGTTCCTGCTTACCCTTCACCCAGTTTCTCCCAATGTTAATATTTCACATAACCATTATACAGTTATCAAAACTAAGAAATGAGGAAGCATATGTTCCTGGCTTGTGGTTGGGACCCCTGTTTCCCAGCCTGCCAGAATAGCCACCACAGGCTGTAAATCCTTTATGAAAAATAAAGTTCTCCTTTTCTAAATTAAAACAAATAAAAAAAAACCCTAAGAAATTAACATTGAAATAATACTATTAACTAAACTATAGGCTTTATTTGTATTTCACTAATTTTTCCACTGATATCCTTTTTCTGTTCCACTGTAGAATCCAGGACATGATATTGCATTTAGTTAGTTGCCCCTAAGCTGTGGAAAGACTCCTTCTCCAAAGATTGCCAACCTTCCCCAGAAATACTACCCTGTGTCAATTATTACAAAATATTGTAACTTGTGCATTATTTGATCAAGTGACTATTTCTAAGGGAAAGAAAGATGGCAAAACTTAGGAGCACTAGAATATGTCACCCACAGGATATTATTGAACTTTAAATAAGAAGATCATAAGATTTGACGTGTTTTCTGGGTCAGATGCAAAGTATCTCTAGTCTGTTCTCTTCTGCCATCAGAGCTTCCCAATCCCATCTCTGTTATTTGAAGAGGTAAATCCTTTAGAATGACTCTTAACCATTGTGACTTTTTCATGGATAAATATATTTAATGGCTAAATGTATTTAATTTCATTCATATTATCTCCTTATATCACTCTTTGAGAGTAATTAATTTTGTAGTACTATAAAAATGGTATTAAGTACCTGCCCTGTATAATACACTGCATTAAGTCTTGTGAAGAGTGATGTAAAGAAGTTTTTTACTAGCTTGCTATATCTAACATAGGTAATGTATAACTAATAGACTGTGATAGCAAGTGATTCGACAGCACAGGGGAGATTATTAATGTTGACTGGGGGAGGTGAAAAATGGAGAAAAGATCACATTTAAACTTACACTTAAAGGATTCATAGAATTTTTTAAAACAGCTTTATTGAGATATAGTTCACATAGACATATCAGATGCACTGTTTAAAGCAAACAATTCAGTGTTTTCTTCTTCTTTTTTATATGCTCTACTCTGACTGGAATTCGTTTTTAGTGTATTCACAGAGGTGTGCAACCATCACCACAGTCACTTTTCGAACATTTTCATCATCCTCAGAAGAAACCCCATACCTGTGTTCACTCTCCATTCTCCCCTCCCCTCAGCCCCTGGCAACAAATCTACTTCATATCTCTATAGATTTGGCTAGTCTGAATGTTTAATATAAATGGAGTTGTAACTATTTGACTTCTTTAACTTAGCATAATATTTTCAGGGTTCATCCATGTTGTAGCACATATCAGTACTACTTCATTCTATTTATTGCTAAATATTATTCCATTTTATGGAGATACCATTTTATTTTTTCATTCATCAATTGATGGACATTTAGGTTGTTTCTACTTTTTGGCTATTATGAATACTGCTATGGACATTCATATACAGATTTTTGTGTGGACATATGTTTTCAATAATCTTGGGTATATACCTAGGAGTGGAATTGCTGGATGATATGATAACTCTATGTTTGACAACTTGAAGAATTATCCAGCTGTTTTTTTTTTTTTTTTTTTTTTTTTTTGAGACAGAGTCTTGTTCTGTTGCCCGGGCTAAAGTGCCATGGTGTCAGCTTAGATTACAACATCATCAAACTCCTGGGCTCAAGCGATCCTCCTGCCGCAGCCTCCTGAGTAGCTGGGACTATAGACGCACACCACAATGCCCAGATAATTTTTCTATTTTTAGTAGAGATGGGGTCTCGTTCTTGCTGAGGCTGGTCTCGAACTCCTGACCTCAAGCGATCCTCCCGCCTCGGGCTCCCAGAGTGCTAGGATTATGGGTGTGATCCTAGTTTGAGTTGAGATCCAAGTTTGAGACCAGCCTGAGCAAGAGTGAGACCCTGTCTCTACCAATAATAGAAAAAATCAGCCAGGCGAGGTGGCGCAAGCCTGTAGTCCCAGATACTTGGGAGGCTGAGGCAGGAGGATCGCTTGAGCCCAGGAGTTTGAAGTTGTGGTGAGCTATGATGACGCTACTGCACTATAGCCCAGGTGACAGAGAGAGACTCTGTCTCAAAAACAAAACAAAACACGACAACAGCAAAAGAATTTTAATAGATGAAGAAAGAAGAAGGGTAGGTAGCAAAAGAATAGGAACAAGGCCTGAGAAATGGTGAGAGAATCAGTAAAACTAGAGAGTAGGGTCCCCACAGGAAAGGAGTAAGAGAGGATGATGGAAAACTGGGTCTCTAAGTTTATTTTTTGATGTGTCAAGTCACACTGTCCTCTGCTTATCTTAAGCTTACATTGCTCAAATTTCAAGACTGTTCCTTCTTTTGTAAATGTCAGTATTGTAGCTAGCTCATTCAATTGATTCATTGAACCTTAAATAAATAATTATTGAGGGCCTATTTCATTTCAGGAGTTCTAGGCCCTGTTAGTGAGAGGGGCAGATCATTGAGCAAAGCCAGACAAAGTCCTTTCTTTTCACAGCACTTATTCTCTAGTGGGGATGATTTTGTACCAATAAAAAACTGTATTACTGAAGGCTTCCTTTATCCCAGCATGTCAGTGTTTGGTAAATAAATCCAGGTCTACTTTGTTCATACTACTGATGATTTTATCGGCTTGTGTCATAGCCCTTTTTTAGCTTTCACCTTTTCAGACTTACACTTTAATCACTTCTCACATAGCAACAGCCTGAAAACCCTCTTTGCATTCTTGTTTCTCTCTTCTGAGACTATTGCAGTTGACATCTTTTTTTCTACTGTAGTCTGTACTAATTAATACAAAGTGTGATAAACTGTAAAGAAAAGGTACATGCATATTTTAAACATATTTTCTTAAAACATACATATGTGGGCTTCATCAATCTTTTGTTTTAGGACCAAGACTTTTTCTTTGAATAAGGATTTGCTGATTAATTTTTTGTGGTCTTTCTTACATAAACCCCATAAATAATGGATCAGCTATGATTTTTTGTTTCAATTTCCTTAAAGTGAAGTGAGAATTTAAAGCCATTTCAAAGAGTGAGTGTAAAATCTTCTAGATTTTTATGATTTCCTATCCTAATCCTTTGTCTTCCTGCATCTAATTGTACAGCAGTTTTATTATTTTAGCAGCTTGCCCATATACATATTCAGCTTCATTTTCATAGAAATTACAGCTCTTTCAATCATATTTCATAGGTTTATTTAAATTTAATTAAATCATGAATTCAACAGTGTGTACAACTGCATAAACTGGTTGAGAATGGCTCTTGGGAAGCAAATTCAAGTAAAAGTGGAAGTGCTATTGGCCATGAGCATATTTGGCCTCCTTTAGACAGTAGCCATTATGTTTTACACGGGAAACAGAGAGCATTAGTTCAATCCACATTGTCAGTTAAGGAGAGATTGGTCAGGGAAGTTTCTATGTATTCCCAGTTAAGTACTTGTCCTCTGTGTTCTCCTAGCACATTGCAGATACCTCTTGGATGACACTTATTTCACTAGTCTAATTGTTTTCCTTGTTTGCCTTCCTTATGGGATTCCATAGTTTTTGAGAGCAGGAGTAAACTCTTTTGTTGTATTCCTAGTTCTTAGTCTATATTTCATATATAATTATGTATTCACTTTAAAAATGAATTGACTATAAGCTCAATATAACTTAGTAATATGACTAATTTGTCAAAAATAAAAATGTTTAGTATGACTCCTAGGCTGCATTAGTTGTATGTTGTGTTCAGAATAATTACACTGCATTGTGTTGAACTAAGGTGACAGATTTTAAGATGCACATTGATTAACTGGATAACATCCCTTAAAACATTAATTCTATGAGATAGAAACTGTGTTTTATTTACTGCTGTATCTCTAGTGCTACAGTGTAGAGTATTAATGCTTGGCCGACAATAGGTGCTCAATGAATTTTTTTAATTACTGAATTTGGGGAATGTAGAATAGGATGGTGAAAGTTCTGTACAGTTTGTTAAGAAATGGTAAAATGGATAGGATGTGCTTCCTTAGAACAGTAAATTAGTGAGTATATCAACCAATTTTGAAAATTTGAGGTCTGGTCGTGCAGAAGAGAATGTGGACCTCAGGAACACAGATTGCATTTTAAGATTTTTTTTCCTAATAATTAAGATTGTTGAAAAAAAAAACCATATTCATAAGGTCACTGGAACAGAAAGAAGTTAAATGATTTATGTTAGGGATAATGAATTTTTGTAATGAGATGTGAAATTGCTCTAGACAAGACTCTAAATTCACCCTAATGTAGTCCCCATGAACAGTAATCTCTTGCTTTAATCTTGCATAGCATTAATATTCTTTATCAGTCATTTGTCATAAAAGTTATAGCTTTAAGGAGAAGTAAAAATGATTTTTACTTCTACTTTCCACCTAGTTTGCAAGTTTGGTAAAAAACAGATACTGTGTCTTATTGCAGTAAAAAAAAATGTTTTTTTAAGTGACATTTTTGTAGTCCAGAAATTCTGTTGGATTGGCATTTGATAAATAAGATATATTCTGAAAAATCTCAATTGTCTGCTTCATTCGCTAGTTGTACAGATTGTTGTGCAAATTAAACTGGCATCAGATTGCTGATAGTACAGTAATTCTGTTGAATTTGCTGAATGTAGTAGTCATTACACTTCTGCATATATTAAATATAATTATTGAATAAATTCTGTGAGATAGTACTATATAAGTTTGGATTTGGGGATCTTCACTGCTTTATATTTCTCATAGCACTTGGCAGAATGTCTTATTCATGTAAGCTATTAAATAAATATTTGTTAAAAGGTTGAAAAATCTGAGTCCCTAAAAAGCCAATCACTCTTAGAGGAATTATTTTTTTGTTTTACAGAAAGTTCATAAACCAAAAGTATTTTGATTCAAATATCAAGGTTATTGAACTACCTTGTTGATTTGTTCTTGTTGTATCTACAGAGCTTAATGTTTTATTCATTTACCCCAGATTTATGATACATAGCCATAAAAATAATTTTTCTCTGTCTTCTAAAAAACTTGCTATGTACATACGCTGCTTTCTTCAGATAGGGTTCTTTTTCTTAATCCTTAAAGACATATCTTACATCATGTTTTAATCTGTAAACCCATTAGAAGTAAAAAACGGTGATATATAAAGGCCTTTTTTTAAAAAACATTGTGGTTATAAATCAGACAGTAAAATGCACACATCTGAAGTATACGGTTCAATGAATTCTGACAAGTATTTATGTACCTGTATAGTCAACATCCAAGAACATTTCTGTCACCCTATAGATTTTCTTCCTTCTCTGTCTACCCAAGCAACCATTGTTCTGATATCTGTTACCATAGATTAGTTCTTGAACTTGCTATGGAATCTTTTGTTTCTTTGGCTCAACGAAGATGAATCTCTAAAATTCATCCATGTTGTATCAGTAGTTCATTCCTTTTTATTGCTGAGTTCTTTTGAATAAACATAGTATAATTTGCGTATCTATTTGCCTGTTGATGAACATTTGAGTTGTTTCCAGTTTTTTGCTGTTGTGAATAAAGCTGCCATTCCTGTACAAATCTTTTTGTATATATATGCTTTCCTAGCAGTAGAATTATAAGTGTATGGGTAGGTACATGTTTAACTTCTATAAAAAACTGCCCAGAATGACAGGGGTGGGGAAAGGAAATAAAATAATAATAAGAAAAAGAAAGAAACTGCCCAGCAGTTTTCTAAAGTGTTTTCACCATTTTATACTCCTACCAACAATATATGAGTTTCAGTTGGTCCACATCCTCACCAGCACTTGATATTGTAAGTCTTCATAATTTTGATCATTCCAGTGGGTATGAGGTGATGTTCCATTTAGTTTTAATTTGTATTTTACCTAATAACTAATGATCTTGAGCACATTTTCATTTATTTATCGGCTGTCTGTATATATCATATATATTCTCTTGTTCAGAGTTTTCATCCATTTTTTAAAAACATAGATTATCTTTTTTATTGATTTATAGGAATTCTATAAATACTATGGTGATAAACCTTTTGTCAGATATAAGGATCTTTGGTGATTTTTTTTTTTTTTTTTTTTTTCTGTTTGAGACAAGAGTCTTACTCTGCTGTCTGGGCTGAAGTGACATGGCGTCAGCTTAACTTATAGCAACCTCAAACTCCTGGGCTCAAGCAATCCTTCTGCCTCAGCTTCCAGAGTAGCTGGGACTACAGGCATGTGCCACCATGCCTGGCTAATTTTTTCCATGTATTTTTAGTTAGGCTACTAATTTCTTTCTATTTTTAGTAGAGATGGGGTCTTGCTCTTGCTCAGGCTGGTCTTGAACTCCTGAGCTCGAATGATCCTCCCGCCTTGGCCTCCCAGAGTGCCAGGATTATAGGCATGAGCCACTGCGCCCGGCTGGACCTTTGGTGTTGAAAGTTATAAAAAAGCTCAATTTAGAAGTGTGAATATTCTTTGGGGATCAAAGTGATTGGTCAGTTTATTACTGGCAGAAATACAATTCCATTTCTAAATCTAGGGTTCTTGAAGAAAATTGGTTAGGGCATGCGGGGGGATATATCAATTATCTATTGCTGTGTAACTGACTACCCCAAACATAGTGGATTAAATCATCAATGAAATGAGAATTTCTTTGAGTCCTCTGGGTGGTCTAGGGAGTTCTGCCTCACATAGTGTCAGCTGAGGTCACTAATGTGGCTGGATGTCCAGAATGGCTTCTCTCACTTGACTTGGTGACTGTAATGACTGGGGGCCAGGTGGGCCTCTACCCACTTCTTCATGTCATCTCATTATTCAGTAGGTTGGCCCAAACTTCTTTATGATAGCTGGATTCTAAGATAGAAACAACAGGAGCTGCCAAGACTCTTAAGGGCTAGACTTAGGACTATTACATTGACATTTCTGCCATATTCTCCTGATTAAAGCAAGACACAGGGCCAGCCCAGTGGGAGGGAAATAGACTCCTCCTGATGGAAGAAGTGGCACATGCATGCAGGGAAGGGAAGAATTGTTGGCAGTCATTTTTTGAGACATTTTACTGCAAGGGAGTAAATTAGTTTCCTAATAAAAGATAATTTCATTAAAATTAGGATAATTTATAAATTTTTTATGTTTACTGCTATGCATTCTTCCAACTTTCTTCTTATTCCATGCACTAGTTTATCCCTTACCACTTGAGTTCTACCAGTATTTCTAAGACATGACTCAAAATTGTTGAGATTAAAAGCAGAGGCTCACTAGTTTTCACTTAGAAGACAAGAAGGCTCACTGAGATATTACAGGTGTTAATTAGGATTCATTTCCTTTAATATGCTAGAAAGAATGCTGTGATACCACTTTACTGATGAACAAAATAAGCTTAATCACATCCTAGAAGCTAAGTATTCTGACATTATAATCTTTTCTCTCAGAGCCCATCACAGCAGTCTTAGGATTCAAGATCTATTCCTGGGCAATGTTATAGAACCAAGTGTGTCATATACACACAAATGAAGGAAAATATAATGACTTTGATAATCCTGCAGTATTTTTCTTGTCATTAACTTTTTTTTTAGTTTTAAAAATTGAAGCAGAATCCATATAACAAAGTTAATAACCATTTTAAAGTGTACAATTTAGTGGCATTTAGTATATTCATAGTGTTGTACAACTCATATAATTTTTAAAGGAAATGTTCATTTTCAGGAAAACAAAGAACAATAAAATTATGGCAAAACAGACTTATAAGATGGCCAAACATTCATTCAGAAATAACATTTTTTTGGTGGAATGGTATAAGAGATATGCTGCCTTACACTGGGGCCACTGCATTCCCACTTAAATGCCAGGGTTGGGTTAGCAGTGGGATGGCCTAAGCAACCCTGGTCTCACCTGTTGGCTCTCTAAATCTTGCAGAATTGCAAAAATAGATCAGATTTATCTTCCCTTCCCTTTCGTTCTAAGGATGGTAAGCATCCTGAGGGAATCTCCCAAATTGGTCCCCTATAACAGGGCTTGGGAGTTTCACGGAACCACTCCAAACCTGAGAACAACACACAAGTTGCTAAGGCCACCCAGAATAAAACTGGAAGTTGCAGCTTGCATGCAAGCCCCATTCCCTCCCTGCTTAAAAAAAGGGAAAGGTATTTAGATGTTTTTTGTCATAGATACTTTACTGGGATCAGGTGAGAACTAAACCAACGCAGTAAGGTGTTGGAGACTTACAGGCTTTTAAAAAAAAAAATTGCTATACCCATCCTCAACACCTTCAATAGTCTCAAGAATGAACTGCCACCTTTCTTGACTTAAAAAGGTGTGGAGGAGGGGGGAGACATCTGTGAGGAAGTAAAAAATAGTCTGTTCACAAGAACCGATCATTGTTCCAACATCTATCTAAATGATTAGAATGGGTATAGAATGAAATAGAAGCAAAGTTAAAGAGAAAAATAACTTCCTTAGTTAGTAGTAGCCCAGTGATTTTTTTTTTTTTTTAAACAAGGTAACAGAAAAGCGGCACTGATGATTACGGCACATACTAAGAATACTAGTTTTTAAATTTTGAACCAGTCACAACCTTTATGTTATTTCCCTCATCTATGAAATTGGGATCTGCCCAGCTCTCAAAGAGAGGTGTATACATTTAAGACTGCATAGTACAGCAAATTTCAGTTTCTAATATGGCCGTGCTTTCCTAAGAAATTTCCAAAGATCTAATTTTAGCCTTACTGCACAATGTGATAAGATGCTCTAAATGGAAGTTTACAGGAATACATCTAACTTTTCCTCATGGGAAATCGGGAACATTTCATTGAGAATGTAACGCTGCACTGGGAGCAGATGTTTGCTAAATGGGCAAGGATTGAGGGGAAGATGTCTTAAACTGAGGGAAAAATATTTGTAAAGGCAGAAGTGGGTGGGAATATGACAGCAAGTAATTTACTATCACTAACATGGGAGAGAAGACTCATGCCTGTAATCCTAGCACTCTGGGAGGCTGAGGTGGGAGGATTGCTTGAGCGCAGGAGTTCGAGATCAGCCTGAGCAAGAGCGAGACCCTGTTTCTACTAAAAATAGAAAAAATTAGCCGGGTGTGGTAGTGTGCACCTGTAATCCAGCTACTCAAGAGGCTGAAGCAGGAGGATCCCTTGAGCCCAGGAGTTTGAGGTTGCTGTGAGCTAGGCTTATGCCACGGCACTGTAGCCTGGGCCACAGAGTGAGACTGTCTAAAAAAAAAAAAAAGGGGTGGGGGGAGAGACGAGGAAGGTTAGTAAATGGAACTGAAGAGGGGCCAAATATAAGTTTTATGTTACAAACTAAGGAATTTGGATTTTTATCCAGCCATAAAGAGCCACTGAAGGATTTTAGGCACAGAATTGTAATGATCAGACTAGCATATAACCACAGTGTGGAGGCTGGTTGATAGGGAGACCAGATAGGAGTCTACTGGAATAATCTGGACAAGAGATGATGAGTACCTAAAGCAGGGCATGAGGATGGAGAGGCAGATAGCATCACAGATGATTATGTAAATGGGCTAAGGGCAGAAGGAGGAAGCAAGAATTATTCACTCGATTAATGGCTTGGATGGTGGTGGTCTTTACTGACACAGGATATACAGGAGTAGAAAAGGCATTGGGAAGAAAAACCCCCACATTTCTTGTTTTACGTAGGCATCTTGTACAGGATAGTGTAATAAAAATGGAACTATTTTTTAAATTTAACTGAAAAATAATAAACTGATTTTCTAATTATCATTTTACTTAACTCTATACAATTCAGTCTCCAAAAATAAGTATTGATAGAGTGTTTAATACTAAAATGAATGTCTGACATCTGCACATCCTGCAGGCTATACAGTGGAGTTCTAATGATTTATCTCTGAATTTACTACACATAATGTTGATATAACCTTCCCTCTTGTTTTTCACACTGAATTTATTCAACTAGTGTTATTTCCCTTGGCATCTTTGTATCCAGGCAATCCCTTATGATGAATTGAAAGAGAAACTAACTTCAGCAATCTAAGGCTATAATGCTCAATATGGGAGTCACTTAGCCACACGTAGCTATTAAGAACTTGAAACTTACTATTTTTTTGTAGTTGGGGTTGGGGGCTCGCTATGTTGGTCAGGCTGCTGGCCTCCAGTGATCCTCCCAAAGTGCTAGAATTACAGGTAAGAGGCCGCTGCACCCAGCTACCCAGCTAAGCACTCAAAACTTGACTAGTTCTAAATGCGGTATGTTAAACTCATTGGATTTCAAAGACTTAATATTCTCACTAAAATTTTTGTATATTAATTACATGTTGAAGCAATATTTTGAATGCATTGGGTTAAATAATTACAATTAAATTTTCCTTTTTTTAACTGTATTTTAAATGTGGCTATGAGATAATTTTAAATCATATATGGCTCACATTATTTTTTTTTCTTTGCTGACTAAGTTTATTTCAGATCAGTAATCTGCCTTTTATGCTAGCTGTTTGATTAGCAGTTATTGCATTTTAATTCATTATAAGTGTCTGGAAACTGCAATAATACTAAATTTTTTTTTAATTTTTTTTTTTTGAGACAGAGTCTCACTCTGTTGCCCAGGCTAGAGTGAGTGCCATGGCATCAGTCTAGCTCACAGCAACCTCAAACTCCTGGGCTTAAGCGATCTTACCGCCTCAGCCTCCCGAGTAGCTGGGACTACAGGCATGCGCCACCATGCCCGGCTAATTTTTTCTATATATATTTTAGTTGACCAGATAATTTCTTTCTATTTTTAGTAGAGACGGGGTCTTGCTCTTGCTCAGGCTGGTCTCGAACTCCTGACCTTGAGCCATTCACCCGCCTCGGCCTCCCAGAGTGCTAGGACTACAGGCGTGAGCCACCGCGCCCGGCCAATAATACAATATTGTTTTTCCTATTTTGGAAACAAGGTTAAAATAGGGCTATAGGACCTTATAGTTGATTTTATTAGGAAGAACCGTAACACAGACTATCTTTAGGAAACTGAATTCTGGAGATGATATCATAATTGATTTTGAAATCTGTAAGTTGGATAATGTTTATTAACTCTTCTGCAAATAAATTATTTCTGCAGTGAAGGTTCCCAAGCTGGATAAGATTGGGCTAGAGGAAAAGTTTATTTGAAAAACATTTTATGAGACTTTTCATGTGTTGTTTAAACACTATAAAAATTTTTTGCCATGTTCCAATTGACAAAGGTCAAGAAATGCCTGCATAGGTAACAAACACACCTAGCAAACAGGGCATGGTCGCTATATCAAAAAGTCTGTCTGCTAATCAGTACAGGGTTTCTTTTTAAGGTTACAAAAATGTTCTAAAATTGAATGGCGGTGATTGCACCAATTCTGTGAATAAATGAAAAACAACTAAATTGTATACTTTAAAAGGGTGAGTCTTAGCATATGTAAAATATATCTCAGTAAAGCTATTATTAAAAAACTCAGTCTGCACATGCACATCTGTTGCAGTTACTGACTTACTGGTCATTTAATGAGAATTATGTGAGCAGATACACAAAAAGCAAACATATGTTCAAGAATTACTGTGATCAGACAAAAATGGACTGTCCTTTTTTGACTTCTGTACCAGCTCCATAGATCTGGTGGTATTTAGGGAACCCCACTAGCCTCCTTTGGTGTGGGTATTTGTGAAGTTTTAAACTAGGTAATGGGATAGAAAGATTGAGTGCATTTTATTCTCATTCAAGTTCTAGTATACAGTGAATGTGATACACTGAAAGGTATAAACGGAATCCAGCAGGTGAGTAGAAAGAAAACACTCCAGTATTGATCACTTGATGTTGAGGAATTTATCCTTTAACAAAGTTTTTAGACAGAGTTATTAATGTCTGCTCAGAGTCTTGTTAGGCAAGTCTTATGTTTCTTGTACCTCAGGTTCATCCTATAGAACATCATGCTCTCTAACTCACAAGATACCCAAAGAAAAGTCATGAAGTGTTTTCAACTTTAGAGAGTAACAAATTCATTTCCTTCCCATTTGCAACCATCTGAAGTTAGTAGCATTTCCTGGCTAGTCACCAAGCACTCAGAGAAAGAAATTCAGCAAGCTTGGTGCATCTCTTTTCTCCCAATATTCCCTTTACAAGTCATTTCTGTGCCAAAGCACAGAAAGGAAGCTGGGTCCCAGTTTTACTCTCATGAACAGAACTCCACATAGATTTTTACACAGCTGCTGCATTTGTCTTAATCCCTTTTCTGAAGAGCCTCCTTACTTTGGCCTTGCTCTAGGGCTGCTTTCAGCAACCTTTCTGACACAGGTTTAATGCTCATTAGTCCCAAAACAATTCTAGGGCAGGACTCCCTGCCAGCATAAAGAATGAACAAAACTGGTGTGCATACAGGCCAGCTGCAGTAGCTGCAGCTAGAGTCTGTCAAAGGAGGACCATTTTATTGTTTACCAAGATGAGGTTAAATTAGCACAGCACAAAGCAAAAAGGATTTGAAAAAACTAGAAAACTAAATATGCTAGTTCAGTATGATGCAGTGAGTGTGGAAATCAGATGATTTTAAGTTAGTTTGAGAAGGGAAGATAATATACGGTACTAAAAAAGCTTGATTAAAAGCCACTTGAAAGATTTGCTTGGTAACAATCCTAGTAAAAAATGACATATTTGAGTAGTGCTTCAAAGCTCACATATTAGATTTGAGAAAAGTCATTTTGCCCATATGTATTGAGTATATGCCTCATGCTTAGCTTTGGGCCTGGACAAGGGTACAGGGGTGCACATTTGACAGTGGAAGACACCATCTTTGAGACTGGGTTTCTAGAGACTTTAATTCAAGTTATAGCTCTGTCTTTAACTCTCAATTTAGGCAAATCATACAACTGAGCATCCATGTCCTCCTAATGTAAAGTAACAGAGGGGAGAGAGATGGACTGCATAATCTCTTGAAGATTATTCAAGTCTAACATTTTATGAATTATTCATTTATGCAATGTTATTTTCTAAGACATTTGAATCAGATTTTATGTGTTCATAGAGCAATCTCTGATAGTGGAACTTCCAGTCTACATGAGGAGGTAAAATGAACTGTGTAATTAAAGAACCTAAATGTAAGAGGTCTCTGACTTCCAAAGCTTCAGTTTACAAGGCTACCTTAACCCTACCTTGCTTTTCTTGGCACTGCTCCCACTGCAGAGCCTGCCCACAGATCCTTTCTTGGGTACTCTGGCTTCTCACCACAACAGTGCCAGGCTTAGTTGAAGGAAAGAAGGCCCCTCTGTAACCTTAACAGGCAGAGTATATAGCTGCGGGTAAGAAGAGTATGGAAGGAACAAGGTTTTCGAAATACAGAGAAGAGCGTATGATTGAGAAAGGCTCAGTGAAGGGTAAACTCTGTAGTGATGATCCCTGAAGTCTCTTTGGACTTCTTAGACTCCCAAGGCCTCTGTGCTTCATCTCCCAGCCATTCATCAGCTCTGGATTGGAACTTCTGAATTTTGATCTCTGTCCTTCTCTCTCCTCTGCCTTTCCCAGATCCCAATCTTGGGTCATTAAAAGCACCCCTACTGGTTTAGGGTTAGGGAAACAAGGAAGAGTTGCTCACCTTACAACATTATTCCTAGGGAAATGAATTCTTTTACAGACCAACCTCCAAATAACAACCATTAGTAAAACTAAGGCTGTTAACCTAAACTGAAGCTTGTGTGGCTCAAGAGAGATCCTTCCTTTTATTAACTCATATTTCTGTGCACCTCTCATTCAGTACTGTGCTATACTTTTCATTGTCATCTAAGATGGTTTTTACCTTATGTTTCAAGACAAAAGCAGCAAAAGCCAATATAGAATTAGGATATAGAGCAGTGTATTTAGGGTGTTAACTACTCATAGTCCACTTTAGGCTCAGGCTGGAGGAATGATAAAATGTTAACATTTGTTGAATTTAGGCAGAAGATATCTACATACCGGTGTTCATTCTGTTCTACTTTTCTGTATGTTTGAAATGCTTTTTAATTACAAAAGGAAAAATAAACTGTCTTAAAGCTGAGCAGCACAAAAAACAAGGGAGAGAAATAATATACAAGTCAGATAGTCAGCTCTTGAATAGGCTGGTGTTAATGGCAATTAGTTACTCTATCAAAGTTTTTTGTGGGGTTTTTTTCTGTGTGTGTATTTGTTTTTGTTTTTGTTTGGAGACGGAGTCTCCCTCTGTTGCCCAGGCTAGAGTGCCATGGCATCAGCCTAGCTCACTGAAACCTCAAACTCCTGGGCTCAAGCGATCTTCCTGCGTAGCTGGAACTACAGGCACACACCACCATGTCTAGCTGGGTTTTCTATTTTTAGTAGAGATGGGGTCTTTCTCAGGCTGGTCTTGAACTCCTGAGCTCAAGCAATCCTCCCACCTCGGCCTCCCAGAGTGCTAGGATTACAGGTGTGAGCCACCGTGCCCTGCCTCTATCAGAGTTTTGAAGCAGCACATTATAATAGTGTATTTTTCCACAACCAAATAAACTGAAAAGAGACTAAGATAATCCATAATGAAAGATCAAATGCAGTGAGAAAGTAGAAAAAATAAATCACAGGCCAAAGCTTCTTCATGGCTTGGGCTTATTTTAGGTGTGATGTGCATGGAATATGCTGTGTATCATTAGAGCAAATAAATGTAAATGAATGACATATTTTAGTCACTATCAAAAGGAGCAAGTTCAGGAATCCTGCACAAGAAACAAGGGTAACCCGTACACCTAGTTTTCACACCCATACATCTTCATGAAAAATAAGTGTAAGCATATTTTTTTGAAAGAGTAGCTTTAATGCTATATTTAAATTCTTTAGAAATATATGGTAAAGCCTCTCCTTTGTGATATAATTGTCTCTGTTCAACAGTTGAGTTTTTGCCATTTCAAGAATTTCTTCTGTAAGCACTGAAGGAAGAACCATTACTGATAATTTTTCTATATTCCTAATATGCTTGGCTAAGCTCATAGCAAGAACTGAATATATTTGTTGGTTCGCAGTACAGAAGTTTGAAGTCTATTCACTGCCAGTAATATTGTGTTGTTAGTGAGTATGTAAGTTTAATCTTTGTGCAAAAAGTATTTCTATGTCACATAGTTTTTCTAAATCACAATCTACTTTTTAATTATTTGTATAATAATTGAACAAAGTTCAGGTTCAGCCGGGCGCTGTGTTTCACGCCTGTAATCCTAGCACTCTGGGAGGCCGAGGCGGAAGGATTGCTTGAGGTCAGGAGTTCCAGACCAGCCTGAGCAAGAGCGAGACCCCGTCTCTACTGAAAATAGAAAGAAATTATTTGGACAGCTAAAAAATATATATATAGAAAAAATTAGCCGGGCATGGTGGCGCATGCCTGTAGTCCCAGCTACTCGGGAGGCTGAGGCAGTAGGATCGCTGGAGCCCAGGAGTTTGAGGTTGCTGTGAGCTACGCAGATGCCATGGCACTCTAGCCCGGGCAACAGAGTGAGACTCTGTCTCAAAAAAAAAAATAAATAAATAAATCTAATTTGGAACCTTAATTTAAAAAAAAAAAGTTGAGGTTCATTGGTTTTTTTATTCATTCATTCATACAAAATGGAAAGTCATTTAGAAATTATACTGAAAGGATTTGACTTACTATATTCTCTCACAGAAGTACAATTTAATAAACATTTATGGCAATAAATTTACCCACCATTTAAGTATAGCTACAAAATTGTAATTATATAAAATAGTCTTGTAGGAGCACATAATTAACAATGTAGCTTCCCTGTTTATTTCTTAGATATTTCTGTATCATATTGTGAAAGAAACAAATATTGCTACAATAATAATAATGATAATCTAAATTTATAATTTTAGTAGAATTATAATTGCAAATCTTAAATTTTTGTTAAATTACCTTTTGTAGTACTATAAAACTATTATTCTAGAACTTGTACAGACAAGATAAAAATCTTTACACAAAGTCAGTGGCAATCCCATGTTCTTTCAACTAGCCCATGTTCAAAATTATTCATTTATAGTCATGTGTCACTTAACAATGGGGATATGTTCTGAGAGATTTGTCATTAGGCAGTTTCATTGTGTGAACATCATAGAATGTACTTACACAAACTTAAATGGTATAGCTTAATATTAATACATGCCCAGGCTATATAGTGTAGCCTACTGCTTCTAGGCTCCAAACTTGTACAGCATGTTACTGTGCTGAATACTATAGGCTGGCCAAGTGTGGTGGCTCACTCCTATAATCCCAGCATTTTTGGAGGCCAAGATGGGAGGATCACTTGAGGCCAGTAGTTCAGGACCAGCATGGGCAACACAGCAAGAAAAATTGTCTCTAAAGAAAAATTTAAAAATTTAGCCAAGTGTGGTGGCACATGCCTGTAGTACCAGCTACTCAAGTGACTGAAGTGGGAGGATTGCTTGAGCCCAGGAATTCAAGGCTGCAGTGAGTTATGATGACACCACTGTATTTAAGCCTGGGTGACAGAGAAAGACCCTGTCTCTAAAAAATAAATAAAAATATAAATGAATGCATGAATGAATATGCTAGGCAGTTGTAACACAATGGTATTTTTGTTTCTAAACATAGGAAAGGTACAGTAAAAATGACAAAAAATGGTACACCTTTGTAGGGAGGGCACTTAGAATGAATGAAGCTTGCATGATTGGAAGTTGCTCCAAGTGAGTCTATGAGTGAATGTGAAGGCCTAGGATATTACTGTATACTACTATAGATTTTATAAATACTGTACATTTATGTGAGACTAAATTTATAAAAAATCTTTTTTCAATAATAAATTAACCTTAGCATATTATAGCTTTTTTTCCTTTTTTAAACTTTTTAATTTTTTTAGTTTTTTTGACTCTTTTGTAATAAGACTTAGCTTAAAACACAAATACAGGCCAGGCCTGGTGACTCATGCCTGTAATACCACCACTTTTGGAGGCCAAGGTGGGAGGATTCCTTGAGGCCAGGAATTCAAGACCAGCCTGGACAATGTAGCGAGACCCCATCTCTACAAAAAAAATAAAATTAGCTGGGCATGGTGGCACCTGCTTATAGTCCTAGGTACTTAGGAAGTTGAGATGGGAGGATCGCTTGAGCTCAGGAGTTGGAGGCTGTAGTAAACTATGATTGCACCACTGTACTCCAGCCTGGGTGACAGAGTAAGACCCTGTCTCTAAAAAATTAATTAAAAATTAAAAACTATTAAGAAACACAAATACACTGTATAGCTGTACAGAAATATTTTCTTTCTTTCTTTTTTTTTTTTTTTTTTTTTTTTGGAGACAGAATCTCACTCTGTTGCCCAGGCTAGAGTGCCATGGCATCAGCCTAGCTTACAGCAACCTCAAACTCCTGGGCTCAAGCGATCCTACTGCCTCAGCCCCCCAAGTAGCTGGAACTACCAGCATGCGCCACCATGCCTGGCTAATTTTTTCTATATATTTTTAGTTGTCCAGCTAATTTTTTTCTATTTTTTTAGTAGAGACGGGGTCTCGCTCTTGCTCAGGCTGGTCTCGAACTCCTGAGCTCAAATGATCCGCCTGCCTCGGCTTCCCAGAGTGCTAGGATTACAGGCATGAGCCACCGGGCCTGGCCAAAATATTTTCTTTATATCCTCATTCTATAAGCTTTTTTCTATTTTTAAAATTTTAATTTTTTTTTTTACTCTTAAAAGCTTTTTGGTTGAAAACTAAGACACATACACACATATTAGCCTAGGCCTATACAGAGTCAGCATCATTAATATCACTGTCTTCTACCTCCACATCTCATCCCACTGAAAGGTCTTGGGGCAGTAACAGGAATTGAGCTGTCATCTCCTATGATTGCAATGCCTTCTTCTGGAATGCCTCCTGAAGGACCTGCCTGAGGCTATTTTACAGTTAACTTTTTTTTTTTGAGTATGTTCTAAAATATTGATAAAAAGTATAGTAGATACATAAGCCAGTAAGTAACATAGTCATTTATTATCAAGTATTGTGTATTATACATAACTGTACTTCCTACACTTTTATGTGCAGTAGGTTTGTTTACACCAACATCACCACAAATACATGAGTAGTGTTTTACACTTTGATGTTAGGACAATTATGAAGTCATCAGGCCATAGGAATTTTTCAGCTCCGTTATAATCTTATGGGTCCACCATTGTGTTTGTGGTCTGTCATTGACCGAAATGTTTTAATGTGGCCCATGACAGTAGTTGTCTTACAAAAGAGGGAGAGGGAATCCTTATCTTTTAGGAAGACATATTGAAATATTTACTTCCTGTCCTCTGGAGCTAGGCCTGTACTTACTAAACTTATCAATGACCTATTTTTTTTTATTGTTAATGACTTTTTAAAATTTTTATATAGAGAACTGTGCACACATACAGAAGTAGAATAGTACAATTCCCTTTTGTCTTAAATGTATTAAATAGTTTACATCCAAATATGATGATTCTGTGAATAAACCAAGTTGCTTAATACCTTTTTTGTTCATAAACAAAAGTGACTTAATATAAAACAAATGCTGCATAAAGTTACTAATTGTGAAAAGCAGGATTGCACAGAGCTTTGTGGAAATTATGAAGTAAGATTACATTTTCCAAGTAGATAAATATCTTTTTATAAAAATATTTCGAGTATAATGGGAAGGCTTTTAAAAAAAAAGATATTAGAGTAGAAACTAAGGCCTCCATAAAGCTGCTTCAGTTTGGACAACTTGAATCATAAAGTTCATGAGAGGGCTGGGCACAGTGGTTCAAGTGGCTCAATCCCAACATTTTGGAAGGCCAAGGCAGGAGGCTCACTTGAACTCAGGAGTTGGAGACCAGCCTGGGTGACATAGTGAGACCCCATCTTTACCAGAAAAAAAAAGTTCATGAGAAATTAAATTATGAGAGTACAGGTTTAGGTAAGAAAATGGGGCAAGGCAAACCCCATTCGTGAGCTGCAGAAGTAACTTATCTTCTGAGTGCTGCTGAAAGAACATAGTGAAAATAGACTGTGACCCTAGGGAAAGGAAATATTTTTCTTCTTTAAAATACCTTCCTAAATAATAAAACTTAAATTATTTAGGATTTGAAAGGTTTCAGACTATTCAAAATTAAAAATTCTGAGAAGTACAAGAATTCTACAAAAGTGTGTGCTCACAGTTCTTGTCTCCTCCATCTGGGATGGATGAGATTCATGAAATATTTAGAAATGTGGCAGTATGGAGTGAAGTTACTTGCATTGAGTTTAACCTACTTTGGAACGATATATGTACACAAAACTTAATCAAACCAGGAGCTAATAATTCTATAAAAATAGACTTGGCATCTTTTCTCCAAAGATTGCAACAGAGATGCTGCAAACCACATCTCCCATTGCCTTTCCAGGTTGAGAACTGAGGAATTTGTAGAAGTAGGCTGCTAGAGCGGAGGGGAAAGGAGTCGTCATAATATGAGGCAAACGCTGAAAATATTTTATTAGAAGGAACCAATACATCACAAACTATTTTTATAAAGGGTTTAAAATTTTTTATTTATAAACTTGTATTATCAACTTTATCTTATTTCTGAATATTTAGTTAAGAAGTAAAAACATGTTATCCTGTGAGGGGCTTAGAAGCAATGACACTCCAGTAGAAATAAGCACACCTGGCACCCAGGCCTTCATTTCTAATACCATCCTCCAGTTAATGGAACAGGGGATCCTTGGAGAAATGACTGATTTCTAGAAATGGGGCAGGAAATATATAAGATGAGCCTGGAACATTTTATACTGCCAGAAATTAAGGAAGTACTAAAAAATATATATATATATAAAACGTACAACACTTAGATGGGGGCGTGTCAAAGGGACCAGGAGCCAAATTAATGGGTTCTCAATGGCTAAAACTGAAACAATTTGAGCAAGAAAATAAACATATATTGAATATACCTTTCAATATACTTTCAAAATATAAAATGAATATCCATGAGTCCATACTGGTATAAATAGATGATCAGATAAATTAATAAATTGGGGAGAAGAGAAAAATCTCCCTTACAGAAGAATGCCATATAATTTATGTAGATTCTCCATCCTCAAGGAGGTGAAGTATAACTCTACACTTCTTAAATGTGGGCCAGGTATAGTCACTTCCATCTAAAGATTACAGTATAGAAAAAGAAAGAAAAAAAGAGGAACTTTACAGTGGAGAACCTGAAAAACACTTTGTCAGCCAGGTAGGTGATCAAGGTTAACATCAACAGTGATAAGTGATGTTGATAGCACATATCCTTGATATGATGCAGTGAAAATGGCCCTTTGCCATTTGGGGGTGGTCTTCCTCCCCTCAAACCCATAAGCCCTGTCTAATCATGAGAAAAACATCAAATAAATCCCAGTTGAGGGACATTCTACAAAATACCTGACCAATATTCCTCAGAACGATCAGTGTCATCTAAAACAAGGAACATCTGAGAAACTGTCACAACCAAGGAGAAGGAGGCATGACTACTAAATGTATTAATAATATGGTATCATGGATGAGATTATGGAACAAAAAAAGGACGTTAGGTAAAAACTCAGAAAATTTGAATGAAGTTTGGACTTCCATTAATAATAATGTGCCAATACTGATTTATTAATTGTAATGAATGTACTATACTAATGTTAGATGTTACTAATAGGAGAAACTGGTTACAGAGCATATGTGAACTCTTTGTTCTATTTTTCAAATTTTTCTGTAACTCTAAAATCATTCTAAAAACTAAATTTACTTAAAAAAAAAGCCATGAAATACAGGATTCAAAACCAAAGATAATAAAATTCTGACCATATGACACCATCATGGACATCAGATGCAATAATTATATCGTTATGTTTTAATAAGGTAGGCATCAGATTTTATTTTACAAGTCAACACTAATTTTTAAAGAAAGAAAATAGGCTATTTTTATCCCTTAAATTTTAGTTTATATAGTCAAGGTTTTGAAATGAATCATTTTCACAGCTACCAGTACTTTAAATAAGTCTTACAAATTCTGGAGTATGTAATTCAGACATAAGAGTATAATTTCCATTCATCTGTCCACTTATTCAACAGACATTATTGAGCATATGTGCCAGGCACAGTATTAAGTAGGTGTAGAGGATATAATGACGAATAATACTTAAAGAGCTCAAAGTCTAAAGGGGGAGAGAGAATTTAACAGTGTTGATGCAATATGGTAACTAGATAGCAATATGCATAGCAATTATGAGAACAGAGTTCCAAGAACTTCACAGTTCTATCTCCTTAAAAAAAAAGACATCATATTCACACATCGTATGCCAACCAAGAAAGGAAGTGAAATGCTTTATCCTGAACCTTGCCGTCATGAAAAATTTTTATGTTAACACATCGGCTAATACATGTTTAGTACAATGTTTGTATGATAGTGTTTCATTTAAAAATTAAGTTTATGGAACTTTTTAAATGTTGAAACATAAAAATGATCTGTTCTAATTTGTAGATTTTATAGTATTATGGAAGAAACCCTCTTCCTGTACAGGTCAAGAAAGGTTTCCCTGAGGAGGTTGCTTCTAAGTAGACTCTTAAAGATGTTTAGGAGCCCAGTAGGCAGACAAGCAGGGAGGGGTATGGTAGGCAGAATTCTAGAAATGTCCCCAAGGATTTGTGTCTCCTGGGTACTTATTCAGAGAGCAGTCTAGGTTCTGCTGTGGAGGAATGTTACAGATGTAATTAAGGTTACTAACTAGCTGACTCTAAAATAGGGAGAGTTGCTTGGATTATCCTGGTGTGCCCAGTGTAATCACATGAGCAGAAAAACTCAGGTGCTAAAGAAGAGAAAGCAGAAGAGAGCCAGGCACAGTGGCTCATGCCTGTATTGCCAGTGACTCAGGAGGCTGAGGCTAGAGGATCACTTGAGCCCAGGAGTTTGAGGCTGCAGTGCACTGATCCCACCACTGGGATCCCAGTCTGGGCAACAGAGTGAGACGCTGTCTCTGGAGGAAAAAAAAAGGAAAGAAAGGAAGAGGAAATAAAAGAGATATGGCAGAAAGGAAGTTGGAGAGATTTCAAGTATGACAAGAGTTTGATCTAAGATGTAGGGGACCACATGCAAGGACCAGAGAGAGGCCTTAGGTGCTAAGGGCAGGGGCAGCTGACTGACAGCTAGCAAGGAGACAGGGACCTTAGCCCTACCACTACAAGGAACTGAATTTTGCCAATAACCTGAATGAGCTTAGGAGTGGATTCTTTCCCAGAGTCTCCAGAAAGGAGTGCAGCCTACCAACAGGATGGTTTCAGTATCGTCAGACCTGGAGCAAAGGAATCAGCTGAACCATGGAAAGTGTGGAATAATGTGGGTATTTTAAGCTGCTCAATTGTGGGGACAATAGAAAGCTAATACATGGAGAAGACACTTCTAACACAAGAAGCCTAACAAGGACATGGTACTTAAAGGGAACTGCAAGTCTTTTGGCATGGCTAAAGAGCCAGGTGTGTGGAGGGCATACGGGAGCCTCAGAAATTGAAGCTGGAAAAGTAGGTCAGAGAACAGTCATTTATTTTGCTCACAGGTCTGCAACTGGGCAGAGTGTGGTGGGGATGTTTTATCTCTGCTTCATGTGGTATCAGCTCAGTGGCTTGACCAGGGGTCCCTAATTAAGGAGACACACTTCTAAGGTGGCTCACTTCCATGGTAGACAAACTGTTGCTCACTTTCAGCTAGGAGCTGTGCGATAGAGGCCTCAGTTCTTTTCCTTATGGGCTTTCTCACAGCATTCTGGCTATGCCACACGAGCATGGGTCCCCAGAAAACAAGGTAGAAATGCAGGACATTTTTTATGACCTAGCCTTGGAAGCCACATAGTATCACTTCTTTTGTGCTCTTTCTTTGAGGCAGTCACAAAGGCCCTTCTAGATTTAAGGGCAGGAGACATGGATTTCAACTCCTGATGGAATTTTGTTTTATTTTTTTTTATTTCAGCATATTATGGGGGTACAAAAGTTTAGGTTATGTATATTGCCCTTGCCCCCCCTCCCCACCCAAATCAAAGCTTCAAGTGTGTCCATCCCCTAGACAGTGCGCATCACACTCATTATGTATGTATATACCCATCCCCTCTCCTGATGGAATTTTAGAAGAGCAGGTGGGACAGGAGATATTGTTTTGACTGTCTTTGGAAGATACAATCTGCTGTTCTGTTATCTCCCAATAGACTAGAATGGTGCATTAGTTCATCAAGCTCTGTAAATACTTGCTGAATGAGTAAATGAATGGATGAAATGAGTGAATTAGAAGGGGAATACAATGTATTGCAGGGAGACTGGTTAGTTAAAAGGCTGTAGCAATATCTGAGGCTGACTTGAGGCTCAGAATTAAGAAAGTACTAGTGAAAATGGAAAGTAAAGGCTGATTTGAAGAGATACTAAGAAGATACAAATTGTAAAATTTAATAACCATTTTCATATGGAAGGAAAAATGAGGGACACCCAGGTGAGGGTGGGGAGAAATCTAGAATATAAATCTGGACATCTAGAATGATTCTCAGTCAGTCAACTATACCAGTTATGTACCAGATAATAATCTAAGTGCTAGAGCAAAAATAGTGAATCTGTATCTTTTTTTTTTTTTTTTTTTAAGAGATAGGGTCTTGCTGTGTCACCCAGGCTAAGTGCAGTGGCATGATCATAGCTCGGTGTAACGTTGACCTCCTGAGCCCAAGTGATCCTCCTGCCTCAGTCTCCTGAGTAACTGAGACTACAGGCTCATGCTACCACATCCGGATTTTTTATTTTATTTTATTTTTTTAGTAGAGATGGGGCATGTTCTATGATGAGGTGTTGAACTCCTGGTCTTAAGTGAGCCTCCTGCCTCGGCCTCCTAAAGTTCTGGGATTACAGGTGTGAGCCACTGTGCCTGGCCTATCTCCCTCTTGATGGAAATATTTTTAGTGTTACATTAACTCCTCTTCAGGGATGAATAAGCAGATAGTAATAACTTAGATGGCTACATGAATTGTGGCACTGTCAACAGAGGAAAAGCTTTGAGGGAAAAGATGAACTCAGCTGTAGAAGTGTTGAAATTGAGGCTGATGGTAGTGGGACAGCAAGTGGAGATTCTTGGTGAGTAGTAAAAATCATGAATTGGAACTCAGGGCTAAAAATCATCTTGAGGATTTTCTTTTATGTTTTTCTGATGGAAGGAGGAAGGAAGACTTTGCTTTTCCCATAGAAAAGAGGAAAATTCTGCTTTCCTCACCCTATTTTTTTCCTTTGTTGTTTTGTTTTATGTTGATTTTGAAAACCTCAGAAAGTGGTTAAAATGGCATTCCCCCACCACCACCAAAGATGACTTCACTTTTTTCTTTCTTAAAAAAAAATATCTATCTATCTATCTATATTAGTAGATTTGGTAGTCACAGTCTCTTGTAGAACTGGGAAGGTCTGTCATCATCTAGGTCACTTTGTCTTCCTGATTTATGTGAATCAGGATTTCAGGACTGCAGAACCACAGTATCATTTTAAAACCTGTATCTTTTAGCTTTCACTGAACATGTTAAGGGAGAGCCTTGAAGGCCTTTGGATAAAATGGCACACTCTGAGATACTGATTCTGCTTAGCAAAGAATTGTATCAACTGAGCGATTCTAGCTACCAACAGCTTCAGGTAATTGTTGGAGTAATGATGCTTCTGTTTTATTCTTACAGGAAGATTCTCTTTCCCAGTGAATCTTACTAACATTTTTTGCCCTGTTTGCTCACATTAGAATAATTTCATAGACCATGAAGTAGGATGTAATGTAATGTTTTATATTCGTAAAACAAATTATATCCCCTTCCTCACCTTGTAATTTATATGTTTTCTTTAGAGAACTTTGTTGATTTCTTAGGTAGGATTTTTTTTAAGTGGGTAAGAGGAAGAAAGTGGTATTGTGTAAGTCAGTTGCTGTCCCTATGTAAGCTAAACTGAGTTATTTGTATTTTTGACTCCTTATAACTTTTGTTTTGGTGAGCGTATTGGCAGCAAAAAGTAATTAATGGAAATGGAGGGAGAGATCTACTGTAGCTCTGAGCAAATGACTGATGAGTGCTTGAGTCATGCAGCTGGAATGTTTCAGTTTGAATCATCTTAGAACTCTTGCTTTGAGGCATTACTTGTCAGCTATAAATATTTTAATAGTAAATGACTTTTCTTTTGTTCCTGAAGGCAAGGGTGGATCTCTTGGTGTTGCTTTAGCAAAGAATATGTTCTGTAGTAATAGGGAAGATTTGGAAGATTTGTGTTATATTGTATAATAAAATATAACATGAGTAATAATAATAACCTACTTTCCCAGAAATATATTGGATAAATAACTCTCGTACAAGGTAGATATTTAATAATAATGTGTTTTTAATTTAGTAATAAAATAATCTGTATTTTGTATATGAGGAAACCTTTGCTAAAAGGAATTATAATTTACCCTAGGCCACTGGACCAGCATAGTTGGCCAGCTAGAACCTTGTTTTCTTGGCTATAATTATTATTTGAAAATCATGTAGATATTCTTCAGAATAATAAAAATCATTTACTAAGCACTGTTGACCACATGGCACTTATTTGATTATTAATCTAAAAATTATGGACCCTTTCCTCTTAGAATTTCATGATATTGGTTATATAATACTTAATGATTTTTAAAAGTTTTTTTCTTATATTTTATTAGAAAAGAGACAGTATGACAAACATGGGTTAGGAGCAAAGACCTTGTTTATTCCTCATTATCAGGGAACTCTAGATCCTGGATTCATTGCTAAAGTTATTTTTGCAAGTAAATAATCTACTGTTGTGGTTCTATGAGTGACTATAGCCTGCACAGTGCCTAACACTGTAGTGTAAAAAAGAATTTGTCTGATCTTTGTCCTGGGTTCCTGAACTTCTAGAACCCTTGGAATTTCTGAGTGATGGGAGTGTTATGTTGATCAGGTGACTAATGATGGGCCCCTGGATAGCTTCAGGGTAGGAGCTGTCTCCAGAAGGACTAACCATGTGGTTGGGACTTTGTACCAGCCTGGCATCTGGAGAGGGGAGGGAGTTGGAGGTAAAGCTCAGTCATGTGGCCAGTAATTTAATCAGCTGTGCCTATGTGATGAAGCCCCAGTAAAAACTCTGGACACTGGAACTTCCAGTGGAAGTTCCTTGTTGGTGAACACATTGATGAATGTGTGGGGGGGGGGGGGAGGTGACACACCTTATTTCCTCAAGAAGAAGGCATGGAAGCTCTACACTTTAGATCTTGTGTGTGTGTCTGTTCATTTGGCTGGTCATTCTGATTTGTGTCCTTTGTAATAAAACTGTAATTTTAAGTATAGCACTTTCCTGAGTTCTATGAGTTTTAGTGAATCAGCAAACCTGAGGGGTTGTGGAAACCCTCATTTATAGCCAGTCTGTCAGAAGTGTGAGTAGCCTGGGGACCCCCAAAGTGTGACTGGTGTCTGAAATAGGGCAGTCTTATTGGAGATCCTGCTCTTTAACTTGTGGGGTGTGTGCTAACTCTGGGTGGTTAGTGAAAGAATAGAATTGCAGTGCACCCCGTTGGAATTGAAACACTGTAACTATTAATATATTGTATACTTATGGTTTTCAGTGAATAAATTCCAGTAATTGAAGTTTATTGTTAGCTAAATACAGCATGGCTCTTTAAATTTGATGTAATCAGGAGGAAAGATGCTGTGAATTTCTTAAAAATTCAAAACTTGCTGAATTGATGTTGATGTAGTCTTACTAAAATATTAATTAAACTTTTAAGATTACCAGGATTTAATTTTCTTTATTGCTGAATATTCCTCAGTAGGATCAATGGGTTTGCAGGGATCCTTTCAGGTTCTTTTGCTTGATTCCTTTCACGACCATCAGCCTAGACCTGCAAGTTGGCTCATTGAATTTGGAAGTTGTGTGTTTAGAAAGATTAACAGGCTCATAGTGAGTTAGAACCTGTGGTCTTGGTAAGTAGCTTAGTGTAGTGGGTACACGGCTTCTTCTATGAAAGGTAGAGAGCATCCATGAAACATGGGTGAATACTGTCCTATATCTGAAGAACTATACCTATTATGTATTTGAACACGTAACAAGCAATGTAGAGTGTTACCAGTACAGCAGTCCCCAACCTTTTTGGCACCAGCAACTGGTTTCATGGAAGACAGTTTTTCCACTGACAGGTGGTGAGTCCGGGGCGAGGTGGTGGTGGGGGGTGGTGTTGGAGAGGGTGCGGAGCTCAGGCAGTGATGCACATGTGACCCGGTTCCTAACAGGCAGAGAACGGGTACTGGGCTGTGGCCTGGGGATTGGGGACTGCAGCAGTAGAAGGCACAATATAGTCAGGGATTAGTATTATTGTCAGAAGGCCAAAACTAACATAAAAACTTGGGCTAATATAGAAACACATAAATAGCTAACTGCTATAATAACAACCCCAAAGTTCAATGGCTTGAGATAATGAGTTTATTTTTCATTCACATTTAGTCCAATGTAGGCCAAGGGGGGAAGGACTGTACTTTACAGAGACATTTAGTGACCCAACTTTCTTCCATTTTGTAACATTCCATCATGTAAGGCCTCATTTGCCTTTTGTTCATAGATAGCAGAGCAAGGATTGTGTGCCTCATCCTGGAAGTGACACACAGCGCTTCTGCTCACGTTTCATTGGCAGGAACTAGTCATTTGAGCCCTACGCAGAAGCAAGCTTAATTTAAAATATGTAGACTTCTGTGGTTATTTGTCAGGGACAGTAGGCTAGGGAAATATTGTGAGACTTGGCCTTGTTTTGTGGAGAAAGACCTTAGTCAGAACAGGCTGTGATGGAAGTGGATAGTGAGGGAGGGAACTAACTTGCTGGGGTCCTTGGAATGGGAAGGTTTGGGGAAGGGAGTGAGTGAAAAAGTATGTAACAGTGCTGCTCAGGCTGAAAAGTAGCTCCAACGTTCACAAATCTCACAAATCTCTCTTTACTTGCAACTCCATGGACAGGCTGTAGAAACCTGTATCAGTGGTGTGGAGCTGGGGGTGGGGTCCCTACTTCCAGTGCCAATTGAGAAGAAGCATGAAGCTACCAAAAGGCCAGATCTCTCTGTTCACATACTGAGAAGAGATGTATTCTTGGCATTCTACCGTCATCTGCAAACATAGTAGCAGACCCTTTATACTATGACATGTTTCAGATATTTTATGAGGGTTGAGAAATTTTTGGAGTTCAGTCTTTCCAGAACTGCCCATGTACGTTCTAGTATGTTAAGTAAAAAACTTAGCCACATTTCTTTTTTATTTATACATTATCTTTTTAAATATATATGCTATAAAGTAGACTATGAAATCCAAATTTTATCTAATGGTGATTCACAGTATAGCTTTGCATAAAGCAGATGTACTTATTTTGCTGGAAATTTTCTGAATTATTTAAACTATAGTTAATTGGGCTTTTAACTTGGAGGCAAAGATAAAATAATTGAACATCTAAATCTATTAAAATTATTTTTGCCTATGTACAATTATCTGTACAACTGGTTGAAGTAAATTGACCTGGAAAGTCTTTTGTGTTTATTTTCATGTCTCAGTTTTCTCTGATAAAACCAGAAACTAGGGCTATATGAAGTAATTGGAACTATTGGTAAATACTTGTGGAGATAACTTGAACATAGCCAAGAGTTTCCATATTAATCAGGGCAGCATATAGGCTTAAGATAGAAGCTGGGCAGAATTGTTAGACCTCTCCTACTACTGTCCTCTAATGGTAGTTGTCATTCCTGTAAACTAGAAAGGAAAAATACCTGTAGTATATGTTTCATGAATGAGATCTACTTCTCGAATTCTTTCATGCTAGTCCCAGTTATCCCAATTGTTTGTCTCCCAGAAGTATGCAGTATTCTGTATGTCTCTGGAGGCATATACTGTGTGCCCACTAAAACACCCTCAGCCAGGGACCTTGCATATTGGACGTTTGTCTGTTTGGAGATCTCTTTTGGGCCATCTATCCATGAGAGTGGACGTCAGTTCACAGCCCTGGCTGTCCCTAGAGATCCAAATAACTACTTTGATGATTTCAGGGTGCCCTTAGATACTTGTGAATTGTTTATGCCTCCAGTTCAGGAATTCTATAAGCAATTTTCCCAACCCTTTGTTTTTGTTGTTGTTTTTGTGGGGTGAGGGCATGAAAAGTTTCTGCAAACCTTGCTTGGGATATAGAACTCTCACAATACCTATATGTAGATAGCCCCCCAAAATAGAAGCTTAGCCATTGTTATTATCCTGGTATCATTCAGACTTGGGGGTCTGCATAGAAGGTTTTCTGACCATTGGTACCTGACATTATCATTATTTGACTTTTTAAAGGAAAAACTCTGCCATCTCTTTAAAGATGTCTAAAAGTTATAGACATCTGGGTAACCAGTAAGAGACATTCAGTAGTTATGGGTTTTTTTTTTAATTTATTTATTTTTTTTAATTTTAAATTTATTTATTTTAGAGACAGGGTCTCACTCTGTTGCCCAGGCTGGAGTGCAGTGGTGCAATCATAGCTCCCTATCGCCTTAAACTCCTGACATCTAGAAGTTTTAACACCCTTCAAAGCTGCTCAGTTACAGAGCTCTATTGTGAATTTATTATCAGCCTGTACCCTTACAGTTGTAAACTTTCCTCCAAGCATTGACACTTCATAGTTAACAGTGCTGAAGATAATTTAATAGGATCTCAGTACAGAGCAAATTTCAGCTTGTATTTTCATAGAGAAACATGATTTACAAAAGGTAGATTACTTATAAGATGGAATATAATATATGTGTATGTATTTACCTTAAATATTAGAATGTAGTTTTTAAGATATACTTGTTTTCTTAGAGCAATTTTAGATTTACAGAAAAATTGAGATTGATAGAGTTCTCATGTACCCTCTTTCTCCCAACACACACAGTTTCCCCTATCATGAACATCTTATAATAGTATGGTACATTTGTTATTATACAATTAATGAATCAGTATTGATACATTATTGTTACCTAAAGTCTGTACTGTATTCAGATTTGCTTGGTCTTGGTGCCCGTTTTCTGTTGAGGGATCCCATCTATGTCAGTTGTCGTGTCTCTGTAGGCTCTTCTTGGCTATGGCAGTTTCTCATACTTTTTTTGTTTCTGATGTCCTTGACAGTTGTGACAAATACTTATTAGGTATATATGATAGATTGCTCCTCTTGGAATTCGATGTTTTTCTCCTGATGATTCTATAATAAGACTATGTTTAACTTTGTAAGAAATTACCAAACTGTCTTCCAAAGTAGATGTACCATTTCGCATTCCCATCAGTGAGAGTTCTTGTCATTTCACATCCTTATCAGCATTTGATATAGTCAGTTTTTTGTACTTCAGCCATTCTAATAGGTACACAGTGGTTGAGATGTAATTTTTAAAGTTGATAATTTAGTCTTACTGTCATACTTTACTGATTGAGCATTCCTAATCCAAAAATCTGAAATCCCAAATGCTACAAAATCCAAAACTTTTTGAGCACCGACATTATGCCCAGTGTTTCAGATTTCAGATTTTCAGATTAGGAATTTTAAGATTTCAGAGTATACCTGTAAGTATAATGCAAATATTTCAAAGTCTGGAAAAATTTGAAATCTGAAACACTCGGGTCACATTTTGGATAAGGGGGATACTCAACCTGTGTTATACCTATCTATAGAAATATTAGCTTTCTGCTGATACTTCTTTTCAAACTAGCATCAAGATAAGAATATGTGTGCCTTTTCCCATGCAAATAACTGTTACAGATGTTTAATATCCTTTATTTCATTAAAATTACCTATTCTCTTTGCTTTCTTATTACTAATGGCTTATAAGCTACATTCCATGGGCATTAAGCTACACTCTATTGGTGTTAATGTCTTCTGTTTAATTGCTTTTGTTTAATTTTTTATTATCATTTTCCATTCTTCAAGGTCATGTTTTGCTTTTTTGTTTGTTTTTGTTTCTTTGTTCATAAAGCTTTTTTGTTTCTGTTACATATGTAGTTTTGTACCAATGGCTAGAAGCAGATCGTCATGGCAAGAGCCAAGATGCTGCAAATACGACTTCAGGTAAAAATAAAAATTTAAAAAAAGGATGGAGTGTTAGAAATCATTATTTTAATTCACCCCACGCCCATTATAAATGTGTCTTTATTCAGTTTTGTTTGGACAAACTTAGCGGTATTATTTTGTATTTCTGTTCTCTTGTCCGTATCTTAACTTTCATAAAGACTTAATTTGCTTCAGGCCTTGAAAAAATGTGTTCACTAGTCTTTAAGCTCTCTTGGCAGATATTTTCTGTTTTCTTAGGAGGAAAGGCTTAATTGCAGCTTAAATTTAGTAGAAGGTTATTTAGCAGTATTACTTGGAGTTAAATTGATATGTAGTTGTAGCAGGAATATTCTAAATAATTGGTTCTTCTCCCATTTTCCTTCAAAATAATATTTGCCAAGACAGCTGTATAAGTAGAAATGATCCTTTTTCTTCTTCTTCTCCTTTTTTTTGGCAGTCTAATAAGAGATGGTGATGGTGGTGATGGTGATGGTAATGGTGATGGTGGTGGTGGTGGTGGTGGTCCTGGTAGTTTTTTCTTTTGTTAGGTTTGTGTTACTATTCTGTAGGCTTTTTTTGATTTTGTAAAATTCTTTCTCTCTGGAGGTGGTTTCCTTTTCTCTCTTGTTGATTCCTTACTCCTCAAGAGAGTATGATATGCCTTAGTTAACAGAACAATTATATTGAGAATGGTACTGTCATGACTTTTCTGATTTATCTGCTGTCCCATTAATAACTTGGTATATGAATAAAGATGTTACTATTTTAACCATAAGCACACAACAATTCACGAAAAGGTAAGTATTGCAAAGAGTTGTATCATGGGTTATGCGCTGTTTCTTCTGCTCCTGCAGTAGTTCATATTTTATTTACATTTATAGATGATAAAAACAAGCATTTCTGGTATTTGAGGGTGGATGAGGGAGGAAGTTTCTTGATGTCTGTCTAGTATCTGAGGATACCCTGCTGCTATGTCAGTAGCACATTCAGCAATATGGACTTTTAGAACCAGGAGGGAATTTTTATTTTGTTTTGTTTTTCCTTGGACCTTAAGTGAAGTGAAATACAAACTTTTGTTAAAAAATGAAAAAGTAAATAATCTAAAATTCTTAATGTTTACATGAAAATCTAGTATCAGCTTAAAGACACCATTTATCCTTCTTGAAGTCAACAGTTCTGAACTTTGGATCTGTTCTTCAGCCATATTGGCTGTCAAGGACAGTTTCACATTTCTCCCTTGACTTTTTGATATTTACATATCCTAGAATCTTGGCGCAAAAATTGATAAACTCTCCTTAGGGACACCTTTGACAGTTTCTCATCTAGAGGTGAAAGGTCTCAACTGTTAATAGATGCAAGTGTGTGGGGTAGAAAGAGAGAGATGGAGTACTTGCCTCAATAAGTCAGAGGAATCTAAAGGAAAATGATCATCAGCCAAGGACTTCAGTTAGAAACAGTAGCTTAGTTGCCTCAGCAAATATGTTTAAATTATGTGTTCTTATTCAAAAAAGTTGTGCATATTTTATACTGCAGTCTCCAGCAAGATTTTAGAGTGTGACTTTTTCCTCCTTCTGTGATCTGTTAACTTTTGCACTCAGAGGGTTTTAGTATCTTATCTTTTCATATTTTCACCCCAAATGGAAACTGAGTCTAATTAGATTTCAAAATATGACTCATAAATCAGATTGCTTTGTGATATTTTAATTGTACAAATATTGGTAAGTGGCATTTATCTTTTGCTGTAACAGCTAGTATTTTGCACTTAATTAGAACTTTAAAAGTAGAAAAACACAGAAGACAATGAAATTGCTAAAAGATCTTCTAATTCCTTGATCCCAGCTTTCTGACATTGGGAATTTAAGATCCATCCACATTAAAATATATTATGAAACTAAAGCATTTGGAGATAACAGGTCTTACGGGAATTAATTTGGTCAAGAAAATAATGAACTGATCTGACAGCTATTGTTGAATTTTCTTATTATTAATATAATAAAGTATAGCCTACTTTTATCTTTCCAAAATTTTGACAGGTAACACATTTGGCTTATAATAGCTCATTTGTTTTAAAAGGTTAGTGTGTTTAATGTGTTCTGCCTACTAAACTAGACAGCTCAGCAATGATGTTTCTAATTCTTTAATTCTGTTACTTAAGAACCTGGATATGCAATCACACTTATCAGAGATTTTTGAGGAAACTCAAGCAAAATTGCCTCCTTTGAGCACTGTAGCATTGAGTCTGTGTATAACATTTCAGAATCATAAAAAGTATGATTTAACTTAATTCAAGATGTTTCTTTGGTTAATTAAATGTTTTCATGTATGTGTGTATATATATATATTTTTTTTTATTTTATTTTATTTATTTTTTTTTTTTGAGACAGAGTCTCACTCTGTTGCCCGGGCTAGAGTGCCATGGCGTCAACCTAGCTCACAGCAACCTCAAACTCCTGGGCTCAAGCGATCCTCCTGCCTCAGCCTCCCGAGTAGCTGGGACTACAGGCATGTGCCACCATGCCCGGCTAATTTTTTCTATATATATTTTTAGCTGTCCATATAATTTCTTTCTATTTTTAGTAGAGACAAGGTCTCGCTCTTGCTCAAGCTGGTCTCGAACTCCTGAGCTCAAACGATGCGCCCACCTTGGCCTCCCAGAGTGCTAGGATTACAGGCCTCAGCCACCGTGCCTGGCCCATATATTTTTTATTATAACATATTGAAATGAGGACAATAATTAGGTTACAGTAACAATTATATTATCATATCTTATTTTTAAGTATCAATTATCTAGCCAAAATTTTAAAATTCAGATTCTGAAGCTTTTTTTTTTTTTTCCGAGACAGAGTCTCACTCTCTTGCCTGGGCTAGAGTGCTGTGGCCTCAGCCTAGCTCACAGCAGCCTCAAACTCCTGGGCTCAAGCAATCCTTCTGCCTCAGCCTCCCGAGTAGCTGGGACTACAGGCATGTGCCACCGTGCCTGGGTAATTTTTTCTATGTATTTTTAGTTGTCCAGCTAATTTCTTTCTATTTTTAGTAGAGACGAGGTCTCACTCTTGCTCAGGCTGGTCTCGAACTCCTGAGCTCAAATGATCCACCTGCCTTGGCCTCGCAGAGTGCTAGGATTACAGGCTGGAGCCACCACGCCTGGCCCAGATTCTGAAGTTTTAACTGCAGATCTCTTATTAAGTTTTTTAGCTGTCCATTGGGAATTTTACAACTTAGACTATTAGAGGTAGAAATTGAATCAGATTTCTTTATTTTTTTTTTATTTTTTATTTTTTTCCCTAATCCATTTCTTTCTCCATTTTTTTAATTTTTATTTTTTTTCAGATTTCTATATTATCAATCAATATATCTATAAAATAAATATAAAACTATGACATGCTTTTGAAAAAGTTCTAGATATTAACTAAGTATTAATTATTTGTTGTAGGTGAAAATTTTGACCAGAGTCCTTTGAGAAGAACATTCAAATCCAAAGTTCTCGCCCACTATCCTCAGAATATAGAATGGAACCCTTTTGATCAAGATGCAGTGAACATGGTATGTGTTTTTCTTTTCCTCTTCATTCTCTCTTTAGCCTTTTATATTAAGAAGATAGTGACTCTATTTTGAATCTCAATATTATTTCATTTATCCTTTAAGCAATTTCATAAGAAATATTAATTTAATATTGTCTTCATTTTACAGATGTGGAAACTGAAGCTCACAGAAATTAAGTTACTTACCCAGGGTTCCCACAGCTAATAAGTGTAGACAGTAGACCTTCCAAACCTGTTTTAGTTTCCTACCATTAAGCTGAGTTGGGGATTTGTGTCAATACATAGAAGCTTTGGTAAACAGGGATTACTTTGTTTGCCTGAGAGGAGCCTGATGGAAAGAGCCTGGTGACAGTTTTCATATTTCAAGGGATCTTGTATTATAGGCTTGTAATTTGTCATTTTCACAAACAATATAAAGATGGAAAGAAACTTAAATATGTTATTTAAACATGAGTAGGAATTTGTTTATAAGGAATCTGAATTAATGTAATGAGTTACCAGTGGTGATTACAAGTCTTTTTTACAGATTCTTAGAAATTAAGTAGGGCCTAGTTTTTAGATTATTTAGGAAGTGTTCTTAGAAGCTTGGATAGTATTTTAGATCTCCATCTACTCTGTGATTACGTAATTCACAAAGGGAACAAATCAGAGATCAGGCATGATAGATACAGAAATGATTAAAGGTGAACTGTGACACTGTGATAGGTGTAGCTCTTTTTGAATATTTTAAAGGTAGTATCAAAAGACAAAAAAGACTCCATTATGACCTGATAATCTAAGGGAAACAAATTAATATTTAGTAGATACCGGCTTGGTACTTTATGTATGTTATTTTACATACATGTTTGCATGTACCCAGTGAGAACTCTTATTCATATTTCCCAGAAGTTGAGTAATTTACCCAAAGTTATCCAATGAGGCTCAGAAGTTAAATCCAGATCATTTTTACTCTCTTGCTCGCTTTGTCCCACCTGCCATACTGTGTCCCCAAAAGAAAAACCATATAACTTAGTTTTGATCTGCACCAGAAATGATATGGGTCACACTGGACCCTTTGTGATATTTCTATATCACAGTAAACCCTTCCCAGTCTGGGCTTGCTCCAGGGAAGGGATAGCATGGTGCTTTTTGTAAGGACAGATGCCTAAAGCACTTGGCACTTTGACTTCGATTCTTTACAGAGCACAATGTGGTTATTTTACTAAACTGTTACTTAATACCAAAATAATCAGAGATGCCACTTTGCTGTAAGTTAATACTGTGGATGTCTAGCATCATCTTTGGTGAAGATGGTACTATAGATATGAAGTAGAACACAACTGTTAGTTATCTTTATGAGACCTGGAAGAGCCTAGAAAAGCATTTGACTAAAATAGTAAACAAACAGCGTACAAAAAATAATTCCTCAGCTGCTTATGTAGCAAATTAGAAAGGTATTAAGGAAAACAGTGTTTAAATGAAGCAATGGAAAAATGGATAAGAATGTGAATAGATTATAATACTTAGTCGTCTTAAATTAGTAAGATATTTCGAAGTATAAATTACTCTGTGAGAAATCAGAATGGTGTCCAAAACTATGTTCTGAATACAATATGAATTCAAAGTCATTTGGAACTAAATGCCACATTTGATGTACTTTCTTTCTTTTAATCATTAGAATGAGTTAATAGTAAGATATCCATGATGGATTTTCCCTGTATCTGTAAAACATTCATCTTTAAAGCAATTATCAGCTTCCTTGATCTGTCTTTGATAATTTCTTTATCCCTTGCCTCTGAGGTTATTTTATGTAAGTGGCAAAAGTTTCCCTCTGAAGAATAAATGCAGAGGCTTGTGTTTTGATGGTTGAATACCACGTAGCATTTTTTATTGCTGCAAATCTAAAAGGATTTGCTTGCACTCTGAAAAGCATCCCATTAAACTAGTCTGCATTTGGGTCATAGATTTACTGCCCTTAATTTCCTCTGTGATTTATTAGTAAGTGCATTTGTATGAAGCTATAATTTATTCCTACCTAAAAGTATAAAGCTTTGCTTTGCCTTTAGCAAAAATCCCACTCCAATGAGTCATCACTTTCTGTAATATCAGTCATTCCTCTAACAAGCAAAAATGGTGCTTTGAATAAAGGTCATTAATTTTATATATAAATTAAGTACCCAAAGAAATTAACTTTGTTAAATAAAAAGTACCATGTATGTGAATGCAGTACAAATAAAATAGAAAATAAATAGAAGAGACAAATGAAATTATTTCTGAATTAATTGCTTGTTATGTCTTGTTTGCTGATTCAGAGATTTTTATGGAAAAATGGAAGTGTAAACAGAAAGAACAATACAATAAACAGTCATATACTAATCACTCAGAACTAACATATGTAAATATTGATATATCTGCTTCCAATCTGTACCTTTTGTTTTAAATGAAACAAAGTATCACAAACAGAGCTGAAGGTTCCCTGCTCCACTTTCAGATCTGTTCAAGGTAATCTACACATTGGCTTCCATGACTGTTTATATAATATTTTAATACATATGCCTTATTCTTTCTCCAACCCCCAGAAATAGGGCCTCATTCTCTCACCCAGGCTGGAGTGCAGTGGCACAATCATAGTTCACTGCAGCCTTTAATTCCTAAGCTTAAGCAATCCTCCTGCCTCAGCCTCCCAAGAAGCTAGGACTACAGTTGTACACACCACACCTGACTAATTTTTCTTATTCTTTGTAGAGATGGGGTCTTCCTGTGTTGCCCAGTCTGGTCTTGAACTCCTAGGCTCAAGCAACCTTTCTACCTTACTTCCCAACGTGCTGGGATTACAGGCATGATATACCATGCCCAGCCAAGATCATCTTCTTAAGAATGTATTGTACTTAGGAATTCTTAGGAAGAAAACATGGTCAATATCTTTTTAAGCAAGTTATATGAATTATAAAGATCCTATCTTGTATATGTGTCCTAAATGAAACATCTGATATATGGTATTTCAGGTAATTAAAAAGTAATAACTAACTATTATAAAGCTCTTAATTTACAATTTACTGTTTACTTTGATCACAAGGAAGGGTAGAGTGGAATGATGAGCAAAGAGTAAAGGGTAAAAGTTTGGCTGAAGAAACTTTCCAGATGCTCATCTTGCAAGATTCAAAGGAAAAAGGGCTATATATACTTTTTGCAGATTTAGCAAGTACTTGAATTTGAAATGGATAACCCCAAATTGCATTCATAGGTTTGACATTAGAATGAAAGTAAGCCCTCATTTTGAGTCAAGTTTAAATTCATGTCTCACAATAGAATCATAGGAATGGTGGCTGGGTGTGGTGGCTTAAATTCATGTCTCACAATAGAATCATGAAATGATAGCTGAGCATGGTGGCGCCTGCCTGTAGTCTTAGCCACTTGGGAGGCTGAGGAGGAGGATCACTTGAAGCCAGAAGTTTGAGGTTGCAGTGAGCTGTGATCACACCAGACAGAGTGAGACCCTATCTCTTAAAAAAGAAAAAGAAAAAGAATCATAGGAATCTAATCCAGCCATTTTGCTGGGAGAGCCTATCTGTTTCCTTAACATTGCAGCTAGAATATTTCATCGGCATCTCAAACTCAACACATCTGAAACTGAATTGGTCAGTGAATGTTACAACTATTCACCTAGTTGTCTGGCCAAAGATCTGTACATCATACTTGAAAGGTTCTCATTTTCTTGCCCTCTCCCATATGCAATCTAGTATCTATCTACTTCTGTCTGTTTCCACACACCCATGCTGCTCCAAGCCATGAAGATCTCTTAACGTGGACTTCTGCAGGTAACTGTCTAACAGGCTTTCTGCTCTTATCCATTCCATTCTTCACACTGTAGCTTCTGCTTATGGTGTTGCTTCTATCTAGAAAGCTCTTCCACTTCTCCTTTACCTAGTGAAATATTACTGATCCTCCAGATTTCACTTTAAACATTAGTTCCTCAGAGAAGCCACCCCTAGCGATTACCTTCCACCACCCTCCCAACGCTCAGTCAGCTCCCCGTAGGTTCTCTTAGCACCTTGTATCTGTTTTGTAGCACCTATCCCATTTGCAATGAAATAATTATGTATTAAAAGCTAGTAGTCAACTATGTATCTCCTGCTATAATGTAAGCACCATGAGGACAGGAACAGTTTCTCTTATTCATTGCTATATCCCTAGGATTTGCACATAGTAGACCCTCAGATTACTGAATAAATGAAGGAATGTTTATTGCTTATAATACTTCTGTTTCTGTCCTTGTCTATTTAGGTGCCACCTCCACTGCAAAACCATCTCTTAAGCACAAGTAGTTAAGCACTCTTTCTTTTCTTTTCCTATGACATCTTGAACATACTCCATAGCAACGCTGATCACATTATCTTGTAACTATTGGTTTACATGTTTGTCTTTCCTACTAGACTGTGAGCTCCCTGAAGGAAGGGATTGTTTTCATATTTGTCTTTTGACTTGCCAAGATCTAATGTAATATGTAGGATAAAATAAATGCTCATAAAAGGAAGGAAGATAGAAAAGAAATGCAAACTGACAAACTCTTTGAGAGTTTTCTGAATAATTTCTCTTTTTCAGTCATGCATTACTTAAGAAAAGGGATACATTCTGAAAATTGCATTGTTAGGTGACTTTATCATTATGCAAACATCACAGAGTGTACCTAACACAAACCTGGATGGTATAGCCTACTGTGCACCTAGGCTACATGGTATAGCCTATTGCTCTGGCCATCATCTTACATGCAGTCCATTATTGGCCGAAACGTGGTTATGTGGCGAATGAATGTATTTGTTCGATAAGAGAAAGGCTATGGGAGTCATAGGCTATAGAATACAGGAAAAGGAATTATTAGAATTTTAGCCAAACTGCCTGAAAGAGTCCAGAGAGATAAGAATATTTGATTACTTAAACTGGAAGAGGTACATAGATGGCACTGTGAGCTTACCTTGGCTAAAGTAATCTGGTTACCAGTGGTAATCTGATCAGCAATGACAACTCAAATTTTTAGTTGTTCTATTGTGGGAAGGTGGGATAGGGAGGGGATATTGTTAGTGGATAGCAATGTTATGGGATAATAAGGATATTTAACACCATGGTAAGCAGATCTTGATTTATATCTCAGTCTGAGAAATAAAGTATAATATCTTGTAGTTCCTGACATAACAACAATTCTGTCTTTTAAATATGGAAAGACAATAGCATTTTGCAATTCATGGTTTCATAATAGATTAGAAATATAATTCTTACTTTTTTTGATTTGTAGGAAGAGGATTTAAGAAAAATTCTTACATCTGTTATCTGTAGCATAAAAAGTCATTCTTCACTTGAGCACAACTTTTGGCAAGCTTTTCCTGTAAATGTTTGAATGTGTGCTCAAGAAAGCTACAAACCTTAGGGGAATATTTGGCAGCTGTTCAAAAACAGTTGAGCTGTGATTTTCGTGGTTTATGATGACAGGAAAGCCTATCAATTAAATTAAATCTTTATGTTGATTTTGGAGGTCACTATGTTTCTGTATTGCATACTTGATGGAAAAAGAGAACTACAGACTGGATCAAGAGAGGAACTAAATCTGTCCGTTTACACCCAGGTGTTATTTTTGTTTGTTTTCTTGATTATTCATTTATTCATTCAGCAAATACTTATGTACCATGTACTATGCTAAACAAATTTGAGCTTAGCCTGGAGCAAGAGTAATTCAAATCATCCCTTCTGCAATCTTTATTGACTACAGTAAATGTGTCAGATAGTTTTCATTGATACTATCAGCAGGGCAACTCATTGACTTTTTGTTATGATGAAATCAACCTTAATTTGAAGGTGGAGTTATGAAAAGATCCTGGCACAGCCTCCTGTTATACAGTTATTCCCAAGACTAGGAATAAGTATTTTTTTCCCCTAGCGAATCCAAGTATTTGTGGGTTTTACCTAGGTTTGTATCTTATTCTATCCAAATATACATAGTAATTTAATTCTTGTCGACATATATAAAAGAATTAAGTAAATCTACTAAGTAAATCTTAGTTCTTTGCAGGTTTCATATTTGGTAATGTGAAATACGAAGACATTTTAGCTGCATACTAATGCTGAGCTTCTTAAGTTTTTTTTAATCCTTGTCACCATCTATTGTGGCCCCAAATGGTATATTGTTCCATGTGTGGAACTCTTGAACGTTTAAGGTTATTGAAGTATGGTACTAGTCCTTGAGTAGCTTGCAATCTAGAGATGAAACAGAATTATGGAATACTAGTAATGTGTATCTGTATATAACGTACATATGTATACAATGGTGCAAGGCTTCAATTGCTTCCCCACACAATAAAGACTATTTAGAGGAGTGAGATTTTAATGGCCAATAAAGGATGAGGAGGACATTATCTTTTATGGAAAGGTAGCAGAAGAGCTCTCTAAGGTAGTATCTATGCAGAGACTTAAGGGAAGTAAGAGAGTGTTTCAGTTATCTGTTGCTGCACGACAGTTTATCCCTGTATCATGTAGTGGCTTAAAACAGGTATTGGCAATTTTTTTCATAAAGAACCAGATAGCAAATAGTTGATGTATTGTGGGGCTTACAGTTTTCTGCCACAGTTCTCAGCTTTGCTATTGTAGTGCAGAAGCATCCACAGACAGTGCATAAATGGATGGGTGTGACTGTGTTCCAGTGAAACTTTATTTACAAATATAAGTGGCAGATTTTATTTAACCTAAGGGCTTATCTTAGTCTGTTCCTGCCTGCTGCTAAAACAAAATACCTGAGACTGGGTAACTTACAAAGTACAGAAATTCTTTCTCCCAGTTCTGGAGGCTGAAAGTACAAGATCAAGGCACTGGGAGGTTCTCTGCCTACCTAGTCTCGGCTTCAGAGTTGGCACCTAGTTGCTGTGTCCTTCAGAGGGGTAGAATGCTGTGTCCTCACATAACAGAAGGAACAGAAGGGGAGAAAAGGTACTAGCGTGCTCCCTTCAACCTCTTTTATAAGAGCACTAGTCCTTTCAGGAGGTGAGCTCTCATGATTTAATCACTCCCCCAAAGACCCCCACCTCTTAATACCATCACCCAGGGGTTTAAGTCCCAACATATGAATTTTGGAGGGACACATACATTTAAACCTTAGGAGGGGTGTAGTTTGCTGACCCTTGATTTAAAGCAACAAAATCATTACTTTGCTTACAAATCTGCAATTTTGGTAGATTTTGGTGGGCAGCCCCTCTGTTCTACTCAGTGTCAGTTTGGGCAGTTGAAAGGCTGAGGACTGGAATCATCCGAAAGTTCACTCATAGGTCTGTCTCCTGGTCTAGGAATATAGCTGGGGCTCCCTCTATATGGTCTGTCCAGCATGGCAACTTCGGGTTAGCCAAACTTTTTTTTTTTTTTTTTTTTTTAGACAGAGTCTCACTCTGTTGCCCAGGCTAGAGTGAGTGCCGTGGCGTCAGCCTAGCTCACAGCAACCTCAAACTCCTGGGCTCAAGCGATCCTCCTGTCTCAGCCTCCCAAGTAGCTGGGACTACAGGCATGCACCACCATGCCCGGCTAATTTTTTCTATATATATTTTTAGCTGTCCATATAATTTCTTTCTATTTTTAGTAGAGATGGGGTCTCGCTCTTGCTCAGGCTGGTCTCGAACTCCTGAGCTCAAACAATCCGCCCACCTCGGCCTCCCAGAGAGCTAGGATTACAGGCGTGAGCCACCGCGCCCGGCCCAAACTTTTTATATTTTCAGGGCTCCTAAGGTGTATGGCCAGAGAGAGAGAGGGAGATAGAAGCCATATTGCCCTTTTTAGCCTAGCCTCAAAAGTCACTCAGTGTTACTTGTCATTGGTATTGCATTTTACTTGACTAGGCCAGGGGTGGGCAAACATGGCCCCCAGGCCAAATCTGTCCAACTGCCTGTTTTTATAAATAAAATTTGATTGGAACAAAGTCCGTATATGTGTTGTCAGTGGCTACTTTCATGCTACTGTAGTAGGCCTGAGTAGTTGTGACAAAGACTGTATGGCCTCCAGAGCCTTATTATCTGGCTCTTTACAGAAAAAGTTTGCCAATCCCTGGTATAGGCGCTCTCAGCAGGCCACCTAGGTGCAAGGATTGGTAGGTAGACTCCACCTCTTAGTGTAGAGAAGTGGCAAAGTTCTGGAAGAGCATGTGAAACTAGAAATATTATTGGAGCCATTTTTAGAAAATACAGTCTGGGCCAGGCATGATGGCTTACACTTGTAATCCTAGCACTTTGGGAGGCCAAGGCGAAAAGATTGCTTGAGGCCAGGAGTTTGAGACCAGCCTGGACAAAATAGTAAGGCCTTGTCTCTACAAAAAATAAAAACATTACCCAGGTGTGGTGATGTGCCTATAGACCTAGCTACTTGGGAGGCTGAGGCAGGAGGATCGCTTGAACCCAGGAGTTTGAGGTTGCAGTGAGCTATGATGATGCCACTGCACTCTAGCTGGGGCAGCGGAGTGAGACTCTGTCTCAAAAAAAAAAAAAAAAAGAAAGAAAGAAAGAAAATACAGTCTGCTGTAGGAAATGTGCAGATGTGACTACCTAGGAGAAGACAATTGCTAGGAGAGCAAATAGCAAATTTTGACAGGTGCATGCTAAGGTGTGTTCACAGAACAGCAATGTGCCATTGTTGCTGGAGAAGAGTAGGTAAGATAAAGAGTAGTGTAAGATGAGGGCAGAGAGGTTGCTGGGGCCAAGTCATGCAAGGCCATGTAGACCATTAAAGGGACTTAGGCTTTTAGTGTGATGGGAGGCCATTAGAGAGTTTTCAGAAGAGTAACAAGATCTCACTTATATTTTTTTAAGGATCATGTTGGCTGCTATGTGGAGAATAGATTACAAGGGGCAAGAGCAAAAGCAGAAAGACTGGTTAGCAGGATGTTACAGTCATCCAGGCAAAAGAAGAGGGTGGCTTAAAGTGGTAAGAGGAAAGATAGAAGCAATTTGTGAAGGAAAATATTTTTGAAGGTAGAACTGATAATATTTGCTGATGGATTGGACAGTGAGAGTGAGAAAAGAGAGAAGTCAAAGATGACTCCAAGGTTTCTGTCCTGGCCAAACTAGATGGATGGAGTTATAGGGAAGACTGAAATAGGGAGAAACAAATTTGGAGGAAGAAATCAGGACTTCAGTTTGGGACATGGTAAATTTACACATCTTTGTGGGAATGTCAAGTAGTTATTCAGTTACAAACAAGTCAAGTTCTTGAGATAGTAAATTTGGTAGTTGACAAGAGTATTTAAAATCACAGAAAAAATTGCTCAGGAAATTAGCTTGGATAGAAAAGAGAGCCAAAATGTGGTGGTATAATCTGATGACATGACTTCAAAGCCATAGATTTTTAGGGTGAAGGGAAGGACCGTGGTCTGAGTGGCTCTGAGGACAGTCAGGACATCCACCCACCTGCATGCTCAATGAGAATTTTGTTGCACTAATCCTGTCTCACCATCAAGAGTTTGTTTTTACACAGTGGGAACCCAGAAATCTTAGAACCATACTCTACAACATAAATGAAAGTGGAATGTGCATCGGGGAAGGAGGGGCACTGGCCCTCTCAGCTTCCTCCTCGGGTCTCTCACTCCTTCCAGGGCCCTGAGCATTCCCATTCCTGCTCTCTCCTTGGAACCTCTTTGAAAACCACTCACCTTCAGTGCTTGAATATAGATGTGCTAAGAGGTACATCTAATTCTGTCCTTCTGCTAAAAACCTTTCAGAGGCTTCTTACTGTCCTTAGACTTCTAACATGGCTCACTAAGGCCCTTCCTGCGCTGCCCCCTAATTACTTCTTGCTTTCTCTCACCCCCTCCCTGCATTCTGTGCCCCACCCACCCTGGCCTTGTTTCAGTTCCCCAAACCCTCACGTTCTTTCTTCCGGGCTTTTGCACATGTTGTCCTGTCTAGGCTCTTCTTTATCTTACTAACACCTGTACTCATCCTCAGGTTTCAGTTTGGACTTCATTTTTTCTTGGTAGTCCCCTTTTCTAATTTACGTCCTCCTGCTCTATGTTTTTTCCACAGCAGCCCTTATGTACCTTATCATAGTCCTTTTCTTTATAGTTTATAGTTTTTTAATCATCTGTCATCCTTATTGGACTGGAAGCGCCATAGGAGCAGGGACCTTGTCTGTCTTTCTCACCGACGTATCACTGTCATAGGGCCTAGCTCATAAGAGTACTTTTAAGCCTTTTTTGATGGTTTAAATGAAAGACATGTAACTTTTAAGGTGAATTGTGTTTTCTTGGTAATGTGGGGATTTGGGAGACTGTCTAAATTTTGCACTAGATCAGTTATTAAATCTGCAAAAAAAATAGAAAAACATAATGTAATAACATGGTTAAATTATTTCTATGCAAAAAGCTTATTGCAATACAAATGTAGAAAGAAATATATAAATATGAATACTGATTATGTTAGGATGGTTGAAATGTATTGTTTTCGTTAATGTTTCAAATTATAATTTGTTTTATTTCTTTTATATAAAATGTTTTAAATAATTAATTTTAATTTCTTGTACATTTTAATCATTTTAAATTTAGCAGCATCTTTAACTTTTCTGGTAATTTTATTCCCAAGCTTGATTCAATCCTGGGTAGTTCCCAAGACCTAAAGCATAATCTCTACTGGAAATAAGCTAAAACATCTTGTTTCTATGCTTCTGTTTTAGTAAATTAAAAGCTTTACATTTTCAAAGTTTATTTAAGATAAAGTATCATATTGTTCAAAATAGCAATACTGTTGTTTTAATAATCTTTGTTTAACTTTTTTTCATATATTACATAAGCCTTCTCCTATTTCCCCGATCCTCGGAAACACTATCATTATTGCTATAAAAGTAGTACTTAAGTATTAAATATTTGTAAAGTGTCTTTGCAAATGACTTGAAATGTCTTCAAGTCATTACTGTAGCAACTTGTAGATAAAGGAACTGAGGCTCAGAGATGTTACATAGCTTGCTGAAGGTCACAGCTTGGTTCAAGGTTTACTCTGGAACTAAATCAAAGATCTTCTTGTTTGTAACTCCCCCTACATGTAATACCACGCAGTAAAGAATTTTTCCTTATGTATATATTTCTTTTAAGAATAATATTATCTACATGTACATGAGGAACTTACAATGTATTTCTAATTTAAGACTATTGCTGATATTAAATCTGGATAAAACCTATCCTTTTGAGTCTGGTTATGTTAAAAAACAAACTTTTTTTCTGGTTTGATGTTATTAGTATACTGTGTTTTCATGCTTTTTTCCCCCTTCCTCCACAGTTGTGCATGCCTAAAGGGCTGTCTTTCAGAACACAAACTGACAATAAAGACCCTCAGTTCCACTCATTTATAATTACCAGGGAAGATGGTTCTCGCACCTACGGTTTTGTTCTCACTTTTTATGAAGAAGTTACAAGTAAGCAAATCTGCACAGCAATGCAGACTCTATACCAGATGCACAACGCTGAGCATTACAGCAGCGTGTATGCTTCATCCTCCTGCAGCATGGACTCACTGGCAAGCAGTATTGATGAGGGAGATACAACTTCCCTTTTGAAACTCCAGCGATACAACTCCTACGATATCAGCAGAGACACCTTGTACGTTTCCAAAAGTATATGCTTGATCACACCGCTACCTTTCATGCAGGCCTGCAAGAAATTCCTCATCCAGCTTTACAAGGCAGTTACCTCACAGCAGCCACCACCCTTGCCACTTGAGAGCTATATCCATAATATTCTTTATGAGGTACCCCTTCCACCTCCAGGGAGATCACTGAAATTTTATGGTGTTTATGAACCTGTCATCTGCCAGAGGCCTGGGCCCAATGAACTCCCACTTTCTGATTATCCCCTTCGAGAGGCATTTGAGCTCCTGGGATTAGAGAACCTGGTACAGGTGTTTACCTGTGTTCTTTTGGAGATGCAGATCCTTCTCTACTCACAAGGTAGGTCTTCCTTGGATTTTAAGTTTTCCAAAAACAAGTACTTATGCTCCCAACTACTGTATTTTCATGGAGTATATTACTAGCACAAAATAAATAATGGTTACGGTCTTTCCTGTTTTGTGCAAAAGGAGCAGGTATGAGTGGGACCAAAGGCTGAAACAATGCTTCTCTTTGAAGTGGTATCGACTGCAGAGAGAAACAAGAAGGAATACAAAAGTGTTAACTTGACTAATTTGAGTATATGTATTTTTTAATGGAAATGGCCCTTTTTTCCTGATAATATATAATCATCATAAGAAATTTTATTTCTTTTCATAATGAGAGTGAAAGAATCCTGTTACTACCAGAAACGTGTAGACTTCCCATTCTTTACAGATTAGTAGAGGTTCACATCAAAACTCAGCTGACATTGTAAAGGATAAATGCGGTTGTTAACTCTGCAGCTTCCTGAGGCAATCACTTTGGGTCTTTGCCTGTGGGAGCGTTTTACATGAGCGAGAGAGAGCAGGTGAGCAGGCATGAGACAGATGTGACTTTCCCAGGTCTAACAGTTCTGCCAGAGTTGTGTGTGTGTGTGTGTGTGTGTGTATGTGTGGTTTTTTGGTTTTTTTGTTTTTTTTTAATCTCAGAAGGAAGTTATCTTTGTGGTATCTTTTATTTAAAGTTCTTCCATCTAACACAAACTTAGGAAACTAAGAAACTAGGGTTTTATTTTACCAGTACATTTACAATGATTAATGTTGAGCCTAGACTAGGATACTGGTTCTCATCTGAATATGAATTTATAGGAGAAATAGAGATGCTGTGTCTTAATGGGTAGTGGATTGAAGGAAATTATAAGATGGTACCTGTGCATTGATGGATTCTTTGAAAAAATGTGGCAAAAATATTTGGGTTAGCATTTTGCTAACTTGTGTTTAGGCTGGCAGAATTGTAGTGCAATCTCCTGATTGCTGCCGTCAAGCTTATTTTACCACTTTCCTTTTTTTATTTTTCTATTTTAAATTATAAGCCAGGCTGAGCCAAGTAGGCTATATTTGTACTTCCCCATCTTGTGTGTATGTTGACACTATTTGTGTGTTGACAGCCCTTCACGAGGTTGTATTTTCTTCAGTTTATCCTACATAATGTTCTCTGATAATACGTTCCAGTGTCTCACTTTTGTTGTCAGGAAGTTATTCTCTAATGGCCAATCTAAATTCTTTCCTTTCCTCTTTCACTCACTTTTTTAGTGCTCATCATTACTTGTAGATCATTTCTGTATCTGAAAAATTTTACTTTAAGTAATTCTCTTCCTTTTTTTTTTTTTTTTTTTTTTGAGATAGGGTCTTGCTCTGTTACCCAGGCTGTAAGTGCAGGAGCTCGCTGCAACCTCAAAATTCTGGGCTCAAGCGATCCTCCTACCTCAGCCTCCCCAGTAGCTGGGACTACAAGCACATGCCACCACATCCATCTAACCTTTCTGTTTTTTGTAGAGATGGGGTCTCATACTATGTTGCTCTGGCTGGTCTTGAACACCTGGGCTCAAGCTATTCTCCTACCTTGGCCTTCCAGAGTGCTAGGGTTACAGCCATGAGCCAGCATGCCCAGCCTTTCTCTTTTGTTTCTTACTTTTTCCTGAAAGCGGTCAGGGTTGGAGATTGTCTAGAAGGGGCAGAGGCTTGGAGTGTAATACTCTCAGGTATTTTGCCCCATCAGAAAAAAAGATTTTTTTTTTTTTTTTGAGACAGAGTCTCACTCTGTTGCCCAGGGTAGAGTGCCGTTGACATCAGCCTAGCTCACAGCAACCTCAAACTCGTGGGCTTAAGCGATCCTCCTGCCTCAGCCTCCTGAGTAGCTGGGACTACAGGCATGCGCCACCATGCCTGGCTAATTTTTTTTTATATATATATTTTTAGTTGTCCAGCTAATTTCTTTCTATTTTTTTAGTAGAGACTGGGTCTCGCTCTTGCTCAAGCTGGTCTCAAACTCCTGAGCTCAAACGATCTGCCTGCCTCGGCCTCCCAGAGTGCTAGGATTACAGGCGTGGGCCACTGCACCTGGCCAGAAAAAGGAATTTTAGATTCTAGACTTAAAAGAGATCTTAAAGGCTATTTAGTTAAATTTCCTAATGTTCTGCCTAGAGAAGCAGTTTGGGTTAGAAAGAATATTGGGGTTTTGTTTTTGTTTTTTTTTAGTTTTTAGAAATGTGGTCTTGCTATATTAACCAAACTGGAGTGTGGTAGCTGTTTACAGGTGTGATCATAGCCTTGAACTCCTGGGCTTAAAGTGATCCTCCTGTCTCAACTTCCCAAGTAGCTGGGACTACAGGCATGCACCGCCTCACCTGGCTTGGAATGTTGGTTTTTGAAGTCATAGCAATCATGATTTCAAATCTTTGCTCTGTCATTTACTAACTGTAACCATGGGCAAGTTACATAAATTTCCTGAGAGTCAGTTTTCTCATCTCTCTAAGGATAACAGTTTCAGAGTCCCCCCTCCGCTGATTCATTGTGAAGGTGAAATAAGAAGACCTGTACAAAATACTTAAGTGTATAATTGGCACTGGCTCAATTATAGCTGATGCCATTGTAGTTACTGTTCATTTTATTAGTTTCATGTAACTCTTTATAAATTATGATTGAGTTGTGAAGGTTCAACAAACACTGCATTTAACCTATAACTTTTTAAAATTAAATAGTCAAGATATTTCTTCCACAGTTGAGAAGCTAATAAATGTTCTTTTATATTGTGTGCCACGCTTTTTTTAGAAGAGAGAAAAAAAACCTTCCATTATCACACTTCCTCTTTTAAATAGCACTTTATGTCTCACTGCTTGTCTGCTCGTGATCTGTTCTGAGCTCTCATCTTTTTTCTCTGTTTGTTGAGAAGTTTTAGTTGATTAATATCTGCTGATTTATTTCAATTTCAAATGAAAAAGAATAAGCATTTATGGACATGAGTATTTTATGGACATCTGAATATTTTTTTGGTAACTTGCTCTTACGCTGAGAAGAACAGTGTAAATCCTGAGATTAAAGAACTTGATTTTAAAAAAAGAAAATTTAAAGCGTCACACACACACACACACACATAGAAGTGCCATACAGTAAGTTTATAACCATTTACTAAAATCACTCTCTGCCAGGAATTGTACTACAAAAATGTATCATACATTTTGAGTCTTTTCCCTACATTTAATCCTCTCAACAGTGAATTAGTATTGTTATATGCTGTATAGGTTTTATCAGGGAGGAAATTGAGGCTCAAGGAAGCTAAGTAATTTGCCCAAGATCATACAGCTAGTAAGTACCACTAAGAATTAGGCTTGGATCAGTCTTTTTCCAGAGTACTTAACCACCATGTCAACTGTATTGGACACTGCATTTAACCTTTCTTTATCTGTCTCAATATTTATTTTTAAATTCTTAACTTGCACAGTAGGTCTGCTGTAAAGGTATCATGCTAAATGATTGTGAAGTATAAAATGAAAGCTCTGTTTAAATGCAGATTTTAACGTTGACAGTGTCTCTCCCATTAGAGAAAGACATTTAAATGAATGAAATGAGTCATTATGTTGATTTGTACTCTGGTGCTCTCCTTCATTCCTCCTGACTCAGTGTTGGCAGGTTTCAATAACATCAGATTCTTCATTTCTTATTCACTGATAAAGCTATGCTATAAATTTAAAAACATTGCAAGTGCTGAACAATTACCGTGAAAACCCAAAGTGAATCAAAGTAGATTCAGTGATGAAAATGTCCTTCTAAACTGATTTGAAATTCTGGTCCACAGCCCATTTAAACAGATTCAGTCTGTTATTTAGAGAATGTGTACATCACAGTCACTTTGCAGTGATAACTGGCTAGAAATTTTAGGTAGAGAATACACCCAGGAGGTAAAGGCTTTTCTAGGACTCCAGATCAGAAAAGAGCACTTTATTCTACAGCCTAGAAATACCTGGAGGAGGACAATGGGAAGATCAGAGTATGACTCTCTTTTCAGAGGAATAGTGGCGGAATAAAAGACAAGGGAATTTAAACACCACTGTCTAACTTTGATACCAATAATTAAAGTCTCAGGAATGTGTTTGGGCACTGCATGACTGTGTGCCTTTGCAGTGCTCCTCTGCCCTCCCTCTTCTGTTCTTTTCCTCCCTCTTGTAAGTTGTGTGTGAATTAACCTAATCAGAAAATGGAAGCTCCTTGAAGTTGGGGGTCTTCTATTCACAAATTGCTAGTCATGCTCAAGCGGACATCATAGTTTATAGGTTATAGAGTTTATAAATCATAAAACCATACCTGATATTTTGATGGCAGAAAGTGGGTTCCCATGACCCAGATCCTAAAAGCAGTAGAATTTGACCAGCTTTGGCCAATATTTTTATAATGTTAGCTTTCCTTTGTGATAAGCAGAATCTTATATTATTTTAAAAATTATTCATGATACTTTTAAAATGGTAAGGTAGACCTTATTTGGGACTGTCGAGATAGTTGTATGGAACCTACCTGACATGAGCATACCTTTAATGGTCCTCATTTCCATTGCCTGTCTACCTGACCATATGGCTAGCCTGTTGGCTTCTGCCCATGAGTCAGTAAAAACCCAAACATAGGAGCTTTTGCCATTGTTCAGTTCTCCCATCACTGCTAGAAAAACAACATGCAAGTCAGCCCACTGAGCTGATCTGTTTTTACCTTCTTCTATTAGAGTGGTGCCTTCCAAACAGGATGTTACCCATTCACCTTGGCACTGCCATCCATAAACCTAACAGTTCTTTGTTGGCCAGTTGAGAGGTTGTTTATAGGGCATTGCCCAAGTGACAATAGAATCTAGTAGCTTCTCACCCAGTTCCAAAGTCAGTCCTAGGGGAAAAGAGGCTCCCTGCTTGTGAGAGTCTCCTCCTTGCATTCCTCTGGTAATAAGACCCAGCATAAGCCATTTCCATTTCATTATGGAATGCTTCTGGCTACTGCCATCTATCTACCATTAGTGTTTTTCTAACATCATCCAAGGGATTAGGGATATTTTGAGTTTCAAGATTATTTTATGTCCTTAAGTCATAGGGACACTTTAAATTAATATCTGATAGCAAGTACTAATTGCCCCTCAAATGGAAATTCTCTAGTCCAGTACCCCAGTAATTGTCACTGGGAGGCACTCACAGGCTTTTGACATAAGCTTAGTCTGTGCTCCACACAGGGCTATTGTACAGAGAATTTGTACCAGCACTCCAGCTTCTGCTCTATACTGTGTAGGCTCCAGCAATCTTACTCATTCCCATTTAGCATGTCCAATTAATTTTGCTAGAAGGGTGGATTTGCATGCTTTCTGTTTTATAGTACTGGGTAGGGGAACTGTTCGCTAGTCAAATATAATAAGATCCATTCCCATAAAACATTTAGATAAAGCCTGTTTAAACATTCCAGGTTCATTCAAACTTCCACCTTAATCGTATCAACCTTAACATTTTTATGTTCTATCATTCCAATTGTAGCCTGTGTGAAGACTTCACCAGCAGATTTTGGTACCACAGTGCATGAGGCTCCTGTGTAAAGGAGTCCCAGAAACTTCTCCACCGTGATCACTGGTGTGTATTGGGTTTTGGGTCCCCAGCAAGGTGTCAAGCCAAGGGACTCTGGCCCTTTTGTCAGCCTTTATCTCTATTAATCTGCCTGACAGTTGTCCCAAGTGATTCCAGGTCATGTTTCTTATTATAATCTTTGCCTTTCTGCAATTTTAAATTTCTCCATATTGGGGAAAATACAGTGGACTTGTTTGGGCCCTTTAATATTAGGAAGCCATCAAGGGGTCCCTGTAAGTCAAACAACCTTTGAGAGTGCTTTATTAAGACCTTTGGGCTGGGCACAGTAACTCGTGCCTATAATCTTAGTAATCCTAGCACTTTGGGAGGATCACTTGAGGCCAGGAATTCAAGACCGGCCTGTACAATATATCAAGACCCCATCTCTAAAAAAAAAAAAAATTTTTTTAATTAGCTGGGCATGGTCACATATGCTTATAGTCCAGCTACTTGGGAGGCTGAGGCAGGATGACGACTTGAGCTCAGGAGTTGGAGGTTAAAGTGAGCTATGATCGCATCACTGCATCCCAGTCTGGGCAACAGAGGGAGGGAGACCCTGTCTCAAAAAAAAATTGTTTTTTGTTCAGTCTCATCAATGTGTGTTTTATTTGCCCCATTTTTTTAATAACCACTAAAAAATTTCCACCCTGCTGAGACAAGTCCCTTGAATCTTCTCTCAGCATCTCCACGTTTTTTTATTAATTAATATAATGTTTTTATTAGCATCTATAAGATGAGAGGAAACAAATTGATAAGGCTTCTCAGACTGTTTGATTTTGCAGCAGTGAAGTTACATTAAGTGCTCATGTAAAAGAAGCCTCTTTAACCACAGCATTTGACCTGGGTAACAGGCATATGCAGTGGGTGAATATCCCAGTTATCATAAAGCCCATCCCACATGGCTTGTGTACAAAGCACATCAGCTGCTTCATCTGGGGTGTTCCATTTGGCATTGATAGGAGGAATCGGGCAGTTTCCCTCTTCGGGGTAAACAGACCTTACAGTAGTTTTTATCTAGTCCTTAAGGCTAGCAGTACCCTTAGAAATAACCTCCTGTGGGCTGGACACAGTGGCTCATGGCTGTAATCCTAGCACTCTGGGAGGATCACTTGAGTTCAGGAGTTCAAGAGCAGCCTGAGCGAGAACAAGACCTCATCTCTACCAAAAATAGGAAAATTAGCCAGGAGTGGTGGCTAGCGCTTGTAGTCCCAGCTACTCGGGAGGCTAAAGTAGGAGGATCCCTTGAACCCAGGTGTTTGAGGTTGCAGTGAGCTGCAATGACGCCACTGCACTCTACCCAGAGTGACAGAGTGGGACTGTCTGGAAAAAAAAAAAAAAAAAGGAAATTGAACCTCCCCTCGCTTCATATTAAGAAAAAAAAGAAAGAAAGAAAAATTTTAAAAAGAAGAAAATACCTCCTGTGTGTCTGGGTCATATACAGCCATCTAGGATTGTTCCATAGTGAGCTGTGGGTCCTGTGTCAACCCAAGCATGTTCTTCCACTCTGCAGCATTTAAAAATAAAGATACTGCCCCTAAATTTGTTATTCTAGTAAAGATTCTTCAGGAAGCTAATGATAGTTATCTACAAAATGAGACAACTTTACACTGCATCCCTGGTTTCTGTAGTTTCTTGGTTTTGCCCTTTCCGTATGTGGACCTACTTTTTGGTGACCAGAGGTCCTAGGAATACTCTTTGTTGTTTCCACATAATTTTTCCCTTTGGAGGTGGCTTTGAGGTTAGTGGTCAAGGTCAGACCAGCTGAAATGTGAGCTTGGTCCAGCATCAAGGGTCTGACCTAGCACTCTCTTTTAATTTCATTTTAGTTCCTACATATAACAATAAGCAAGGGATTTTATATTTTACTTGTTTTTTAATTGGTTTGCATTTCCTTGTGTATCCAGTGAACCAATTCCTAGGGTGTTGGGTCCATCTTTAAATTTCTTTGTAACTTTTACCTTTAGTAACTGATCCCAGCACAGCTGCTGCTCCATACCATGAGTGACCATGTGGCCACCCATGAATCAAAAGTTCCTCATTCCCCACCCTTTTCATCTTTCTTCCCAAACTGTGTTTCCATGAGCCTGAGCCATTATAGCAAATCCCACATTTTCTGGCACCAAGTGAGAAGTGTTTTCTGACTCTTTCCTTCTCAACACCTACCAGTTCTGATACCAACTGGATGCCCAACAGTTCAATTCAATTCTGCCACTACCCAGAGTTAATGTCAGACTCCACAGGTTTAAGAATTAAATCCCACAAAACTTCACTCACTTCTGGTGCCAGCCACAAATGTGATATCCAGACTACCCACATTTCTTCCTGGCTGACTACAAATTCAGGGGTTCCCCAACACACCCCTACCCCTTAGGTTTGTTAAGTTGCTAGAATGTTTCACAGAACTGTTAACTGGTTTACTATTAAGGGTACAACTCAGGAACAGCCAAATGGAAGAGATGTATTATAGAGGCTGTGGGAGTGGGGTGCAGAGCTTCTATGCCTGCTTTGAGTGCACCACTTTCCCAGTACCTCAATGTGTTCAGCAGCCTGGAAGTTCCTCTGTTTATTTCTCTATTTTCTCTAGGAATATTTTTTGTAAGCATTCAATTTATCTGCATACAGTCTCAATAATACTTTTTTTCTTGACCTCTGCTATATCTGTACTTTTGTCCTTCTTTTCATTCCTATTTATTTGTACCTTCTTTCTCTCTTTTTCTTCAATTATTTTTACCCAGAATGTGTCAGTTTTCTTTTTAAAGAACCAGCTTTTACTTTCATTGGTATTATATCTTTGCTTTATTAATGTCTTTTTTTTTTTGTCTTTATTATTCTTTTCTTTCTACTTCCTTTGGGCTCATTAAACCTTTCTCTTTCTCCTCCCACCTTAAGCATTTGAATCCTATGATAGCTGAGCCCACAAGTTTTAATATTTGGTATTTTCATTATCATTCAGATCTAGAAATTTTTAAATGTTGATTTATTTTGGCCATTTGTCTTGCTTTTCTCCCTCTCTTTTTTCCTTTTTCTGCATTTATTGAAAATTTTTTCTCATTGTAGTCTTTTCAGTTAGTTTAGATGTTATATGCTCTGTTTCTCTTTCTTAATGGTAAATTTTGAGATTTTAACATGAACACTTAGTCCTTTTTTTTCTTTTTTTTTGGAGAAGGAAAGAGAAGTTTATTACTTTGCCGGCAAAGGAGGAGGATGGAGACTCCTGTCTGAAATGCTGTCATCCTAATAATAAGCAGAAATACAGAGCTTTTAAAGGGAGGCCATTCAGACAATTGGTGTTCAACTACAGTTGATGATTCTGATCTGTCCCATCTCCAGGAAAGAAAACACTTAGTCTTATGTTAATAAAAATCTTTAAAATACAAACATTATAAAATGCTTTAACTCCAGTCACCCCTGTTATGGCTTACTTGTTATGGTTGTTCAGAATTTTAATAATCTCTCAACTTAGACATTTTTATTTTATATGCTTGGTTTTATTTAAATTTACCCACAGTTACCATTTTTTGAAAGTTCACATTTCATTTCATATCTTAGATATTTCTTCTTGAATCAGTCTCCTTCTTCCTAAAGTGTACCCTTAGAAGTTCCTTTCCTGAGGTGGATTTCTCTATTAGATTTTGTTCATCTGAAAATGTTTTTATTTTGAACAATAGTTTCATTGGATGTTAAATTATAAATTAAAAGTTTTTTTCTCTGTTAGTACTCAAAGGGTAATATCCTTCTATTTTCTGGTGTCCAGTGTGGCTATTGAGAAGTCAGCTATCATGATCACTCTTGTCATTCATTGGCCAGAAATCTGTATTTTGACTCTGGTTATAAGTAAGATTTTCTGTCTGTCTTTGGTGGTCCTTTATTTTGACTGTGTTTTGTCTGAACAAGGCTTTCTTTATTTGTCCTGCTTCTGATTCATTGTGTTTCCTGAAATCTAAGAGTTAATGTACTTTACCAATTTTGGGAAAATCTCGGCTATCTTTCTTAACATTGCTTCCAGTGGTCCCAACTTCTCTGGGACTCTGCTTAGTGTCTCTGGGCCTGCTGGGCTGTCTGCCCAGCCCTCTGGCCCTGAAGGTGTGGTAGCCCACTCCTGGAGGAGCTGTTTGCCCAAGGTGGGCCCTTGTGGACCTTATGCCAGGCCGGGTCTGAAGCCAGTTGTAGTTCAGGAGGCCTGAGCTGGTAATGGTGGCCAAACTACTGAGTGAGAAGAAGCAGGGGCTGCAGGAGACTGAGCAGTTACAGAATGGTGAGAATGAAGATTTAAGGAAATTTGCAGAGAGTGAAATAACTTTGTGTCAAAAAGAAACAACTCAGTTGAAGCATCAGATTATTTTACTTTTGGTTCCCTCAGAAGAAATGGATGAAAACAGTTTGATCCTAGAGGTGGCCTTAGACGTGCATCTGCCAGCATTGGGGGTTCAGAAGGCTATAAGCACATGAAATTGGAAGGAGGTGTGCACAGGGTACAAATAGTGCCAAGGACAGAGAAGCAAGGCAGCATCCATCCTAGAACCATGACTGCAGCAATATTATCCCAGCCTACTGAGATTAATCCAGTGAATAATCCTAGAGATTTGGGAATTGACACTAAGTGAGCCCGTGGAGCCAGGGGACAGCATATAAATACCATGGACAGTGCTGTCTGGATAAATTCATCTTTCAGCAGGAAGAAGAGAAAGGATTAGAAGGAAAAGGAGCATTCCTGATAATAAATAAAGATTTTTCTATTAAAACATTAATTCTCATAACACTCTAAATCAATATTGCTTCCATCCATTTTTTTCTTTTTTTATCCTTCTGAAACTCTAATTAAACATGTTAATCTTTCTTGCTCAATCTTCCATGCCACTTAACCTCTTTTTCTATCTCATTATCTGTGTACTGCATTCTGAGTGATTTTTCCACTTCTGTCTCCCAGTTTATTCTCTTTTTACCTGTGTTTAATCTGTCATTAGCCTTTTCTTTGGCGTTTTTGATCACAATAAAGTTTATTACAAAAACAGACAAGCACATATAGGTTGGCTGACTCTGGTGACATGGTGTGGCAGCTTCACATTGGTGTCATACTCACAGAGGGCAGGGGTCAAGTCCCCCATAATTAGAGTACTTACAGTCTTTGCTCTTGCCTCAGGAGGTGCCAGAGGCTGTGGCCTTCATTTTGTGGTGCTGTGGGGCATTGTTGGCAATATGTCAGATGAATTTCTATGCAGCTAGGGAGATGAGCCAAATTATGCATGGATCTGAGACCTCAAAGCCAGCATGGTTCAGGTAATAACCAGGCACTGCATCCAGGATCATAGGTGTGTAATCATCCTACTGCACCAGGAAGTCCACCAGAGGTCTACCAGACACCACCAGCTTCACATCTCCTTTGGCAGTGTTTGGCAGGGCATAAACCTTGCTAGACACGGTGCCTGTCCTAAGCCACCATGGTTCCCATGCCACCAACCACAGCTCCAGACCTGGACCCCTCTGCTGATAGTATTCTCCCTGGTGGTGCTGGTGGATAATGTGGCAGGGGCTGAAACTTGGTGTCTTTGCCAGAGCCCCTGTTAGGTAAATCTTTGACAGTATAATTCATTGTATGACATAGTCGAGTGTAATTTTTTTAATGTCTGAAAAGTTGTATTTTACATGCCTTAGATGTTAACATATTAATTTCTCAACACATTTATTGGCCACTCACCGTGTGGTAGGCCCTATGTTGAATGTTAAAAATATTGGGTTAAAAATACAGCCATTGCTCTCTAGGAAGTGATGGTTTATTAGGGAAAAGAGACACGCAAACAGATAATTATAATAGAATTGAAATGGTTTTCATGAGATGAATAATTGCTGTAATGGAAATAAAGATAGGATACTATTGAAGCATGTGGATGGGACTCTAGTGATGATAAGTGTTAGGGAAGGCTTTCCAGAGAACAGTTGCCTGAGGAGTAAGTGGAACTTAGCTAGGCAGTGTAAGGGAAAGGGACATGTGAAAACGTATCCCATTCAGTACAAGAACTGCAAGCAGTGATGTGACTGTAGATGGGGTGGTGATAAGGAATGAGGCAGACAAGGGCCGAATTATGAGGAGCCTTGTATGCCCCACTGAAACTTGTCTTAATATTTAAATAATTCTGTGACACATTCATCACTTTGAGTATCAATGGAAAAAAAAAAGAGTTTCCCAAAATACTTAAATTTTTTTTAAAACATACTTACAGAAGAAAACTTTACCTTTTATTTCTTGGTTCAATTAGAAAGAATTGTCTTGTTTCTGCTAAGTAATTTCATTATTAAAAAGTGTGATATTTCAACCAGTCTTGAAGAGAATATATAACTGGAAGAAAAGGTGTGGAACACCCACAACAAATGGGTGGAATTATGGTAAAGGAAAAATAAACCATGTACAGCAAACAGTCTTTCAGTGTCTAGTAGAAGAGGGAAAAATGTGTAATTTTTTTTTTCATTTCCCACAGTGGTGTTTTCCATGACCAAAGCAAGAAAATAGCCCAAGTAGAAAGTTTTGTATTTTCTACGAGATTGAACATTTTCCCCACCCACAGTAAAGAAAGTAGCCAATCTGCTAGGGATTTGATTTGACTGCTTAAAACCCTGTGCCTTTCAGCCTAGGTCCAATCAAGAGGCAGAGAAACCACAGTAATTTAAACAGAGCAATGTAATATGAAATGTTACTAAGCTGTAATAGAAGAGTAACTATAAAGACATAAAGAAAATGCTGAAGGATAGTCAAGAAAGGATGAACTTGGAAGAGGGGATCTATTTCCCAAGGCTGGGATTCACACCTCATTGAAGAAATTGTGGTTGCAAAGTATGGAGATCAGTGAGTTATGTGGGTGAGAGCTGGTCCTCGGTCACCAGCAGCAAGCAGAAAACAAACCTCTGAGGCACAAGTGAGCTTCAGCTAGTGAGTGGGCCCGCAGAAGTCAGGGCACCGCTGTATGAGTCCGAATGCACAGTGTCTGTGTTGAGAGGGCTATGGGAAGGTGGACATTGGGCTACTTTGCTGAGGGACGGTTGACTCTGGGCATGTGGCTGGGGCAGTGTACCACTGGATGTTCTCACATATCCCCGCCACTGATCAACAGTGTAACAGTAGCACAAACAAGCAGAACACCAGGCTGCTGCACACTGGAACCAGGAAGAGAAGCCCTCTCTCCTGCAGTGTCTCTTGATTGCCCTCTCCTGGCAAAGCTTAACATTGTGCTCACTGTAAAAGAAAATACACTGAGTGGATTTGGAGCTGAGTGGCAATACCTAGCACAGGATTTGGCTGCTTAAAACCCTGAGCCTTTCACCTGTGTCTGACTTATAATTGAGAAAGAAAAAAGCAGACCCTGATGTGTAGGAACTGATCTGGCTCTCATAGAATAATGTTACTGTTACTGCAGATTGATCTGATGTTTGCAACTAAGCCATGTTCTCTCATAGGATATAACATCACAAGAACATCAAGCAAGATCACTGTGCAACCCACGAAAATCCAAACCTCCTCTCCTCTCATGAAATTAGTAACTGCTACTTCCTAACCAATTACAGCTTTATTCCCACTTTAGTCTACCCTCCCTATAAATCAGATTTACTGAGATACTCAGTCATAGAATTGCCTTGATTTCTGACAGCTCCCAATCCAAAGCAAGTCTTCATTTACTTAGACTTCCTAAAATTATCCATCCAAAGCCCAAATCCTGTAGTAGTTTCTTTCTTCACTGAAACATGTTACAGTTCCCCAAAGTGTGCTCTCTCCCTCTCTGCAATGAGTAATATACCCAACCAGTTAAGTATAGGTGTGCTCCTAGGGTTTTTTGACTGAAGGGGATTGACAGAATAAATGATTAATATTTATTAACCAAGTGAATCTTCTCCTTTTCCTTAAAAAAAAATTATTCCTAAGTAAGGCATTTCAAAGTTCAAGGTGGGCAAGGGATTAGAGAAAGAATATACCTCTACATTAAATTATTTAAGGGCTATTAAGTAGTTACTGTTGTCTCATTTAATGTTGTAAAAAAGATAATTCTATTTAAAAAACTATATTTTAATTTTAGCATTTTTGTGGGTTTTTTTTTTTTTTTTTTTTTTTTAAGAAGCTAGCTGAATTAGAAATGTTTACTTCTTTTTAGGAAGTGATTGTCTTAGAAAACTAATCTTTAATTAACAGTACCTCTCCCCCAAAACCCTGATAATAGTTTATGGAACTATTTTTGTGACAATAAAACTCCATAAAAACCCATAGTAAAACTAATAACAATTTTCAAAAGTTAGCAAATACAGACAGGAGCAGTCAAGTTATCTTTGTAATAGCTCACCTGCAGAGGACATACTGTACATTTTTAATATGATCAAATCACAAAATATTTAAATGAAGTCAATATGAAGTTATATTTTTTCTTCTCAGTTTTCAGTAGACTCTGTTCTCAAACTTCAGGAGTGACATGTGGAATACATCTTCCTGGTGGAACAACACTGAATTTTTTCATTCTTTGGTCACTTCCAGAAAGCTGTGGAAGCTTCCTGAGCATCTTTTCCTACCCTGAAGGGCCTTGGGACATCTGTAATATATTTTATTGTTAAGATCATTACTTTTTTAGTTGGGTGTACCTGTTGTCCCAGCTACTCAGAAGGCCAAGGCAGGAGGATCACCTAAGCCCAGGAATTCCAGGCTGTAATAGACCATGATTGAACCTGTGAACAGGAACCGCACTCTAACCTGGGCAACATACAGTGGATCCTGTTTCTAAAAAAAAAAAAATTTACATTTTAATATGGAAGGCCTAAAATGTTAAAATGTGATTTTCATTTCTAAGAGTTCTAATCCCTATAAGGTCTACTAATGCATAGTTAGAATGAGTCACTTGGTAACAATTCTCTGCATGATGAATAATAACCATGGCTTAGTGAATGGATATTTGGATTTTTCTTATAATGTGCCTGGGCATGCACATAATTAACTGAATATATTCATATAGGGATTCATATAGACTCTCCCAAGAAATGTAATTTTTCAGTGAACAGTTTCTTGTTTGAGTAGTTACGATTTTCTCCTACTGAAAAATTAGTGGTTCTTTAATCTCATTAGATAAAAATCTAAGCATGTCTATTTAAGTTATGGATATCCAACAAAATTATATATTCTTATCCTACTAATTCATTTATTTATTCAAAAATATTATTTGAGCCTTTATTATATGCCAGATACTATGCCAAATACTGAGGTTACAAAAATAAAAAAGACCTCAATCCTTGGTTGAAATGGAGGGCACAGAGTAGACTCTAAGGACACTTTGGATTTGGTCTTTTTATAGTTAGTTATCAGTCTGTCTTCCTACTCTTGATTTTTTTGTTTGTTTGTTTGTATTTTGTTAGAATTCTGTTGAACATTAGAGGAGAACAATGTAACATTTAGTAACATCAGTAAATTTTAGTCAGCCCTGGCTATTAACTAGGCCCTGTGCTTTATGGGCAAAATCAGAGAAAATGGATACCACTCTGCCCTGAGGGAACCCACAGTGGAGGAGAGACAGTACCATGGGCCGAGTGCCGTGATGGAATCGTGTGATAGTGCAGAACGGCAGTTCTGACAAGAGCCCAGTTACTAGGAGCCATCCAACAGACTCCAGAGGTTTCAGTCAGGTTCCTGTGCCCACCCCAATCCCTGTGATAAAAGACCCTCATATCCTACAGTTCATACATCTCTGCCTGATACTAGGAGAATTGTAGGTAACTGATTATCTGATCTCCTTCGACTGCTACCCACTCTCCGCCACAGAGAGTAACAGTTGTCTCAGCCCAGCTTCTGTGGGTCTCAGCTGAAGCTCTGTGTGTGTGTGTCCCCACCCCAGGCAACCAGGTCAGCTCTTTGTGCTCATATCACTGACCCCCTACCCTTCAGGCCACCTGGTATTTGTTTTAGAAGTTTCCTGTAAACAATTTTTCGCCTAAAATTTGAGCCTTAATAGTGAAATAAGGAAAATTTTAAGTACACTTGGGCTGTGGATAGCTGATGATTCATTACCAGAATCCCATTAGAAAGTATTAAAGGCATTTAAAAATTATAGGCTGGGAGCAGTGGCTCATGCCTGTAATAGCACTCTGGGAGGCTGAGGCAGGAGGATCGTTTGAGTTCAGGAGTTTGAGACCAGCCTGAGCGAGAGTGAGACCCCATCTCTACTAAAAATAGAAAGAAATTAGCTGGGCAACTAAAAATATATAGAAAAAATTAGCCGGGCATGGTGGTGCATGCCTGTAATTCCAGCTACTCAGGAGGCTGAGGCAGGAGGATTGCTTGAGCCCAGTAGTTTGAGGTTGCTGTGAGCTAGGCTGATGCCACGGCACTCTAGGCTGGACAACAGAGTAAGACCCTGTCTCAACAACAAAAAAAAATTATAAAATGAGGCTGGGTGTGGTGGCTCATACCTGTAATCTCAGCACTTTGGGAGGCCAAGGTGGGAGGATCTTGAGCCCAGGAGTTCAAAACCAACCTGGACAACATAGCAAGATCCCATCTCTACAAAAAAAAAAATACAAAAATTAGCTGGACATGGTGGCCTACACCTGTAGTCCCAGCTACTTGGAAGGCTGAGGCAGGAGGATTGTTTGAGCCCAGGAATTTGAGGTTACAGTGAGCTATGACTGGACCACTGTATTCCAGCCTAGGTGACAGAGTGAGACCCTGTCTCAATAAATAAATAAATAACAAAATGACACAAAAAATTTTAAATGGAAAACATTCTTTTTGTGCTTATTCAAGTGTTCTTTCAGTTGATGTAAACCAAGTAACATCTGATCATTTTCCTTAAACTTTTTAAAAATATTCCCCCAAAGTCTTCCTCAGATTTTACTGTATTTGTACACAATGAATTCTGTAAACAGATTATTACAAGCCTATAATCCCTTATCTTCAATTCTCAAATCCAAAAAATACTGAAAATCAAATCTGTTTTTGTAATTCATTCGTCAATGAAACTAGACCTGAACCAAGGTGACCCTATTCATATTCTTTGATTATCTGTCCTACAGAGACACTCAAATGGTTTGCTATAGAAATATTAATGTATTTGATTATAGGGTACTGCTCTAGACAGTTCATACATGTGGTATATGTACCATATTACTTTTCTAAATTAAAAAATCTGAATTCTAAAAGCATGGCTGCCTCCAAAGGTTTAAATAAGGATTGTTAAAAAAAAAAAAAGGATTGTAGACATATGTAAGTATTAACATAAAGCATCCATGGCAGAATTATTTAAAAGACCACTTTAATGTTGTAGATAGTTTTTAGTTTTGATAAATTAGTTCATGTAAATAAAACACAATGAAAAAAACAATCTTTAATTTTCCGGTAACTCACTTTATCCCTAGATGTGATAGTTCTGCAGTTAGGGGTTACATATAGGAAGTATGACTGTGAATGCATATGTTTGATTTCTTGTACCCACAAAATGAGGGCTAAAATAAATATAGTCAGCTAACCAAAGGCTATAGCCATGATCATATATACTGTACAAGAAAAAAAGCCTCTGAATTGGAGATTTTATAAGTGTGCATGTATATAAAACTGATCAATAGCAATACACTGTATCTTGCACATTTTCGATGGGATAAGTGCCAAGAGCAACTTTATTAGTTCTTTATTCCTCCATACTTTAAGGGAATGTAAATTCACGTACCAGTGATTTTAAGAAGTGAAGAGTGTGATGATGTTTCCCACCTACCCACAGCCCCTTAAAACCATTCAAATGAAACTATTTAAGTCTCTAATTATGGTAGAATAGAACTGACCTATTTTCTGCATGATCATAAACATTTATTTTTAACACAAAACTTTTTTTCCTTGAAATTGATATTTTCAAGCTTATTGTAGTGATTGTTTTTACTTGGACTCTTCCCCTCCGTTTTTCCTTGTTCTGTGCAGATTATCAACGCCTGATGACTGTGGCGGAAGGCATCACCACACTTTTGTTCCCATTTCAATGGCAGCATGTTTATGTACCCATCCTCCCTGCTTCTCTGCTACATTTTCTTGATGCTCCTGTCCCTTATCTGATGGGCCTTCAGTCAAAAGAAGGAACTGACCGTTCTAAACTAGAACTTCCTCAAGAGGTAAAACTTAAAACGAATGATGAAGCATTTGCTGTTTGTTGATTTAGGTCAAGGCTACTTTTGTTAGATAGCATTGTCTTTGTCCAACTTGTGTCTCTTTGACTCCCCTCACTCCCCCAAGTAGAGAGCCTGGGCCAAAGAACGCTGAGTGTGACTCCTAATGGTCACTACCACATAGTCATTAATGAAACATTGTTCAAAACAGGACAATGGCAGATTTTCACAACTATACGTTTGTAAAGATGGAATAATAGTAGCATGATCTTTGCTTTATTATTGTAATAACATTTCATTTCTTTTCATCATGTTATAAATTTTGTTTTTAAGTAGTACAGCTCATTTTTTAACATCCTTTAAAATCATTATATTAATTGAGGTGAATTTGATTTTTGACTTCTATCAAATGAAAAGCAACATCTTTCAACAAGCTAGTTATAATGGAAAATATCAAATACTTTAGTATTCTGTGTTTTCAGACATAAGGCCAGTTATCAACCTGTTCTAAATATCAACTTGACTTGGTGGTTGAGATGAAAATTCTAACCCCTTGCTTTTATGACTCCTTAAGGTTACTATACTTTTGGTGTCTTGTATTTTCGAATGTTATTTAGGAAGAAAATAAACAAGAGTTTTTGAAAACATTTTGAATGTAATTTTTATATTTATGTATGTATGTACGAATGAGGTGGGGTCTCATTTGCCTGGGCCAGAGTGCAGTGGCGGGATCATAGCTTACTGCAATCTCTAATACCTGGGCTCAAGCAATCCTCCTGCCTCAGTCTCCTGTGTTGCTGGAACTATAGGCATGTGCCACCATGCCCAGATAATTTTCCTAGTTTTTTTGTAGAGATGAGTCTCACTGTTGTTCAGGCTGATCTTAAACTCCTGGCTTCAAGCAATCCTCCCATCTCGGCCTCCCAAAGTACTAGGATTACAGGTGTGAGTCACCACACCTGGCCTCTAATTTTTAACTATTTTTAATGGTACTCAGAATTAGAATATAAAAGCCTTCGAAATGAAATATTGATGAGAGTGCTACGGCCTATTAAAAAAACCTAAAATGGTTAATTATATTATATTACTAGATATTAGCACTTTTCTTAATAAAATTTCTCATGCTGAGCTTCACTCTTTTTTTTTTTTTTTTTTGTCACCTGGGCTAGAGTGCAGTGGCATCATGATAGTTCACTGCAACCTCAAACTCCTGGGCTCAAGCAATCCTCCTGCAGCCTCCCGAGTAGCTGGGACTACAGCTACTGGCTAACTTTTCTATTATTTTGTAGAGATGGGGTCTCGCCATGTTGCTATGTTGCTGAGTCTGGTCTCAAACTGGCCTCAAGCAGTTGTCCTACCATAGCCTCCCAAAGCGGTAGGATTATAGGTGTAAGCCACGGTGACCAGCCCCTGAGCTTCACTTTTATTTGTTCTTATTTCCCATAGAGATTCTCATTTTAATAAGTGTATTTAAAATAACACACTAAGCCACGGTCATTTTTACCAGGTAATGATTTCTGTCTGTAATCATCTATTGCTTACTTCTAATGACTGTTTCCCCAACAAAATTAACATTTTTGTTTAGGAAAAAATAGCTAGATACAGATCATATAAAATATACATGCAAGCTGATGTGTTCTTTTTGGGCATATGCATGTTTTCTGCATTTTCCTCCCTATTTTACCTCTTTATTCTTTGAATTTTCTTCTTTTCTCTTTTATTAAATTGATCTAGTATTTTATTGGCTCAAAGAAGTAAATCCTTTAACTCTCCAAGGAAAAAGAAGTAGACTAGACAAATCCATTTTGTTTTGAAAGCTTAAACAATGACATGTTTTAGTTTCTTGTTGAATATGTTATCTATTTTTTGTGTTAATCAAGTGATATAAAATAGTTCATTTAGATGTATGACTATTGTCTTTCCATTTTTGCATAAGTATTATAATGTTGAGAAATTCTTAAATGCCACCTTGAAATATATGTATTTAGGAAATTTTTCTGTCTCTGTGTATATCCTCTAATTCTAAAGATAAACTTAAGGATTCTAAAAGCTCTTGCAGTAATGTCTGTGATTTTTCTGATTTTTTTCAGTGATGAGTTCAGCACTGCACTGTTTAATAAATACACATACTCTTCTATTTATAGAGTAGAATATGAACTAACCTGAATCGGCTGTGAAAAAATAGCACTGCCTCTGTGTAAAAACTATAAATTAGTGCATCGTTGTTTTAGAAGAAAAGGGAAACAGTATAACACTTCACTCTGGTATCATTTTATAATGAGATGAAATAATCTGCTTCATGTCATTTTTTGGAGGAAGTGGATATGAAAAGCATTTAAGGCCGGGCGGGTTGCTTATGCCTGTAATCCTAGCACTCTGGAAGGCCGAGGCGGGAGGATCGCTCGAGGTCAGGAGTTCGAGAACAGTCTGAGCAAGAGCGAGACCCCGTCTCTACTAAAAAATAGAAAGAAATTAACCAGACAACTAAAACTATATAGAAAAAATTAGCGGGCATGGTGGCGCATGCCTGTAGTCCCAGCTACTTGGGAGTCTGAGGCAGTAGGATTGCTTGAGCCCAGGAGTTTGAGGTTGCTGTGAGCTAGGCTGACGCCACGGCACTCTAGCCCAGGGAACAGAATGAGACTCTGTCTCAAAAGAAAAAAAAACATTTAAAAAAATGGCTTAGGCCGGGCGCGGTGGCTCACGCCTGTAATCCTAGCACTCTGGGAGGCCGAGGTGGGCGGATCGTTTGAGCTCAGGAGTTCGAGACCAGCCTGAGCAAGAGCGAGACCCCATCTCTACTAAAAATAGAAAGAAATTATATGGACAGCTAAAAATATATATAGAAAAAATTAGCCGGGCATGGTGGCGCATGCCTGTAGTCCCAGCTACTCGGGAGGCTGAGACAGGAGAATCGCTTGAGCTGAGGAGTCTGAGGTTGCTGTGAGCTAGGCTGATGCCACGGCACTCACTCTAGCCTGGGCAACAAAGTGAGACTCTGTCTCAAAAAAAAAAAAAAAAAAAAAAAAAATGGCTTAAATGTACTCACTCGTAATATACTTCCCTTTCTCTTTCCTTGAAAACTGTAAAATAAAATAATGGCTAAAAATAGTGACAAGTCTTCTAAAAATAATTATGAAAATGACAAGTTTGTGAAACGATTATTTTAAGAAGGTATGATTTTGGTTGTTACAGACAGCTAATGTAACTACATAGACTTATAATTAACCACCCACTCACTATCCCCATGATTCCAAAATGATAAAGCCACGAGTAGCCATTTGTAATGCTGCTTTTTAGGGAGTGGATTAGTAAGAATGAGGGTGGCAGGACATGGCACTGAAGAATAATTGCATAGAGTGGTACCTCACTTGCTACGATTCTTACTCATCTGTACAGGAGTGGACAAAAAAGAGAAAAACTGAAACAGAACTGCTTTTGCCACTTTTTGTCATATCTTGCCCTGCAATTCTGAGGGAATAGTTTAAATGTTCTCCTCTGGCTTACCCTCACACTGGCATAACTTAAGACACTAGATCATCACTGAACATGAAGAGAGCTGCCTTAGACTCATATTCCTGGATACTTGCTGCTCCTGCCTACAGTTTTGGGATTTCCCCAAAATGGCTATCTCCTCAGAGCCTATTCTTTCATTACCAATTGTCTTATACACCATTTGTATAGTATGCAATGGGACATACCAAGATAAAAATAAGAGGTGATTTCTGCTTTCCAAAAAAGTCATTTACAAACATCAATAACACAGGTTTAAAAAAATAAAAGTAGTGAATGAACAGAGGGTATACAGGGACTATATAGAGGAGATCAGAATGCCATTTAGGGTAGGGATAAAGGAAGGCTTCATGACAGAAGAGATAATGAAGCCCTTGTTCTCTTGTTTTGATAGAACTTTTGTTTTTTTTAATTGGAAGTAATTACATATTGTGAAGGCTTATGGGCAGTGTTGAATGGTAGAAGTACTTAGTCCTAAAACAATGTCAGATTGAGGTGTTGAGTAAATTTGTTATCATGTATGTAATACTTGAGCTCTTGTGATACAATTTTTAAAATTCAGTGGTGTTAGGCCGGGCGTGGTGGCTCATGCCTGTAATCCTAGCACTCTGGGAGGCCAAGGCAGGAGGATCACTTGAGGGTCAGGAGTTTGAGACCAGCCTAAGCAAGAGCAAGACCCCATTTCTTCAAAAAATAGACAACTTAGTGGGGTGTGGTGGTGCACACCTGTTGTCCCAGCTACCCTAGAGGCTGAGGCAGGAGGATCCCTTGAGCCTAGGAGTTGGAGGTTGCAATAAGCTATGATGACACCATTGCACTCTGGCCCAGTGACAGACAGACTCCGTCTCATAAAAAAGAAAAACAAATTCGATGGTATTAAAAGTGAGGAAGCAACTTATCAGAACGCCCTATCGTACAGAGTTCTTCTTTGTTTTAGAGAAAGGACTTTTTGGTTTTCTTTAGTAAATTTGCATAATACAAGTTTGTATATCCTGTTTCTGCTTTGTGGTAATCAAAGCCCCAACTTGAACCCTTCTAAGCAGGTACAGGAGAGTATGAGAGACTTTTGTGGGATCATAGAGACAGACCAGTAGCTGTGGTTCTGGAACTCCCACCTTGCAATATACTGGCAGCTCAGCAATGATTTCATGAGCATAACAAGCTTTAAAATTTCAGAAAATGTATCATTTTCTTTTTTCATGGGAGGAGGAAAGGGATAGAAAAGGATAACAAAAGTCATTAATGAAGGGGACAGTACAAAATCTAAGTGCTGGGAGATTACTGGTTAGCATTTATATTAGAAAGTTAGTCAATTTTTTTCTTCCATTTTTAAAGATAATGAATTATCCATTTGAATTATGATGTCCTACTTTCTCCCATTAAACCTTGCAATGTATCTTGAGACTGAAGACACATATAAAGGTATGAATTTAAAGAAAGCTGTAGACAGCACTACTGTCTTCAGCAAGAGGTGACTTTTCAGCTCTTAAGTTTATTTAGAGAAAGTTACTGACAACAGAGATGAGGAAAAACGGGGGTGGTGGGGGGGGGGTGGTGGGGGGGGGGGGTATGCCATAGGTTGCCAGACTGAGGATACATGTCAGGAACAGGTGCCAAGAAGTCAGCCAATTTCTTGGGCCTCAATTTCATCATCTGCAGAATTAAAGGGCTGGATTCAAAGATTGTGTCAGGCTGTAGGAATCATGGTTGATTATTTGACTTTGGGAGGAAATCTTGAGTTTTTATTGAGCTTAATTTGTAACTTCACTATACTTCTGGCTCATTGCCATCTGACATGAAGAGTAGGGATCAAAAGAGAGAAAAAACCACCTTTGCTTTCACCTTTCACCTTGCCTTGCCATTCCGGATCAGAGGGACAGTATGACTGCTCTCCTTGGTGACCTGGGAGTGGGGGAGACAGGGAGAGAAACACGGGGTTTCTAGGAGCACAGTCTTCTTTTTCGCTGACAACCTAGTTCTGATTGAGAGAATATGGACGGTAAAGGTAAAGTACCGTTTGGAGTCTACTGGAATCAGATACCTGAGGGAAAATGAGAATTTTATGCAGATGCTTGGCCTCTTGAATTTTCTATATGTACTTGAAAAATATTTAAAAGTCTTTCTCTTCAAAATAAATTTCAAATCTGGAGTGTAAGCAAACTGAAAAAAAAATTTGCTCTGATTTCTGTTACCTCTTTTTCTCAACTCAAAAATATCTTCTGAGACAACTCTTAATTATTCAAGGGTTAATCATTTGTATTTATCGAAGCACTTGCCTTCAGCACCTCTCTCTGCCTCCTGCTTTTTGTCTAGTGACCTCTTAAATGGTTTTGCTGTTCAGGAGGTGTAGCTAATTTGAGGTAAAGTAAAAATTTGTGGATTATCTGTGAATTGGATTAATCTTTGCCGATTTCATCCTATTTTGGGGTACTACAGCTGCTAATTTTTAACAATTATTGTGAATTCCAAATTACATATTTTGTTAGAGCAGTGGAATGGCAAAGAAGGTTCAGGCTCATTGAGTGAGCATTATACCATAAACAGTATCATCTATTATGCGTTCCTAAGTGGGCACCCTTATCCTCTTAGGAATGCCTAATGAATGCCAAGTATTAGAGAATCATGTTCAGATGATAATAAATTGCTGAGACCCAGAGAAAATTATTTATATATATTAAATATGGTATAAAATATTCACATAAGGTAAAATGCTGGCAAAAGAAATTATTTTTAAAGAGTAAAAAATTCTGAACTTTGAGAAGGTCAACATAAAAGGCAGTGAAATCTATGATTTTGTTTGTAATAGTTGGCAGGAATATTTTAGAACATAAAATTCCTTTATTTTAAGCCTTTGTATTTCTTTTTTCTTTCAGGCTAATTTGTGTTTCGTGGATATTGACAACCATTTTATTGAGTTGCCTGAAGAATTTCCACAGTTCCCCAATAAAGTAGATTTTATCCAGGAGCTGTCTGAAGTTCTTCTTCAATTTGGGATCCCTCCTGAGGGCAACCTACATTGCAGTGAGAGTGCCACCAAACTGAAGAATCTAGTCCTGAAAGACTTGGTTAATGACAAAAAGAATGGCAATGTCTCTACTAATAGCATCAGCATGTATGAGTTACTGAAGGGCAATGAAACCATAGCACGTCTGCAGGCTCTGGCCAAACGGACGGGTGTGGCTGTGGAAAAAATGGATCTCCCTGCTTCTCTGGGTGAAAAAGACAAGGATTTAAAACTGCAATGTGAAGAGGCAGAACTAAGGGACTACCAGCTCAATGTGCAGCTCCGAGAGGTCTTTGCTAACCGCTTTACACAGATGTTTGCAGATTATGAAGCATTTGTGATTCAAACTGCCCAGGACATGGAATCCTGGCTGACCAACCGGGAACAAATGCAGAACTTTGACAAAGTAAAAAGAATCAGAGTTTCCCTTTTTATGATGGTTAATGGGCTACATTATTGATTTTGTTAATCTTTTTTAAACAAAGAGTTTTCTTCTCTTCCTTCGCATTAAGAACTTTTCTTTACCAGTATTTTATACTAGATAAGATAATTTCACAAGAAAACAAATGAACTAGCTTATTAAGCTGGTCATTAAATTGCATATTGTCTATAACCTCATTTTAAAATTTTCTGTATTTTGATGCTTCAATTATAGAAACTGTTAAATTTCACAGGTTTTTCAAATCTGTTGACACTGACCTTGTAAGGGTTATATTTACTTTTATTTTATGATCAAGTCCAGTTAAATGAGAGGCCTATTCCTTTTCTAAAAAATCCTTATTCAGGCCGGGCGCGGTGGCTCACGCCTGTAATCCTAGCACTCTGGGAGGCCGAGGTGGGCGGATCGTTTGAGCTCAGGAGTTCGAGACCAGCCTGAGCAAGAGCGAGACCCCACCTCTACTAAAAATAGAAAGAAATTATATGGACAGCTAAAAATATATATAGAAAAAATTAGCCGGGCATGGTGGCGCATGCCTGTAGTCCCAGCTACTCGGGAGGCTGAGACAGGAGGATCGCTTGAGCCCAGGAGTTTGAGGTTGCTGTGAGCTAGGCTGACGCCACGGCACTCTAGCCCGGGCAACAGAGTGAGACTCTGTCTCAAAAAAAAAAAAATCCTTATTCATTTACTTAGTCTTCATTCTATAAGGAAGTCACAACTTGTCCATGTAAAGGTAACAGTTTAGTTTCAAAAGCCAAATTTTGATCTCATTCTAGGATCAAAAGAGAAAAAGAGTAACGAAATTAGGTTTTATGACTGTAAGTCTAAGACTCTCTTCCAAAGTTTTTGGAAAGAGAAGACAGAAGATGACACCAGCTTTAGCTTCTTTTTGAAGTTTACTGTATTCTTCTGCCAGATTTTCTTCACGTATTCCCCTAGATCTTTTTTTCAAACAAAAGCACTTAGGGATGGATGTACCTTAACTTTTTTAGGTTACCAGGGTACAGTTTAGTCCCCTGCCTCTGTGCTTGCCGAGACATAACACTGCTGTTGGAATGAATCATGGCTTTTGCTAAGTGCCATCTTCGTGTCATGAAAGGCCTCCCAAAGGGGCTGATGCACTTCAAGGGACTAATCTACAATCTTGGAACATCTGACAAATAGTAGTAATTAAAAATCTGTGTAAAGGTGCATAGTATAAAAGATAATTTATGATTTCGTCAGAATTTTTTTCTGTTGGAGGATAACATACTATGTTGAACACTTAAGTTCTGATATATTATACTTTATGTTTGAGAAAACTTCTTTAATATTAAGAAGGCTTAACTCCTCTAAATGTGTTCCTGTTCTTAGGTTCCCTTCTCATTAAGCTTAACCATTCTCCACACTTTTTCCTATCCAGCTTGGAAGTCTGTGCACATCCATGGTTTATCCCCAGGGCAGTTCAAATTCTTATTTAAATCAAGCCCTGATATTTTCTTCCTCCTTAATCTTTATGTAGCTTCAAACTATAAATGGAATTCTTTTTATATAACCCCTAAAGAAATGGAAGTTTAACGTTGGATTCCGAAAGCTTATTATCATCTCATTTATCATTAGGAATATTTGTAGGACATACTGGTCCTACAAGCCAAGTCTTTGTTGACCTTAAATGTTGTAGTCCTTGAGGGTCTGAACATCAAAAGCCAGATATTTGGCCCATTTTAAAAAAACAAGGCCATTTATCTATAAAAAGTAAAATTAATGTTCACCTATAAAATGCCTTTTGAGGAGTTGAACTGATTTCTAGAGATGACTGTGAATCTTTTCTCTGGTTATGTGGATTTATGTATAAACATCTGTGCTGTGGAAGTACTTAAATTCAGCAAGTGGGTTTCTGTAAGGAAGTTTTAAAAGGCCTCCTAAATTTCAGAATGAAAGATAAATATGGGCCACATGTAGTTGCTCACACCTATAATCCTGGCACTTTGGGAGGCCAAGGCAGGAGGATTGCTTGAGGCCAGGAATTTGAGACCAGGCTGAGCAAGAGTGAGACCCCGTCTCTACAAAAAATAGAAAAATTAGCCAGGCGTGGTGGTGTACACCTATAGTCCCAACTACTAGGGAGGCTGAGGCAGGAGGATCACTTGAGCCCAGGAGTTTGAGATTGCAATGAACTATGATGATGCCACTGCACACCAGCCTAGGCAACAGAGCAAGACTCTGTCTCAAAAAAAAAAAAAAAAAAAGAATGAAAGATAAATATGCTAGGAAGAAGCTGATGAGTATTAGAAAGGTAACTTCATATCAGAACTTACTCTTCTATCTTTCCCCTTCTGGCTTCTTCCGTATTGCATCTGTTCAAAAGAATGAAAAACAAAATCAACCCAGCAACCAAAAGAGTAATTCACTTCTAAATTTCAGCTAGAAGTTGAGACTAGCATTCCTATATACACATAGACCTGAAGAACAACAGAAAAATTGAACACTTTGGATTAGGAACTGATTATAATGTACTGAACCCCCCATTTCATGCATCAGACAAGCTTACAACAAGATGTACAACTTGTACATTTGCCCCAAAGGATTGCTTCTGATGGTTTTTGAGGCAGTGTTTTTTTGTTTTTGTTTTGTTTTGTTTTTTGAAATAGGGTCTCTCTATGTTGCCCAGGCTGGTCTTGAACTCCTGGGCTCAAGCAATCCTCCCACCTCAACTTCCTGAATAACTGGGACTACAGGCACTCACCACCACACCCAGCTTCCAGGCAATGCTTTTTTTAGTTGCTAAGGCCCAGACTGTTGGGTCAGCGCAGGCCTGGAAGGAGTTTGATCTTGAGTTAACACTCATACAGCCTAGAAAAATGTCCACTTGAAGAACAAAAAGATTTCACCCATAAGCACAAATTCCATGTTGTAGTTTTTAAGGTTATTGCTAATGTATATATCATTACTGTATCAGTTAATCATCTCCCCGTGTTATGGCTTAGGGGTACATTGCATAGGCTAGGAATAGAGATCAGAAGAAATTACAGCTCACTGGAGAAAGGGATCAAAATGGTAAGTGAAGTGGGTGATTGACGATTGTATAGCAACTTACCTACCGTCTTTCATTAATGATGCCCTCTTCTCTACTTAATGGTCACAAGGATCAGAATGTAAGTCAGTTCTGTAAGGTAAGATCAGTGCTCAAGACCTAAGTGACCTAAATTCTATGAATTTAGAAGAATAAAGGAGTAGATTTTTAAGGATTTTTGCATTTCAAGTGTCAGTTTTGTATGTTACAAGGTTTAAAAAGAATGACCTTAGCAACATAATTTTCAGGCTTATCATGTAATACTGAAATGGTCTCTTTGCACTAATGATTTCCTAATTATCTCATTACAGGCTTCCTTTCTGTCTGACCAGCCTGAGCCTTACCTGCCATTTCTTTCACGCTTCATTGAAACACAGATGTTTGCCACCTTTATTGATAATAAAATTATGTCTCAGTGGGAAGAGAAAGATCCTTTGCTTCGGGTCTTTGACTCTCGGATTGATAAGATGAGGCTGTATAATGTAAGGGCACCCACCCTGCGGACATCTATATATCAGAAATGTAGCACTTTAAAAGAAGCAGGTACGTTTGCCATGCCTTTTAAAATTAAAATTCATGATCATTTATTTTCACATATTGTTGGCCTTATATGCCACAAAATTAATTTTCAGTTTTAGACTTCATGGCTAATCCTGGTGCTGTATAGCAAGAAGTGCTTAATACAATTTTCTCTCTTTTTCTGTAAGTCCCCATTCCTAGCTGACATTCCTCTTCCCTTAGTCAGAAAAGGAAAAGCAATAATAAATTGAATCAACTATAACTAGAAGTTTGCTATGTTTTTTGTTTTATTCTCTTTATTGCCTTAATGAAAAAATGTTTATTTCTATCTTGCCACTATGTTTCCTTTTTACTTCTCCCTTTTTTCTTTATCCAAGAAAAGGGGTAGTAATTTAAAATATTAGCACATCTGAGGTGCTTCTTAATTTATGTAACTAAAACAGTATATTTACTTTAGTAGTGCCGTTAATTATAATGGCTTCACTTATTGAAATTAACTCTCTGGATTCTTGCATTCGAATTAGAGGTTCCCCCATCTCTGACACCAGTTTTTCCTTTGGTCAGAGAATTATGAATCTTGGCCAGTCTGTGTCAGAGTATAATATAGTTCTTTAAATAATCACATTAATAGCCAACATTGACACAGTACTATGTGCCAGTCCTTATATACCAGGTGTTTTTCATGCATTTTTGCATTTGCTTTTAACGAGAGAAAAGAGGCACACTTATTTTTATTTTTTTTTATTACTGTCTTCCTCTTAACAGTTGAGAATACTGAGAGGTTAAGTAACTTGCCTATCGTTGCATAGCTAGTGATTGGAAGCCTTAATACCGTGTTAGCTGTTCCATTCAATAAAGAAATATGTAAAATGTACCAGTATGTACATAATTTTATACATTTGTATATAAAATGTATCACAATTTTATACATTTATGCCTGGTTCCTAACCCATTCTTTCCCAAATAGACAGATACCTATTACCTGTGTGCCTCTTCCTTTTATTCCTTTTCCTTCAAATGTAGGAGCTATTTGAGAGCAACTTTTCCACCAGAAAAAAAGGAAGCATCAAATGTGGAGCTTCTTTGCTCTGCCTTGCTTGCTTGCTTGCTTGCCTTTCCTACTTTACTTAAATAGATCAAAGTCAGGAGTGGTGATGCTGTAGTTTTAGCATATTTAAGGAAGGAAGTATGTAAATGATACCTTTTATGTAGCAGTAGAGGTCTCTGAAACTTCACCCTGTTGTATTCCCCAGTATAAGGGTAGAGCCCCTTCGGGAAGTGGCAATTACCTCTGTGTTTCTGGAAATTGAGGAGGTAGAATAAACGAAATTGTTTGTGTTTATTCAGAGAATAATATGACTTCTAGTGCTTTAATAGCCTTGTGAATAGTATAATGCCTTGTTGGGAAATTTTCATTTCTCCCTTCCTGACAGAATTTTTTAAATGGAGCTAAACACTGGTTCCTTAATTTGTGTGCTTCCTGAAAGTCTTTCCAATTAGATAGATTTCCTTTCAGCCTCTGAGAGAGTTTGGTACTCCCACAGTCATCACAGATATTATATAATACTCTTTTGAAAACGTACCATTGTGGATTGAAAATATATGAAAATGAGATTAGGCTAAAGCACTAGTCTTCCAGGAACTTAATTTACCAAGAATTTTTTTAAAAAGAGAAAAGGAGGTAGCTGACTGTGGCTATGTCTGCCCATCACAAATGATGCAGGTATTTCTTTTAACAGATAAATTTGTCTTCTCCCACAAAAAAAGCTATAGAGATTGGAGTATTGACAATGTTGGATTTTTATTGTATATTGTTTTTTTCTTTTGTTGTGCTTTTGTTTTTGTTTTACCTCTAACCAAGAAGAATTTTGATTTACAGGTGAACTCTTTAGGCACAGGCTATCTGCTGTTGATATTGTGGCACCAGAACCTCACGATTTCTGTGCAGAAAGACAAGTTGATAGTAATACAGTTTTCTTTTTCCTTACCAATCACGACAGATGAATATTGGCACAAACCCTTGAAAATCTAACAGTAGACCCCTGACCTTTCAAAGCAGGCATTTAATAATTTCTGAATGTTCAGTAGTCACTGGTGGTATAATCACTGAAAAATAGCATTGTATTGTGCTCCTTGTGGCAGTTTTCAGTATGAACCCTGGAGTGAATCGTGATTTTTGTTTCTAAAAAACTTCTCAAGTAAAGGAGAACAACTCAATATTAGATGAATTTCTCTGTCATTTTAAATTCAATGGAAAAACTAAAGCTACACTTCCTTTTTTTTTCTCCCCTTTCATGAAGATAGAAGCATCCATTGGCAGAGATGGAATTTTGTGGTATTTCATGGAATATAAAATTGGCAGGGACTTCAGAGAATTCATGCCATGAATCTAGGCATTATTTCACCTAAACCATCCATTAATTATGTTTTATAAATATTGCGCAGCATAGAAAGTATAGAGTTGTGGAAAGCCTGTGGGCATTGTTAAAAGTTAAATATCATTTCACATTAAAATATGACATCCTTTTGCCATGCATATTTTGCCCAGCATAGAACATATGGACTGTGTTTCAAGAGAAGTTACAAGTTACACATTAAAAATATAATGAAATTCAAGAGGGTTTTGGATAAATTCATATGAGTTATGAGGGAACATTAGGAACACTTAAAGTTTATATCTAAAATTTGAAGTTTAAGTCATAGAGAGCAGTAGTAACTTCCATAAAGCATCCCTTAGTGCTACTTACTATCAATCACAAATAAGTGGCTTTCCATTTTATAATCTGACGTAAAAATGGCATTAAGCATGTTCTTTTTTTTTTTTTTTTTTTGAGTCAAAGTCTCACTCTGTTGCCCGGGCTAGAGTGCCGTGGCGTCAGCATAGCTCACAGCAACCTCAAACTCCTAGGCTAAAGCAATCATCCTGCCTCAGCCTCCCGAGTAGCTGGGACTACAGGCATGTGCCACCTATGCCCAGCTAATTTTTTTCTATATATTTTTAGTTGTTTGGGTAATTGATTTCTATTTTTTTAGTAGTAGAGACGGGGTCTCACTGTTGCTCAGGCTGGTCTCGAACTCCTGAGCCCAAACGATCTGCCCACCTTGGCCTCCTAAGTGCTAGGATTACAGGCGTGAGCCACTGCGCCTGGCCTAAGCATGTTCTTTTCACAAGAGTAGAGAACCCGGACAGACACCTCCTCTCCAGAAAAGCTTTAGAATGTGTATGGGGAATAACCAGCACACTACTCAATCTACTAGTATTAAAAAGGGGCAAAATAAACTGACTCTGTGAAATATTTACAAAGGTACCTCTTCTAAGTCAAAAGATTAGCAGCTTGTATTTATCACAAAAGCACAATTATTGCTTGTTCTTTTTTTAGTAATCTCTATGCAAAGGATTGGAGACTTAGTCTTTCTTTTCAAATATTGTATTTTCTCTTGACCATCCAGTTGACAAAAACATTTTGGGTTTTTTTTTTTTCAGGCGAGAAATATTAATAGATCATTATTTCTTGGATCTTTGAGACATCTCCAACATCCCTTACTTTAAGTGGTTTTAAAATAGAAATGTTGAGTAATCTTTTTAACTTTGACCTATTTTATTCTTGAAGAGGCCAGTGTCTTATCCTCTGGACATTTTCTAAATGCCTGCTTATTTGACTTCTTTGACTTTTCTCTGTATTACCCTCTAGATCTAATAAACACTCCTTAATGACTCCTACTAATGGGAATGTGACTTGCTAAAAATGAGGCAATAAACTTAACACAGTTCCTTGTTTTACAGATGGAGAACCATGAATATTTAATAGGTCTTTGCACAAGGAAATAAAACAATAAGACTATTGTGCTTGCTTCTTCCTTCCCTTTACATTGTCTTTCAGCTGAAGAAAAATATTTTGTCATCATTTTCTTTAATGTTGTTTTTTTTTCTTTTTCTTTTTGAGACAGAGTCTCACTCCTTCGCCCAGGGTAGAATGCAGCAGTGTCATCATAGCTCACTGCAACTGCCAGCTCCTGGGCTCAAGAAATCCTCCTACCTCAGCCTCCTGAGTAGCTGGGACTACAGGCATGCCACTATGCATGGCTAATTTTTTTCTATTTTTGGTAGAGATGGCGTCTCGCTCTTGCTCAGGCTGGTCTTTAACCCTGACTTCAAGTGATCCTCTCACCTCAGCCTCCCAGAGTGCTAGGATTATAGGCATGAGCCACTGCACCCAGCCTAATGTTGTACTTAAAACCATATTTTCATGTAAGAATATTCCCACTTAAGGGAAACTATAAATATTGAATTATGGATGTTTTTCAACCCTGCTGCCCTGCTTTTGACAAAGGCAGAAGAAGATACCATGAAAATTAATCATCCAATGTTTACCCAAAATTAACCTTTTTTATACTTACATTATACTGATTTCTGAAGAGTCTTTGTAAAAATCTATATCAGAGTGTCAGAGTGACTGAGTTCTCTGTAAGTGTGAGTGGAGGAAGCATGATTTTTGAAGATTTAGCAATTAAATGTCTCTAATTTGTTACAAATTTAATTTATAGCCCAATCAATTGAGCAGAGACTAATGAAAATGGATCACACTGCAATCCACCCCCATCTACTTGATATGAAAATTGGTCAAGGTAAATATGAGCAAGGGTTCTTTCCAAAGTTACAGTCCGACGTCTTGGCAACCGGACCAACCAATAACAAGTAAGCATGTTCTTCACTTGAGTCGTTGGTTGAAGGAATGAATGAAGGGTGGGGTGCTCTGCAATTCTGTTGTGCAATGCTTAACCTAAACATCTTATCTGTCTGATTACTTTTTTCAAGACTGCATTAATACATTTGAATGAGTGTTTCACTTTTAATTTAAAAAAAAAATTTCAGAGTCTGGAGATTTTTTTTTTCTTTTTCAAGTAAAGTACATTTGGGAATAGTCATACTTTAAATGGCCCTGTTTAAATATAATGCTAATCCTGTTGCCACCCGACTGGGTTTTTTTTTTTTTTTTTGAGACAGGGTCTCACTCTTGCTCAGGCTGATCTCAAACTCCTGGGCTCAAGCTATCCTCCTGCCTCCGCCTCCCAAAGTGCTACGATTGCAGGCATGAAGCTGAGGCTAGGTTTTTTAAAGGATGGTTTCATGGGGAGGGGCTAGGGAATTGGTACTGCTGATTGGGTTGGGGTGAAATCATGGGGATGTAAAAATTACCATGTTGCACTGAGGCAGTTCCTGGGTGGGGGTCATACGACTAGTTGAGTCAGTTCCTTGGTATGGGCCACTGGCCTGGTTGGGTTAGTTGGTCCAGTTAGATATCTCAAAGACAAGGCCTGGGTTTCATGATGGTAATGTTATCTATGAGAGCAATTAAGAAAGCTGTGAATCTTATGACCATCAGTTGTGTGACTCCTGAGTAGCAAGCAATTATAGGAAAGCAAACTAGGGAACAATGGTTGGTTATTTTTTTAACTGTGCATATACTTTTGCAGAATTAAGGCCCCTACCACAGTTCCTACCTTGCGGCCCTTTATTTTATGAAGGGCAGTTTTAATCCTATCTAATGGAATTTAGAAAAATTACACTTTTACTATCCGTATTAGTTTCCTAGGGCTGCTGTAGTTTATACTAAAGTCTTGGGGAGGAAGTTTATTAGAATTTGATATGCTGCTTACAAGACAGAAGCCAATAACTAATGACTGAATTTTTTTTTTTTTCTTTGAGACAGAGTCTTGCTCTGTTGCTTGGGCTAGAGTGCTGTGGCGTCAACCTAGCTCGCTGCAACCTCAAACTCCTGGGCTCAAGTGATCCTCTTGCCTCAGCCCCCCAAGTAGCCGGAACTACAGGCACTCACCACCACGTCTGGCTAATTTTTTCTATTTTTAGTAGAGACCCGGTCTCACTCTTGTTCAGGCTGGTCTTAAACTCCTAACCTTAAGCAATCCACCCTCATTGGCCTCCAAGAGTGCTAGAGTTACAGGTGTGAGCCACCATGCCTGGCCTTAATGACTGAAATTTTTATCTTACTTACCTTAGTTTTTGGGGTTTCATCCTCTAGTAAAAGAGCTATAGCTGCTTGTAAAGACTGAACTTAAAAATGTGCAAAGACATGTTGATGCTTATGAGGGTTCAAACTTCCCACGTCATGATTCTAGTTACAGTATCCTATTTTTCAGAAGTGGATGAGAATTATGAGAATTTTCCATCAGAACAGATTAGTCATTATTTTTTTCTTATAAAGTAACCTAATTGTTTGAATCACTTTTATCTGGGTAGACTATTAGTTTAACAGTTTTTATTTCTCTTTGATAGCACTAGATTGCTCATTCGTTCATTTGGCAAATCTTTATGAAACTCCTACGATGGGTGAGGATGGTCCTGTTCACCAGGAGTTTAGCAATGAACAAAACAACAAGAATCTCTGCTTTTAAGTGCAAAGAGACAATAAAAAAGTAATATGTAAAATAAGTAACGTGTCAGATAATGATAAGGGTTATGAAAAAATTCTTGGACAAAGTCTTAAAGGTGAGAGGATTTATCCCATTAGAAATACCAAGGTAGTTGAAAATTGCTGGAGTTTTAAAGTAGAAAGAGTGATCAGCAGTACTAAATGTAGAAGAGAGCACAAGCTAAGGATTGAATAATGGCCGTTGACTTTGGCATTTAGGGGTTTCAATGGCTTTGTCAAGGGCATTTTCAGAAGAAGGACTTATTTGAGATAAACTGAAGATCCAAAGGTAAATAAGTAGAAGGCTTACATCAAAATGCTTTTAAGAATTTTTACATGAGAGGAGTGAAGAAAGAGATTTATGCGTCACTATAGAGGGCCAAGAAGGAGGCCAGCATGCTTGTAAGCTGAAGGGATTCAGTTGAGAGAGAAAAATTGGCAATATAGCAAAGGAGGTGACTAATGAGCAAGTTGAAAAAGCAAAGACAGAATTGGTCAAGCATGCGAGTAGGGCCAGGCACACCTGTAATCCTAGCACTTTGGGAGGCTAAATCACTTGAGCCCAAGAGTTCAAGAACAGCCTGGGCAACATAGTGAGACCCCATGTCTACAAAAAAATTTAAAAACTAGCCAGGTGTGGTGGTCTATGCCCGTAGTCCCAGCTGTTCAGGAGACTGAGGCAGAAGGATCACTTGAACCCAAGAGTTCAAGGCTGCAGTGAGCTATGATCGTGCCACTGCACCCTAGTCTGGGTGACAGAGAGAGACCCTGTCTAAAATAAAACAATAGAAAATTTTTTAAAAAGAATGGAGGTGGAAGAAATAGTTTTGAGCTCTGGCTAATATATTTTATATTTTGAGATGAAAAGAAAGATAAAGATGTCTGTGTGTATGCCTCATTTAAGTAGAGGGCAGGAAGTAGGAGGCAAGAATAGGTCATCAGTTGAGCAGTGATACTTGAGGGGGGGTCTTTGAGGAGGGTGAGGAAGAGTTGATAAAGGGCAGGTAAGTGACTCGTGGGCAGTCATGAGGGAAATCAGGAATTACTTTACAGGGTATGAAAGCAAGGAAGGGAGAGGGTGGTCTTCATCTAGGCAGATAAGGCAGGAGGGAGAAGATCATTACAGGGGAGAAGGTGCTAGTATGGGAGTACTTTAGTGGTTTTGCACTGGATTTAGGGTCAGAGCAGAAAGAGAACATGTGAGGGGTCCTAAGTGAGAGTCAAGGCATGGGAGAGCCAGTGTAATGGGGGCATGGGGGTCAATGCATAAGATGGTTGCATTCAGGGTTTCTAAGGTCGAAGAGTTCTGGATGTTCACTAGATTTAGTGTGATGTCCTGGTCATGGCTGAAGTAGAGTGGAGGTCAAGTTATTGCATTTCAGGGAACCCCAGAATTATATGGCTAAATTGTCTGTGTAGTCTTCATATTTTCCTTAGCAGGGAAGAAAACTGCACCAGGTTTTTAATTCTTCACTAAATGAAGATTATAGAGATAAAGGAGTGATTAGGGATGATAATCTGGGTGGTCTGAGTTTTATACACTAATCTGGAGCCTGTATAGGTGACGAGGCTGGCTATAAAAGGACTTTTGAATTGAGGGAAACATCAGCATTTCTTTAAGCCCCTCATATCACCTAGGGCAGATCTCTGGGTCTAGAGCACAAAACAACTGATAAATATAAGCTATCCTTTCACAGAAACACAGTCATAAAATTTTAGAGCCAAAAGGAATCACAGTGGTCATCAAGTCCAACCCTTAGGCTTTACAGATGAGGACTCACTCTTATTAGTTTGAATCTTAAGTTTGGAAAGCTGTTCCTTAAAAAGTTCAAAATTTCAAGCCAGGTGTAATGGCACATACCTGTAGTCTCAGCTGCTTGGGAGGCTGGGGTGGGAGGATCACTTGAGCCCAGGAATTGGAGGCTGCAGTGAGCTGTGATCATGCCTATGAATAGTCACTGCAACTCTAGCCTGGGTAACATAGCAAGACCTCATCTCTTAAAAAAAAAAAATTTTTTTTTTAAAGTTGGAAACTTCATACATTTCTATTGTTCTTTTAGGGCACGAGAATTAAGTAAATTATGGATTTTGGAAATAATCTCCTTTGTGTTAAAAAATGCTCATCCATAATATTTACTTTGAGCAAGTCAAGGCATCCCTATTACATGTCTAATATAATCATGTACTAACTCGATCAAGATCTGACTTGTTATATATACAGATACCTAAAGTGTATTGATACTGTGCCTTTTTTAACCTCAGTTTTTAAAAAAAAAAGTACTGATTTTGGTGATAGCTGCACATATCTGTGAATATACTAAAAACTGTTGGTTTGTATGCCATAATTGGGTGAATTGTATGGTATTTTAATTATATCTTTTTTTTTTTTTTTTTTTTTTTTGAGACAGAGTCTCGCTCTGTTGCCCGGGCTAGAGTGAGTGCCGTGGCGTCAGCCTAGCTCACAGCAACCTCAAACTCCTGGGCTTAAGCGATCCTACTGCCTCAGCCTCCCGAGTAGCTGGGACTACAGGCATGCGCCACCATGCCCGGCTAATTTTTTCTATATATATTTTTAGTTGTCCATATAATTTCTTTCTATTTTTAGTAGAGACGGGGTCTCGCTCTTGCTCAGGCTGGTCTCGAACTCCTGACCTCGAGCTATCCACCCGCCTCGGCCTCCCAGAGTGCTAGGATTACAGGCGTGAGCCACCACGCCCGGCCTATTTTAATTATATCTTAATAAAGCTGTTATATATTTTAAAAAGAATTGATTGAAAAATAGATATTGTCAGTCCTTTGTGTCAAACAGTTAATCCTTTCTATTTTAAAGACAAGAACCACATTTTTTTCTTATTTGATTGTTTGTTCCAGTCGCTGGGTAAGTCGGAGTGCCACCGCACAGCGCAGGAAAGAACGCCTTCGCCAGCATTCCGAGCACGTGGGGCTGGACAACGACTTGAGGGAGGTATGTGGGCCGCCTTCCTGGGTGCCTTGAAGCAAGAGCCATGAACTAGGCTTGTTTAACCCAGCAGATGTCATTGCCTAGGTTCTTTTGTGGCCTTTTAAAAAATGGTTCGATTATATTTTAAAATATTAATCCTTTTGTACTGGCTTATAGCAAAAAACACCTTTTTTTCCATTTTTATAATTTCCATGCTTCTAAAATAAGGCTCTAAAACAAGTCTTTCTCTGTACTACATCACGTAACGGCTAAGTTTAGGATAAATTGCTAGTCAATATGTCTCCTGTAGGGAGAAAAACTTATACAAGAAACATAGACATTTCTAAGTTTCAGGCATAATTTAATTATAGTAAGGAAAGACGTATTTGCCTATGCTTTCTTCTTGGCTTGCTCACACCATTTTTAAAAGTGTTTTTAAACTATTTTTAAATTAAGTTCCTTATGCTTTATTTATACTCTTTGAAAATAAAATCATGATTATACAAATAAATAATTATGAATAAGTTTTTATTATTTCTTTTGATCAAAAAAACCATGGTGTCGTGGGTTATCAGAACTTACTAGCATTAGTGTTACTAAAATTGGTGTACAACCTCCCACTGCTAAATTTGGCTAAAAAAAAAAAAACACACAGAAGACTTGTTAACTATTTTCTAAACTCAAATGTATAGAGATAAAGCAGAAAACGTCATTCCAAACATTTATTGTTTTTTGTTAATGTGTTCATACATGTTAATATATGATTTTAACTGTTTTCTTAAGAACTGAAGCATCACCTGTTCAGTGCTTTTCTTTTGCTACCGTATTCTCTCCCCCTCCCTTTTGCTGTGATATTATCATATGCATGCTTGTTCTGCTTGTCTCTTTCTCCCTGTCCTTTTCTTTTTGCTTTTCTGTCATTGGCACTTCTCCATCCTCTTAGCCTTCCCGGGAACTTTTGGTCTGTCAGAACTCCATGGCATTCTGGGAGTGGGATCAGGGTCTACCTCCTCCTGCACGACTTCCTAAAAAATCCTTCTCTGAGTGCTGCCTGGTATGTTCTTTGCCTGAAAGTGCCTTACCAGATGCTCCTCAATCTTGCCTTTGTTGTTACTTGAGTGATACACATGTGTGAGCGCACACAGCACCTAGCTCTAGAATGCCTCACATCACCTCGTGATGGGGACTCAGCCTCTCCGTTTTGCTCTCTGCTTCCTTTTGTGTTTGGTGTCTTTTTGTGACGGTGTGCGATAACGCGAGTGATTCTATGGTGTTGACATATAAAACTGATCATTCACATCTCTAATCAGTGGTATTTTTTTTTTGTGCCAGATAGCAAATTGCTTTTCTTCCAAAGAGGAAATATACTAAATATACAAACTCCCCTTTATTTAAGCGTTTTCCAGAAGTGCAGAAGTGATTCCATTTCAAACCGTTTTTTCTTTTTCTGGATTATATCTCCATGGCATTTTAATTTATTCTTCCTGGTCTATATTTTATGTGATCAGAAAATCCAGTCATCAACATAGACTCTTAGTGTTAAGAGGAACTTTGGAGGTCATCATGTCCAATTTGACATGATTTAACTGAAGTCCGAGAGACTTGCCCAGAGTTAAAAGGCACACAGAGGCACACACAAAGGCAGAGCTAGGCCTGTAGCCCAGGACTCCTGACTTCCAGGCCAGTACTCCTCCCACGTACCCTCCTTGCCAACTCACACTAACCGATTTTCACTCGAGGGCACAAGTAATTGAGGACGCTTATATTTTTCCCCCTATTATATCAGATTAGCTTAAATTTATTTAATTTTACAATGGTCTTATTCACAAGTTGAACATCAGTTAAGGGATAGGGTACTTATTAGGAAATTCAGGGAAAGCCTGTTTTCAAGAGCAGTTAGTTCAGTGTTTATTGAATAATAGGATATATTTTCTTATGTAGTTCCTAGTAGTTTGTTGCTTTTGTCTTTGACAGAAATAAAGATGAGCATAGCAGTAATCTGAGAAGAAATCTGGGGTTGCTTCCCTCTGTAGAGAAATGACTTTATTATAAAAAACATTCCTTGTGAAAGGTGTCTCTTTTTTCTCTATTTTTTTGTCTTAAAATACATCTTTTCCCCCAGCTGCCATTTTTATCATCACTTGTTTACTTTAAAGGCTTTGCTCTGTTTCTGCAACATGCAGAGGCAGCCTCTCTTCCTGCTGTGAAGAGATGTCTCTTGCTACTTCCTGTATCCTTTCTGGGTGTGCCCATGGGATGTTGCTGGTTCCCTGTCTCCAACAGAGATGCTCAGGAGACTTTGCACATGGCCCTGTGGGGTCCACTGTTGGCTGATGACTGTACCCACCCAATATGTGCTGGGTGCTTGATAAATATGGTCACTCTAAGGACAGCCCCCATCTAGCTTGTTTTCATTTATATAAAACAGCACATAAACTTTAAACAGTGTTTTGTTTTTAATCCAGTTATTAACTTTTAAAAAGTTATTCAAGCTGGGTATGGTGTTATGCACCTGTAGTCTCAGCTACTTGAAAGGCTGAGGTGGGAGAATCACTTGAGCCCAGGAGTTTGAGACCAGCCTGGGCAACATAGTGAGACCCCCATCTCAAAAAAAAAAAAAGTTACTCTTATTCATGTATTTCAGAAAAAAGAGAAATGACAATGGTTTCTTCCCAGCCTCTTGCCTATCCACATACCTTACTCCTTTTATTCTTGCCAGTGTATTTCTTCCTAAGCTAAGTTTGATACTTACGTCTTCTGGAGAACTGAGTCTTATAGTGGTTCTACATTTGCACAAGTCCTAAAGATGGAAGAGTTGAGGCTAGGGGAAAAGGAGTCCTTTAATGACTCTTTAATCCTTTAAAGAGTCCTTTAACTGTCTAACAGTTAACATTTTTTTCACTAACCTTTTATCTCTAGTATTTACTATTCCGGATAACATTAGTACAACCTGAAACAACAGGAAATGCAAATATTATAATTTTTATATAGAGTCCCTGCCCTGTCTCTCAGGTTGATTTCTCTGAAACTGCTTTCATTTCCTATATTTATTTGAAAACTAACCTTCAGAATGTTTCTATAAACCTGTTACATTCAACTTCCCTATTAATAATAGTTGTCTCTCATTCTTTCTTTTCCCTTCCTTCTGTGACCCTCTTAAAATATTTGAAGCAAAAAGTATACATAAGTGCTGTGGGAACTAAATGCCTGCAGAGTGTTTTTAAATCTTTCCTTAAAATTATTGGACTGGAGGCCAGATACGGTAGCTCACACCTGTAATCCTAGCACTCTGGGAGGCTGAGGCGGGTGGATCGTTTGAGCTCAGGAGCTCGAGACCAGCCTGAGCAACAGCGAGACCCTGTCTCTACTAAAAATAGAAAGAAATTAGCTGAGCAACTAAAAATATATAGAGAAAAAATTAACCAGGCATGGTGGCACATGCCTGTAATCCCAGCTACTCGGGAGGCTGAGGCAGGAGGATTGCTTGAGCCCAGGAGTTTGAGGTTGCTGTGAGCTAGACTGTTGCCACGGCACTCTAGCCCGGGCAACAGAGTGAGACTCTGTCTCAAAAAAAAAAAAGAAAGAAAGAAAAATTATTGGACTGGAAAAGAAACAGATTATTTTGTTAACATTGCCTTTCATCATGAAGGTTAGAAAGTAGCAGGTAAATTGATCAATTGAATTCCTAATCAGTGGGAATTTTTTTATTTGTACCAGATTTAGCAGATTACTATTCTTCTAAAGGGGAACTATATTAAATGTACAAACTCCCCTTTATTTAAAGAATGCGAAGGGTTTTACAAATCTTTTCTTACAATACCAAGTGTTCCTCCTAAGATAGTGAGGATAGATTTCACATATGTGCCCGTGGGAGGATGTGCTGGCTTGCAATCTCAGTGTCTCACTCTCTCTCTCTCCCTCTCACAAGCACACACACATTCACACACACCCAAAATTGCTAGTTTTACTATATAATTTAGAGCAGTTACTATCTAAATATGGTCCTAAGACACTTGGACTTTTTGGGAATTCTGCCCTCTGATCCTGATGTAAACAAAAGGTATCTAGACAGACGTTTACAGGTAACATAGAAAGAAGAGAAAACACGTGTCTTGTACTATTCACGTGTAGTGATTTTTTTTTTAAGTGGAAATTCACTGACCAAAGCTCAGGAACATTGGAGTAGGTTTCTGTGGTACCTCAGAGTTGCCACAGACTCTGAAAGTAACAGTACGGTCCTACTTTCTCTTGATTATGGAATGAGGCAAGGGAGGGCTTTAGCCAACATGTCACAGAAAGAAGAGGCCTCCTGCATTTGGAGCACATCATGCTGTTCAGAGTGATCTTATGGCCTTTTTATGAGGTAGGTGGGCATGTTTTATGCCCATTTAGCAAATAAGCTGAGATGCACAAACAGTTGTTATGCCTCAGGTCATAAAATTGTTACAACCAGATTCTAGCCCTCCTGATTTTACTGTTATGACTTGGTTATAGAACACAGGGTTAGGTTGGAGAGCACTGCCCAAGAGGCTAGAGGTATGTTCAGTTTCTTGCTGCATGGGGAAAGGAATGGAGGAGACCAGTGACCTGGGGCAACTGGGCTCCTGTAGAGCCTTGGATTTATAATCCAGACACCTAAATGTTTTCATCCCAGCCACAATCCTGGCTAATCACTACCTTGGGTATTTCCAATACAAAGACCAACCTAATCGAAACTTCTTCTCATTTTGAATGAGTTTTAACCTGATGGGGTTTCTGTCACCCTCTTTTTCACAGGCATTAACAGGTTGTGGGGGGAGTGCAGGTGTCCTCTGCCTTTTGGTGCACTAAAACTTTAATTGCTGTTACACATATACACTTATGGCCTTTTTTGCATCTTGTTTGTTCCTGCACATGTTTGTGTAAGTTAAGATCAGAAGGATATCTAATGTTTATGCATTAAAAATACTCTTTAATTTTTAGAAATATATGCAAGAGGCACGAAGTTTAGGAAAAAACCTGAGGCAACCCAAATTGTCAGACCTGTCTCCTGCAGTGATTGCACAGACCAACTGGAAATTTGTGGAAGGCTTATTAAAAGAATGTAGAATGAAGGTATGTATTGCTCACTGATGCCAGAGAGCGTGCATTCATGTTTACACCATGTGTGAGGCTAAGATGAGCCAGGTCAACCCCTGTTTGAGCCTGTAACTTTCCTGCAAGAAAACATACACTGTGACATAGATCTCATGTGCTCTTTACTGAGGTATTGAACCTCCATGGGTTCTCCATTGCCCATGGAATCAGTGACATGAGAGCCCTGCATGGTTTTTTTCACCTTCTCAGCCATGGCTGTCCTCCTCTCTAACATGGACAGACGTGTTAAACCACCCATAGGTTGTGTCAGGAATGTTGTCATCTTATGTGAATGACAACACCTTTTTTGTGTCTGTGTAAATACCTGTGTACAACCTTATCTGTACCATACATGTGTTTGTATACCCGTAAGGAAAAAGACCGTAGCTGTGTTGTAGGTTTGTATATATTGCACACCAAGTCTACTCTCAGAAATCTGTGTTTGTCAGTGATAGCAGTATAAATTGACAAAACTCAAAACATCATTTTAGCCAATAATTTCATTCATTTTTTGACAGTCATTTCTTAGATACCTTCTTCTCTACATGTTCAATAAATGCACTATTTTCAGCATCGGTATATAGTGGTGAATCAGACAGATAAGAAACTAGAGGAACTACCTAAAAGAACTAGATCCTGGCCAGGGATGGTGGTTCATGCCTGTAATCCTAGCACTCTGGGAGGACAAGGCAGGAGGATCGTTTGAACTCAGGAGTTCAAGACCAGCCTGAGGAAGAACAAGACCCCGTCTCTACTGAAAATAGAAAGAAATTAGCCAGGCCACTAAAAATAGAAAAAATTAGCTGGGTGTTGTGGTGCATGCCTGTAGTCCCAGCTACTCAGGAGGCTGAGGCAGGAGGATGGCTTCAGACCAGCAGTTTGAGGTTGCTGTGAGCTAGGCTGTTGCCACGGCGCTTTAGCCTGGGCAACAGAGTGAGACTGTGTCTCAAAAAAAAAAAAAAAAAAAGAACTAGATCCTCTGTCACATTTTATAAGCACTGCTAAGACTGATGCAAATTATCTTACATGAAAGTCATTTCCATTTTTTTTTGTGCATACTCTTGAGAAAAGAAGAAATAAAAAAGGAAGGGAAACAAGAGTCCTGGTTCACTCACAAATTAGAGTTCTCAAAAAACTTAGAGCTGCTCATTTATATTATGGTTTTTACCTAAGTGCCATCAAACTAAGCATAGGGGGATGCTTTATAAATAGTATATTATTTTCTCTTTGGTCATCCTCCATTTCTCTCACAAAATAGTAAACTGTAGATGATATTACTCCAGTTAGTTGACCACAGAGATTAAGAAGATATTTTTCCCAAAGTGATTAAAAATACACAATTAGAAGTATAGTGAAGAGAAGCCAGTTCTCCTATTCCAGTAATTGACTTGTTGGGTTTTGATTTCACTGCTGGGTTAACTTATGACCACATGTGACATTTTCAGACAAAACGCATGCTGGTGGAAAAGATGGGACATGAAGCAGTGGAACTGGGCCATGGAGAAGCAAACATCACTGGCTTGGAGGAGAACACCTTGATCGCCAGTCTCTGTGACCTACTGGAGAGGATATGGAGCCATGGCTTGCAGGTCAAGCAGGTAACAGTCTCAGGAGGTCCTGGTGACATGGCCAGTTAGGAGCCGTGTTAAGAAGTGTAACAAGGAGCAAAAGATGTCAAAAAATGATGTGTTCCTTTGTCACAGTATAACTAGAAATCTTCCACATTCATTGCAGAGACTGCATCCCCATTAAATGCAGAGACTGAGATTCCATTAAATGTCTGCTTTGGCATTCGCCAGGAAAAACTTCCCCTAGCCAGAATTAATAGTTCTATGTTAAGTTATTCAGGGTGGAAAAATTCAAATGCTCTCTTTACTTTTGTCTGTTTAGTCTCCCTCTCTGATATTTTCCTGATGTGTGCATGTTTCTTTTCTCTTTCTCCTCTCATCCCAATTTTTCCCCTCATCTCCACTCTATATATCTAAACATATTTTTCATATGGATGTACACAAATACCTTTTGTGCTGCTGGAGCCTTTTAATTCCATGGTTACTTAATGTGGCCAGTGTAGACAGCCCTAATTACATACAAATAAGTAAGGCCTGAGCAGACATTTCTGTGCCTGCCCTTCTTACCTTCTGCTTAGCTGCTTCTCTTCCCCTGGTTCTTGCCACCCTTCTCAATGAGGCAAAGGATGACCTTCATAACACGTGGAGTGAGATGCTCAGAATGTCACACAGCTTGGAATGGATGAGCTTGTGACACCAAACTTCTAAATGGCTATTTAATGTGAATGATTTTGATGAGAAATTATTTTTTGATTAATTATTTCTTTTAAAATGAACATTTTATGTACCTTGTACTTTCAGGGAAAGTCAGCTTTGTGGTCACATCTAATTCAATTTCAAGACAGAGAAGAGAAGCAAGAGCACCTTGCAGAATCACCAGGTGAGAGATCATTGGTTTGATTGTTTCTATAAAACTGGCAGCATTGGACATTAAGGAGAATCATTACTGTATGGCCATACTGTATCAATACTTGTCTTGATCTCTTTCTCTCTGAAGCTAAAACTTATGCCATCTCACCAGTAATGGGGTAATATAGAAGGAGCAATATTATTTACTAGCTGTGAGGCCTGAGAAAAGTCATTTGACCTTTCTGATCTCCTGCTTCCTCATCTGTAAGATAGGGAGAATAATATTAGCTACGCCAAAGCTGTCGTGTTGATCAAATAAGGTAACGTGAAAATCCCCAATGAATCGTAAAGGATCATACAAGTATTCTTTACTCTCACCAGTATTAGGGTGTAGTGTATAGTGATTATTTTCTTTAAAAAAAAAGTTTTATGACATCATTAATGATCTTTCAGGGAAAAATATGTATATATTTCTCAGTCTTTAGGATTTTTGAATTTTTCAGTTTATAGAAAATGTATGTTAGAAATGTCTAACACTTTTTTAATTAAATTAGAATTATGTAGGGTTACTTAAGCTAAATATTCTACCTAATATGTATTTTTCACAAGGAGCTTGCTTTTCTTTATGTAAAATAACCATCTATTTCACAAAAAGTAGAAGTAACACAGTGGGAAGCTAATAGAGATAAAATGTATTATATTGGATCAGCCATTTGGGAACCTTTTCTAAAATTATGGATCATTTTAGACATTCAGAAATGTAAAAAAAAGTAATATTTTTAAGAACTCATAAGCCAACCACCAGCTTAAGAAATAGTGGCTGGACATGTTGGTGCACACCTGTTGTCTCAGCTACTTGGAAGGCTAAGGCAGGAGGATCCCTTGAGCCTAGGAGTTCAAGGTGGCAGTGAGCTATAATTGTGCCTGTGAATAGCCACTGCACTCCCTCCTAAGGAACCCAGTGAGACCCCCATCTCTAAACTAATAATAACAAAAAAATAAAATAAGTAATGCATTGCAAACATGATTGAATTAGGATGTATTCATCCCTAATTCCTTTTCCCTCACTGCCCCTAGAGGACAACATTACCCTAAATGTGGGGTTTATTGTTGGAAACCTAATTTCTAAATTTATGTAATCAGACAGCTGGGAATATGAGTTTGATGCTACATTGCCCTGGAGCTCCTCTAACCAGAATGTCAAGGTTCTGCTGTCCCAGCCTGTGACTATATTTACAGATTCAGATCAAGTTTAAAAGCATTCTCTAGTGTCTATCTCTTCTGCCCCTTTTTCTCTTAAAAAAGTAAAAATGCATTGGCATATGCCCCAAAACTGTCTCTAACAGAAAATATAGCTGTTCAGATCATAAGACCATAACCAAGGCAGCTTACTCTAATTAGGAAAAAATAAATTCCTAGGAAGAAATAGCCATTTGTAGGGTGAAATGTTGGAAAGCCAAGCTCAGTTAAGGCACAGAGGTGAAAACTTTCAGCTCTTGTTCCAAATGAGGCATGTGAGTTGTCTAGCACTTTAGTCAAATTTTTTTTTTAAGAGACGGTGTCTCACTCTGTTGCCCAGGCTGGAGTACAGTGGCACAATCATAGCTCACTCTAGCCTTGAACTCCTGGGCTCAAGCAATCCTCCTGCCTCAGCCTCCCGAGTAGCCAGGACTACGGCATGCACCACCACGATTGGTTTGTCCAGCAGTTACAATGGGCAACTGCTGGGCAACACCAGCAGTTTTCATGGCTGTGGCTGTTCAAATGTTGAATGGTTCATTCAGAGACCAGAGTCCTGGCTGTTTACAGTGGCCTTCAGTCAATTGTGGCACCAGCAAAACTCTGAAGTCAAAGCTAAGAAATATAAAATGTGTCAAAGTTACTCTCTGTGCTGCACTGGCAAATGGAGATGAAGGGCCAGTGATGTAAGAGTGAACAAAGTTAGATATTTTACTGATCATAAATAAGATTAAGCCACATAGCTTTTGAAATCAAAGTTTATTGTCTGGAGGGGTGGATTTTATAAACATTGTTCTAATACTACTGGTGATTCAGCCCAGGAAGTTAAGACTTAAAAATATGAGAGTGTGAAATATGTATAAAAACATCAGTTTAAAAAAGAAATATTTCATTCTTGAGAAACAATACAGTGTTCTAATTATGCAAAAATTAGCAGTTTTAAATCTGGATTTTTTTTCTCAAAAGTGCTTTTTGTTTGCCAGTTATTAAGCTTTCTAAATAATGGTAGTGAACAGTCTGCATTGTCATACTAAGGATAGATCCTTAGAGATTCACAGCAGGTTGAAACACTATTCTTACTTACTAGCATCGAGCCACTGTGAGACTCGATCATAGATAATTACCATCCTTCAGAAGCAGCACTAAACAGGAATCAGAGACATTTTGAGGGTTGCAGAGGAATGGAAAGGGGCTATCATGGCAAGAGGACCATAATGTGTAGACTGTATTAATTTGACCTAGTGGTCCCTGCGCCTAGTAGTTTGAAGTTCTTGTTTCTGAGAAAGAAGCTCAGAATGCAACTGGTCCTAGAACAAAGACTGTTATTGATGTATCACCCAAAAGTTTCAATCTTTAAAAATGTTGGTGAGTTCCTAAACCTTGCCCCCTCAGACAAGCCTCAGACAAGGTTCTACTACTAAACTGTAAATGGATTTTTAAATCATTTGGCAAGGGGTGGGCATAGAGCAGAGAAGGTGTGGAAATGCTGCTTTTAAATGGTTATTCTGGATCTAGGGGGAGTTTTGAGTCACTCTTCAATCATCCTGTCTTCTTCAGAAATTTTCTTTTAATTACTTAGCTACCTATAGACTGTATATGGTTCTGTAAAAATAATATATACAGTCTCTGCCCTCCACAAACTTGCTGTCTGTGCAATGGCATTGATTCAGGCAGATATACAAAGGGAATTCCTGTAGCCAAGTATTAAATACATGAATCTTGCCAGGCATGGTGGCTCACACCTGTAATTCTAGCATTCTGGGAAGCTGAGGCAGGAGGATTGCTTGATGCCCAGGAGTCTGAGACCAGCCTGAGCAAGAGCGAGACCCATCTCTACAAAAAAACTAGAAAAATTAGCCAGGTGTGGTGGTGTGCACCTATAGTCCAAGCTACTCAGGAGGCTGAGGCAGGAGGATCACTTGAGCCTAGGAGTTTGAGGTTGCAGTGAGGTATGATGATGCCACTGTACTTTAGCCCAGGTAACAGAGCAAGACCCTATCTCAGAAAAGAAAAAGAAAAATTTATGAATCTTTACATTGAAGGAGAAAGTGTCCTATTGCATTTTGAGTATTTCAAATTAAGAAATAGTAATGGAAGTATACATTTAAATAGCTTGTAAAAGTCTCTTCTGGCTGGAGTAGACATCATGGAAACCTTCTTAGATTTTTATTATAGATCTCTAGATAAAAGCTATGGCTTCATTTCTTAACCCCTAATCTGCCTTCTACTCACAAGCTTCTGAACTCTTCTTTCCAAAGTCAGTAATAAACTATCATATTAGTTTTTTAGGTCTGTTGTAATGATGTGCCATAAACTGAATGGCTTAAACAACAGAAATTTATTGTCTCATTTCTGGAAGATAGAAATCCAAAATCAAGATATTGGCTGGGTTAGAGCCTTCTGAGGACTGTGAGAAAGAACCTGTTTCACTCCTATCTCCTAGCTTCTGATAGTTTCAGGCATTCCTTGGGTGGTAGATGGCATTCTCCCTCTGTCTTCACATTGTCTTTCCTCTCTGTCCAAATTTCCCATTTATATACAAGGCCACCAGTAACATTGGTTAGGGCCCATTCTAACGACCCCCATCTTGATCATATGCAAAGACCCTGTTTCCATGTAAGGTCATCACATTTAGAGGTACTGATAAGGGTTAAGACTTCAACGTCTTTGTAGGGTCACAGTTCAAACCACAACATCTACTATTGGCCTAATTCTGTGTCATCATCCACCTATTACATTAGCAGATTATTCCCAAATCTCCTTCTCCAGCCCTAGTTTCTAGGCATCCAGAGATGGATGTAGGAACTCAGCACATGTTAAAACAAACTCATTATCTCAGCACCTCTCCCTGCTGTGCCTGTCAGGCTTTCTCTGTTCTCTTTCTTATTTAATGGCATCAGCACCCTCCTCTCAGTCAAGACAGAAGCCACAAGTCATCTGTAATGAGTGGAAAGCCCTCTGGACACAACACCAAAACACTCTGTTTCTTATAAATTTATATGATTGGGCAGGTTTTTTAACCTCTTTGAGCCTCAGTTTCTTCATTTGCAAAATTAAGATTAAAAAAAATTCAAAGGATAATTCTAATTAGTTGTAATAGTATATATTAAAATAGTTTAAAACAGTATTTAATATTGGTGGGTTTTCTTGCTACTAGAATGAATAACTAGAAAGTGACTGGTCCTTGTGGCCAAAATTTACACACATTGCATTATTTGCTAGGTGGGCTTTTATGATTCATTTTAAATTTCTAAATACAGCCCCAGATTAACTAGAAAGCAAATAGCTAATTTACTGTATTAATAAAGTAGCAACATTTAGGAAAAAGAATTTGAGCTTTTCTATTGTCTTTAAAGTTTGTTCTTATCAGCAATTTCAAAGTATTTATTTATAGAATGTGAACCATGTAGATTATTTTCTAATACTTTGCTGATATTTTTCTACATAGTTGCCCTTGGACCAGAAAGAAGAAAATCTGACTCAGGAGTTGTATTGCCAACACTCAGGGTCTCTCTTATCCAAGACATGAGGTATTTGTTACATATGTTAGCATATGGTAATAACTTTGAAGTATTTTATGGCTTTCACCTAAATTGCTCAAATAATTATGGTTATGTGTATTTTTTGCTTATGTATTCTGAAGAAAGAACTTTTTATGATTTTGTTTATTTTACTTTTATACTGTTATATTATTTTCTGACATTAAGTCCAAAGGGAAGAAGCTGAGAAGAATTTTAAAGTATCTCTCAACTATTTTATAACTTCTTTTGTTCAGTTTTTTAAAACTACCTTAAATACCTGCTGCCACAGATACAGACCAAAAAATCTGCAAATAATGGCAGGTTACTTAGCGGAAAAATTACTATCAGGTAGATTTAGATTGAAGTGAATACAAGTCTGAGAATTATCACTTCCAGTTACTGGTCTTAGAAATCTTTAGAAAGCACCAAGATATCTAAAATCGATTTATCCTTCTCCAAGCTCTATGCGAAAAAAAAAAAAAAATTTAAATAAATAAATAAAATTGATTTATTGATTGAGGAAGGCAGAGGCTTTTTTCTTTTAAATATTTTAGGTACAGTGCTTATTCAACTCTTACAAAGTATAACTCTTATGAGTGGCAGCATAGTATAGTGCTAACACATCCTGGCTTCACCACTTACTGTGTGACCTTAGGCAATTTTCATAACTTCTCTGTGCCTCAGTTTTCCCATCTCTCATATAGATTAGAAACAGTACCTATCTCATAGGATTGTTCTGAGAATCAAATGAGTTAGTCCATGTCAAAAGTTTAAAGAAATACTTGGTTCATACTAAGAGTTCACTGAATGGTGGTTGTCATTTGAATCAATTTATATCTTAAATGTCAGTATTCTTTGGTAGATGAACGTTGTTGTCCTTATATGATTTATAATTCCCTTTGATGGTGAACATAAGAAGGATACTTACAAGTATGAGGAGAAAATAATCCTAGTTTTCTTAAGAGAAACGTAAACCCACATGTGCTCTGCAGTGATTTCACAGTGGCCATCGTGTTAAGGTTGTGGTTGTTGAAAGCTTTGCATCTGTGACCTCAAGTCAAACTTCTGAAACCTAATTAGGAGATGGTCACATCACATAAGGCTACCCTACTCCTTTCAATTTCTTACTTAATTGCTTTTATCTACTTCATGTTGGTTTTGGGGGAGGAGCAAGGTCTTGCTCAGATTTACTCTCCTCACTTGGTAAGAGGCAGTATAACACGTTGGTTAAGACCTTGGGCTTCTTGAGAGTATCTTAAAAGAACAACAACAAAGGGAAAAGACTTTGGACTTCAGAACCAGCCTGCAAGGGTTTGTATTTCAGCTCTGCTGCTCACTAGCTCTGTAGCTTGTGGCAATTTCTTACAGTCTCAGTTTTATCACCTGTAAATAGGGATAATAACATTGCTTCTCTCAAAATGTTGATGTAAAGATTCAATGAGTTAATAAATGTAAAACACCCAAAACAGGCCTGAAATATATGTATGTTTACTAACACCTGCATACTGCATGAGTTATACGTATGTCTATGTTTATTTCTGTTTGTCTTTATATGTGTGTATATATATTCTTATATGTACATACACACACACATATATCTTAAACCATGAGTTTATGATGACATCTCTGATTCCAGTTCAATACCACAGGGATCATGCTAGCCTTCACCCTTTCCTTACTTGTAATTTCCTTCTCCAGTCATGAGAAACATGCCTCTCATTAGCTATAACATATTTACTTATTTGTGCAGCCCTAGTGTAGACATAAAGTCATTTTTGGATTGCTAACCCATACCACTGTGAGAAATAAGTTTACTTTAGAGCACAGTGTTTGTGTGCAGCTCTAGTTTCCTTTATTGTTAGCCTTTCAGTGTCTAGTCAAAATACTGTTTTCTGTAACATAGAATTCTTTTTTTTTATCCATTCCCTTCATTGTGGTTACATTATTCATTTGTAGTGTAGTTAGGTTTTTTTGTTAGTTTGTATTTGAGTTTTGTTTCCCTCCACATCCTGATTGCTCTTTTGTTTTTCCTAAATTTATATACAATAAAATTTACTCTTTGTTGGTGTGTAGTTCTGTGGATTTTACAAACACACAATCGTGATATAGAGCAGTTCTATCACCCCAACAAGTCCCTGTACTACTTCCTTTTAATCATCTTCTCTCCCAGTTCCTACCCATGACAATCACTGGTTTATTTCCAAGCTCTTTGCACTGTGAGGGCCTAGAAGTCGTGTTACCCCAGTGACAATGAGTACACCTAACACCCATATATTGGTTTCTCTGTCTCTAATGAAAGGAATCAGGGCTCGCTAGAGAAGTGGATGATTCCAGGGCTGAGGTAAGAAAAACACAGGATGAGCCATGCGTATCTTGTGGTGTTAGAAAGTAGGGAAGTACTCAGAAAATCATAACATCATGTCGAAAGGACACAGGAACCAACCTGAAAAAGCTGCCAGTGGCCAAAGCTGGAACAATTTGAGCAACAAAAGAAACAAGGATAGAATTGGAGCATAACTCATAGAATAAAATAAATATCCATGAGTCCATTCCAATATTAAAAAAAATTAATTTCTTTGACACTATTTTCTCAAAATAAATAAATAAATGAGAGGAATGGGACAGCTCCTTTTTACCAAGGTGCTCCAATTAATAAATGTAGAGGAATGAAGTAGAAAAATAGTAGTTGAAAGTTTAAGGTAAACCCAGGATATTTACATAGTCTCAAAGTGTCTCTCCCAAGAATTTATTTACTACACAGAGAAAAATAGGCCGGCGCAGTGGCTTACCCCTGTAATCCTAGCACTTTGGTAGGCTAAGGCAGGAGGATTGCTTGAGGCCAGCAGTTCCAGACCAGCCTGGCAACACAGAGAGACCCTGTTTCTACAAAAAAAAATTTTTTTAAACTTAGGCATCATCGCACACGCCTGTAGTCCCAAACTAGTTGAAGGATAGAGCAGGAGGATTGCTTTGCGCCCGGGAGTTTGAGGTTGCAGTGAACTGAGATCACGCCAGTGCACTCTGGCTCTGGCAACAGAGTGAGACCCTCTCTCCAAAAAAATGAAAAAGAAAAGAAAAATAGTAACTTAATAGTGGAGAAACCCAGCAGACACCACCCTAACCAAATGATCAAGGTTAACATTTCTAGTAATAAGACAAATCAATATCATGCACCCCTGACATGAACACTGAAAAGAGTACATCACTTCTGCAATATTATTGTTATAAATGCATAACCTCAATCTAACCAAGCCTGGCACGGTGGTGCACAGCTGTAGTCCCAACTAACTCTGGAGGCTGAGGGGGGAGGATTTGCTTGAGCCCAGGAGTTTGAATCCAGCCTGGGCAATATAAGGAAACCTCATCTCAAAGAAAAAAAAAAAAAAAATTGACCAGTACTCTTCAAAAGTTTCAAGGTCATGAAAGACAAGGAAAGGCTGAGGAACTGTTACAGGTTGGAGGAGAGTAAGGAGATGACAGTCCAATGCAATGTGAGATCCTGGATTAAATCCTGGAACAGAAAAAAGACACAAGGGGGAAAACTGGTAAAGTCAGTCTAGTTTGGTTAATAATATTATACCAATGTTATCTTAGTTTGGTTATGCAAGATTTTTTTTTTTTTTTTTTAGACAGAGTCTCATTCTTTTGTCCTGGCTAGAGTGCCATGGCGTCAGCCTAGCTAACAGCAACCTCAAATTCCTGGGCTCAAGCAATACTCCTGCCTCAGCCTCCCGAGTAGCTGGGACTACAGGCATGCGCCACCATGCCTGGCTGATTTTTCTATATATATTTTTAGCTGTCCATATAATTTCTTCCTATTTTTAGTAGAGATGGGGTCTCGCTCTTGCTCAGGCTGGTCTCAAACTCCTGAGCTCAAACAATCCGCCTGCCTCGGCCTCCCAGAGTGCTAGGATTACAGGCGTGAGCTACCGTGCCTGGCCTATGCAAGATATTAACATAGCACTCTAGCCCAGGAGTTTGAGGTTGCAGTGAACTGTGATGGCACCACTGCATTCTACCCAGGGCAACAGAGCAAGACTCTTGTCTCAAAAAAAAAAAAAAAAAAAAAAACACCCAAAATAATATTCCAAATTTGGTTTTTTCCAACTTGGACAATTATAGAAAACTTATCTTCTAAAGATGAGGAAATCTACCTCTCTGAGTCCATGTTCTCTCTTGGGTACATGCTTCTCTTGGTACCTCCTGTCTTCCTAAGTTTAAGGCAAAGGCACTGGCAGTGTAGACACTTTGAATCCTCCTGATTGTTGAGAGTCTTGGCACCATGTTTCTTAGCAGCTGGCATGAGTCCAAGACAGACATATCAAAAAACTAGTATCTTTCATAGTATCTCAATCCCCAAGAGCTCCCAAGGCCTTCATAAGTGCTAAGTATCACCAAACCATCAGTAATATTAATGGAATGATTTTTTTTTTTTGCTCTAAAGAGAAAGACTGGGGACAGCAAATAATTGTACACATTATCTACACATAAAAGAGGAGCGTCATAACAGTGTTACCATTATAAGCAATTTCTTTCCAGAGGAACAGTGCACATACCATGTAGCTGTTCAGACAGACTTTTGTGCTTAACAACAAAACGTAATTAATGATGAGGGGCATAGTAGAACATTATATGACCTAAGAGATTTGTGAGTACTATGATCCAAGGACAAATACTCTGAACATTAACTGAATGAACAGGATGTCTGAGTAAATCCTAGGAATATTTTGTTTTATATTTTTATAAATAACATATGCACATGTGCTTATGAGCATCTGGCTTTATTTGACACTAAAATTAAGTTGTCATGATTGACTTTTATATTCCTGGGAAGGAATATTTTGAAGAATATTATGACTGCACAGCATGTGAACTTAAAGATGGCTAATTTCTTAATTTCTCTAATAAACATTATTAGGTGTCACTGGTGATTCAGTGAAATAAGCACCAGTTTTGGACTCAGGAAATGTGGATTCAGATTGAGGTGCTGCCATTCCCTGAGTCAGAAACATTTGGCTTTAGGGAATAGAAGCCCACTCAAACTAGCTTCAACAAAAAGGAGGTTTTATTGGAGTGTGTAAGGATGTTTTCTAGAATCCAAGAACGGGAGCTTTGGCTAGATTGGAAGCACCCTTGTCACAGGCTGCTTTCTCTGTTTCACTAGAAACAAATCATCTCTGCTTCTCCCTCCACACCTGCTGCATCTTCCCTCCTCCCTTTTCTTCCCTCCCTTTCCTGCTTTATTGTACACATGATCACCCAAGCCCTGGCTTTAACATCATTTCTTATTTTAAGCATTCAACAAAAACTAACTTGTTTTCCAACGTTCAAAACTCCAATTTCTGAGAGAAAATGTGGTGGGTTCCACTTAAATCAGGCAGGTGCTTCTTATACAGTCTATTCTACCTGAGGGACTGGAGTGTGGGTCTTGTGCTTTGAGATCAGGATATCTGGAGGTTTTTCTTCTGGATTTATGGAAGAGGAGCTTCTCTGAGACTGTGAGTGCCAGGAAGAAGTGATTGGTAGAAAAGGGTTGGCATCTTTAGAGTAATATCTATTCTCTCTGTGACCTTGGGTGGGTCACTTAGCCTCAGTGAGTCTCAGTTTTCTCATCTTTAAAGTGAACACATAAGGGCCGGGCGCGGTGGCTCACGCCTGTAATCCTAGCACTCTGGGAGGCCGAGGTGGGCGGATCGTTTGAGCTCAGGAGTTCGAGACCAGCCTGAGCAAGAGCGAGACCCCATCTCTACTAAAAATAGAAAGAAATTATATGGACAGCTAAAAAATATATATAGAAAAAATTAGCCGGGCATGGTGGCGCATGCCTGTAGTCCCAGCTACTCGGGAGGCTGAGACAGGAGGATTGCTTGAGCCCAGGAGTTTGAGGTTGCTGTGAGCTAGGCTGAGGCCACGGCACTCACTCTAGCCTGGGCAACAGAGTGAGACTCTGTCTCAAAAAAAAAATAAATAAATAAATAAAAAAATAAAGTGAACACATAAGGAAGCCACGTATTCCTGTAGTCCCAGCTACTCAGGAGGCTGAGGCAGGAGGATCACTGGAGTTTGAGCCAGGAGTTCAAGGCTGCAGAGTGCTAGATCGCACCTGTGACTAGCTAGCTACTGCACCCCAGCCTAGCCAACCATAGCAAGACCCCATCTCTAAAAAAATTTTTTTTAATTAAAAAAAGTAAAATGATGATCTCTCTCTCACCAGTTATTGTGACAGTCAGATTGTCATAGAATTTTTTCTAAATTAGTAAGCTTTGTACTAGGGTTAGAAACCAATCAAGTAATTATTTAAACTATGTTATAAATGGATTTTTGTAAATTAACAGGATCTATTTTGGAAGTAATACTTTTGCAGTATTATACTCAATGCCATAATTATAATACCTATAAAAATTGTCTCAATTAAAAACAGATTCAAATGGTATAACTGTACAACAAATTTTTAATGGGTTTGGATTAAAGTTTAGTGTCATAGAATGTATACATTGTCTTTTAACATAAAATTAGATACAGATTTACAAAACAACAGAATTGTTGAGTGCCTGTTAGATGCTAGGCCCTGTAGGTTGCAAGGAAGCTTTGGTCTCTTTGTCCTTGGGGAGTTTATGTCAGGCTGAGAACAACATATGCCAAAAGAAAATGATAAAAGTAGTTGGTGGTGTATGCTAAGTAGGAAATTGGATTGTAGAAATTCGTAGATTGGAGAAGTCATTGAAGGCTGTTGTGGTCAAGGAAAGTTTTCTAGGAGAAGTTAGGAGTTTAAAGATGAGTAGAATCAAATAGGGGAGCTGGAAGAGAGTAAGTGCATCAGGTAATGGTATGCAAAGCCTTGTAAAACAGATGTCCTGGAATGGTATATTTTTTTAATAAGAAGATAATGTTGGAAATATATGTTGAGATCAAGAGATAGTAGGACTTGAATGCCAGCCTGAGCAGTTCAGGCTATATTCTTTGAGCTTTTGGAGGTTCTTTAACATTGGGATGTTGCTTAATGAAATGGTGTCCAAAAAAATTTTAAAAAGGTTCTTTAACAAAGGAATTTTAGGCAGATTCATTTCCCTAGTGCCAGTAATTCTGGTGGGCTTGGGGGAAGAGTCCAGCAGCCTCATCTCCCAACTCCCATGTCCCTTCCAAAAAAAAAACCTAATAGAAATACTTTTGTGATGGGAATGCTGATTACCACCTAAAATAGGTTTTACTTTATATATTTCAATCTTTCCTATTTTCCTTAAACACAGATTTTTTTTCAAATTATAGTTATTTTCTACTTTGTCATTCTTCACTTACCACGTCTGCAGATACTTAAGGCCAGATAAAACTAATTTCACTAGATTTTGATAATGTAGAGTAGGAAGAATACTTAGGGAAAGATAATATAACACAAATACTTATCAAGCCTCATAGATTCATTTTCAGTTTATACACTTTGTTTCAACTTCGTATTCCTGAATCATGTAAGTTCTAACCTGGCACTTCACTCACGGGGGTTCTTTGTAAGTACTGCTGAACTTTAAGTGGTAAATCCTGAGTACTTGCCCTTGTTACTGTCAGTCAGCTGTGTCATCATTTAAGTAATATCTGTAGAGCTGAGGAACAGCCAGTGCTGTTTAAGAGGCTAATACTGGAAGTGCCAGCTTGGGTTGCCAAATGCCCCACCACTGCTACCGCCCCCAGTAACAACCAGGTTCCAAGAGGAGCCCTACTTGATACCAGCTTTCTTCATTTTGTGACCACATGTGATGGTATTATCCCTTAAAAAAATGAGTCTGTCATGAATTCTGAGGAAAATTCCTAGAGGTGAAGTGAGATTGTCTAAGCCCCACAAAAATGGCAACAGAATGTTCTTTTATCTCCTCATTCTGACTTGTTTTTAAGCCACTTTTTTAGTGTCTCTGTGTAATGTGATATGCTTTTGTATCTTGTTTATTATGTGTGTTTGATCATACATCAGCACTGAGTGTTGAAGACGTACATCTTCAGATTCAGAGATCAAGAGAGAGGAAAAAAGAAAGAATATGTGTGTGTGTTGCAGTGAGGATATTTCTTATTCTGAATGCTTAGAATCAGCAGAGAAAAGAGTTTGTTGCAGTATTTATTACAGCCAGGGTGCATCATTCTGGACATTAAAAAAAAAAAAAAATCAAAGGAAGGAATGATGGTTCACAGTAACAAAGACTTCAGTGACTCACTGTAGTGGTTTTATAATTTGCCCTGTCCCTTAGGCTTGCCCTCCCTGCCTGATCCTCCTTTCCCCCAGAAAGGGAATCATTTAGGAACATAGATTCAGTCCCTGTGGGTACTGTATTGACTTACACAAAATACTAATATATGCATAAATGTAACACTCAATTGAAATTTGGCCCTAGAATTTTTTTTGTATGACCACACAGTTTTTCAAGTCTTTCAAATTTTAGGATTATTAATGTAGTATGGCTTGTCTTCTTTAATGCCAAAGAAAGTAAGATTTCATATTTTCTATATGTTGTCTAGTGCAACTTGAAAAATAATTCAGTAGATTAAAGTTGTGGCAGATATTTAAACTATAGAGAAATTATTTTGAATAAAAACTTGAATATTCAGCCTGTTTTACTACTTTTGTTTTCTTGAGGATCAGGAATAAACAAGTGCCCATTAATAGGTATTTCTGAGTCTGCAACAAGGATATAATAAAGCCTGAACGAGTGAATAAGTATTAAATGCTTTATCTTACGATGTTGTTCGTGTGCTTGTGTTGTAATCGTAATTCTGATGTAAGACTAAATTCATGATTCAGATGGAACCTTTGAAGGTTTAATCAGCATAAGTTGTATATTACCCATTGTTTCCTCTAAGTATAAAAGAACTCTATTCTGTGTCTAGTACTGTTAACTCTTTAGTTCTTTTCTAGTTCTGGGTTGTCCGTAGGATCTGCATCTTTGCTGTTGCCACTGTTTTTTAGGCATATTCAAAACATGAGTGAGATCAAGACTGATGTCGGAAGAGCTCGGGCATGGATCAGATTGTCTCTAGAAAAGAAGCTCTTGTCCCAGCATCTCAAACAGTTGCTCTCTAACCAACCACTCACCAAGTAAGATATTGCCTTTTGATACTTTTTTGCTTCTATGACCTGTGTGCTTGCAAACCAAAGTGCAGAAGCTGACAAACTGGCTTCTGTACCACGAAGTGCTGACTCCTGTGCACACGC